>NW_027520942.1:1562270-1924541 GCF_052094955.1 Ictidomys tridecemlineatus
TGTCTTTAATTTATTTTTTTTTTAATGTGGTGCTGAGGATGGAATTCAGTGCCTTGCCACAAACCAGCCCCTTTTGTAGTTTTTAAGACAATGTCTTTGTCAGTTGCTGAAGCTGGCCTCAAACTGGGATTCCTGTTTCCTCAGTTTGAAGAGTTGTTTGGATTAAAGGAGTGTATCTCTGTAAGCAGGTGGACATTAATTCCCTTGTGTGTGCTTGTGTGTGTGTGTGTGTGTATGTGTGTGTATTGTGTGTTTTTGACACTTTAGATTCAAACCAGGGAAATTTCACCATTAAGCTATAGCTATGCATTTTTGTTTGTTTGTTTGTTGTTATTTTTCCCTAGGAATTGAATCCAGGGCACTTAAGCACTGAGCCACATCTTCAGCCTTTTTAAAATATTTTATTTAGAGACAGGGTCTCACTTAGTTGTTTAGTGCCTTGCTAAGTTGCTGAGGCTAGCTTAGAACTCACATTCATTCTGCCTCATCCCTGGAGCCCTTGGGGTAACAGGTGTGCACCACCTTGCCTGGTTTAGCCATGACAATTTTTATTGCTTATTTTGGCAGAAGGTTTAAATTCCTAGGCGGCTCTCTAACTTCAGCAACTGAGGGGGGATTATAGATAGTCACCTCTATGCCTGGCTCTCACATTTTGTAATGAAGAGTTTTCCTTTGAAATTGTTTATGATAATAAGTGGTAATCTTAGGTATAGTAAGTGTATTGGTGATTGGTGCTGGTAGTAATGTTTCCATAGGAGTGTTTCTATTGTACATATGTCTTTCGTTTGTTTGTTTTGAGGCCTATCCGGTTGTTTGTGAACTGCTTTTTGGTTAGTTTATTTATTTATTTAGGTGCTGGAAGTGGACCCAGGGGTGATCTACAACCAAGATTTATCCATGACCTTTTTTTTTTTTTTTTTTTTTTTTTTTAGATTAGGCTAGTTTGCAACTTTTCATCCTACTGCCTCACCTCTGGAGTAGAGTTATTTCATATTTGTTGTTGTTTGTTTTCTTTTTCTGGAAGAGGGTTCTCCTATATTTTCCAGTGCAGTGTTAAAGTTGGGGGCTCAAGGTGTCCTCCTGTCTCAGCTTTCTGAGAAGCTGGGAGTACAGGCTGGTACATTCTGGGTCCAGGTTTAGGCGTTTGTCTTTTGTTTTCCTCATTTCAGGAAAATTTTGCAGTTTTATAATTATAGAGCTTGCATAAGAGTTTATTCCTAGGTGTTACATATTTTTAACAATTGCTGATTTCTGTACTGAGGTTGTAGGGTGAATGTTGAGCATGTGTGGATGCCTGGGGTTTAATGCCTAGCATTCACCTGCGTCATCACATCAACCTTCCCCCAACTCTTCAAACCCTCATTTATTCCTAATGAGTTTTTCCCCATTGTGTTCTAATTGGTTATTCTTGTTTATAAAGATATTTGTTTTCTAGAATTCTTATGCCTTTATTTAAAGGATCATAATATTACATGCTCTATTTTTTGTGGAACTGGGGATTAAATTCAGAGCTGCTCTCATCGGCCAACTTTTTTTTTAAGTTGGTAGTTTAGGCATTGAATCTAGAGATTCTTTGCCACTGTGCTAAATCCCAAGCCCTTTTTACTTTTTATTTTAAGACAGTGGCTTCCTCAGTTACCAAGGCTGGCTTCTAATTTGGTTCCTCCTTCCTTATTTTGCAGAGTTGCTGGGATTAATTAAAGGAGTGTACCTTTTTAACAGCTGGACATTCACTGTGTTGTGTTTGTGTGTGTGTGTTTGATACTGGGGATTGAACCCAGGGAAGTTTAACCACTGAGCCACATCCTCAGCCAGTTTTTTTATTTTTATTTAGAGAGAGGGTCTTGCTGAGTTGCTTAAGGCTTCACTAAATTGCTGACGCTGATTTTGAATTTGTGCTCCTCCTGCCTTAGCCTCCCAAGCTCATGTGTGCCACTATGCCAGCCTGTCCAGTTCTTTGTGAACTGCTCTATGGTTTTATTATTATTATTATTATTATTATTATTATTATTATTATTATTATTATTTTCTGGAACTAGGGCATTGACCCTGGGGTGATCTCCCACTGAGCTTTATCCCTGGCACTTTTCATTTTTTATTTAGAAGCAGGCTAGCCGCCAACTTTTCTTCCTTGGCCTCAGCTCCAGAGTAGAGTTATTTCATATTTGTTGCTTGTTTTCTTTCTTTATTTCTTTCTTCTTTCCTTCCTTTTTTCCTTCTTTATTTCAGAGTGTCTTCCTATGTTGTGCAGGTTTGCGATAAAGTTTGGGGCTCAATTTGTCCTCCTGTCTCAGCTTTCTGAGCACCTGGGACTACAGACTGGTACCCCCTGCGTCCAAGTTTAGGCTTTTGTCTTTTGTGTTTTTTTTTTTTAATTTTAATATTTATTGTTTAGTTTTCGGCGGACACAACATGTTTGTTTGTATGTGGTGCTGAGGATCGAATCCGGGCTGCACGCATGCCAGGCGAGTGCGCTACAGCTTGAGCCACATCCCCAGCCCTCTTTTGTGTTTCTCATGTTTTTCATCGAAGTAGAGGTTTGACTCAAGTTGGGTGATGTTTTTTCTCATTTCAAGAAAGTTTTGCAGTTTTATAATTGTAGAACTTGCATGTGAGTTTATTCCTAAATGGGTGAAACTGGCTTTGAATTGTTAATATTTTTAACAATTGCTGATTTCTGTGCTGAGATATACTTTCAATGTTGAGCATTCGTAGAGGCCCTGGGTTTAATGTCTAGTGTTCTTGTTCAGGGAGGCATCAACCACCAACCTGTCTATTCCTAATGAATTTTCCCCCATTATATTCTAACTGGCTATTCTTGTTTGTAAAGATATTTGTTTACTAGTATTCTTATAACTCAAACAAGAACTTTTAATACTTTTTTAGATTATAGATGAAAACAATATCTCTGTTTTGTTTTTGTATATTTTTATGTGGTGCTGAAGATCAAACCCAGTGCCTCACATATGCTAGGCAAGGACTCTTTCACTGAGTTACATTCCCAGCCCACATAAGCAATTTAATGAATGATAATATATGTACTCTGGTTTTGGCGGGAGTGGGGGTTAAATTCAGAGATGCACTCATGGGCCAACATTCTTTTTTTTCTTGTGGGCATTTAGGGGTAGAACCCAGATATTCTCTGTAACTAAGCTACATTCAAGGCCTTTTTGCTTTCTATTTATTTTATTTTTTCATATTTTTTTAAATTATAAGTGAACACAATAACTTTATTTCATTTTATGTGGTGCTGAGGATCGAACCCAGTGCCTGACACATGCCAGCTGAGTGCTCTGCCTCTGAGCCACAGCCCCAGTCCTTTTTTGCTCTATATTTTAAGAAAGTGTCTCCCTCAGTTGCTAAGAATGGTTTCAAACTTTGATTCCTCCTTCCTCAGTTTGCAGAGTTGCTAGAAAAGTGTGTACTTTATAAACAAGTTGGACATTCATTCTTATGTTGGGTGTGTGGGTGTGTGTGTGTGTGTGTGTGTGTGTGTGTGTGTGTTTGACACTGGGGATTGAATCCAGGGGAGTTTCACTACTGAGCTACAGCCATTGAGTTTTTTTGTTTTGTTATGTACAGGGCATTGAACCCCTGGGCACTTAAGCACTGAATCACATCCTCAGCCCTTTTTAAATATTTTTTTTACAGACGGTCTCACTGATTTGCTTACTGCCTAGTTAAATGGGTGAAACTGCCTTTGAATTGTTAGTCCTCCTGCCTCAGCTTCTGGAGCCACTGGGACTATAGGTGTGCACTACCTCGCCTGGCTTAGTCACAGCAGATTTTATTGCTTATTCTGGCACAAGGCCTAAATTGCCCAGGCTGCTCACTAACTTTCTGTATTTCTTCCTTATTCCCCAAGTGACTGAGAGGGAATTACAGATGGTTACCACTGTGCCTGGCTTTCATGTTTTTTGTTTGTTTTTAGTATATATATAGTTGTCAATGGACATTTTTAAAAATTTATTTATTTATAGGTGATGCTGAGAATCCAACCCAGTATCTCAACTGCCAGGCAAGCTCACTACCACTGAGCCACAACCCCAGTCTTCTCCTGTTTTAAATTAAGACTTTTCAAGTGTTTAGAATAATCAGTGGTGATCTTCTGTATAATAAGATGTATTGGTGATCCTTGCTGGTAGTAATGTTTTCACAGGAGTGTCGCTATTGTATGTATATCTTTGTTTGTTTAGTTGGTTTTGGTACTGGAGATTGAACCCAGAGGCACTGCATCACATACCCAGCTAGTTTCTTATATTTTATTTAGAGACAGGGCTTTGGTGATTGCTTAGGGCCTCAGTGAGTTGCTTAAGGCTTTGGTGAGTTTCTGAGGCTGGGTTTGAACTTGCATTCCTCTTGCCTCAGCATTCCATGTTTCTGGGATTACAAGGGGCCGGGGCTTTCCATTTTTTTTTTTTAATGATTTTGTAGCTTGCTAAAGAACTTTGGTTTTTGTCTCTGTTTTAAGGGTTTAGTAAGCAATTGAAGCTTTTATTTAAGCAAGGTATTAAAGCATTTGATAGAGATAGTGGCAGTAGGATTATAAAGAATGTGGAAATTTCATCATCAGCCCATGAGTATGTTAATTTTTTATTGTGAGATGTGTGCCTTCACAACACTCAGTTGTTTGAGTTTTCATACAAGGAGTGTGTATTCTTGAGGTCTTAAACCTGAAAAGATACTTGTAAAACGCATACAGAAGCCTTGTTCTGCAATGTAGACAGGTCCTAGTTGAACCATCTGTGTGATCTGAAATTGTTTGTCTTTAATTTACTACGAGTAGATAGTGGAGATCTTCATACCTTAATTTTCTGGACTGGGGGTATATGGGTGCTGTAATAAGGAACTATAGCCCCAGTTATTTTAAATTTGCTTTTGAGACAGTGTCTCACTAAGTTTCCTAGCTGGCCCCAAACTTGTGATCCTCCTGCCTCAGATTCCCACCTCACTGGAATTGCATGCACATACCAGCATTCCTGGCTTCCAACTTATTGTTTTATGTATACCATGTATTTAAAACTTGGTTACTTAGTTGGGTGTCGTGGTGCATGCCCATAAAATCAGAAGCTCAGGGTCCTGAAGCAGTAGGATTATGACTTCAAAGCCATGCTTTGCAACTTAGGGATGTCCAAGACAATCGGTGAAACCCCATCTCTAAATAAAACACAAAGTATGGCTGGGGATGTGGCTCAGTGATTGAAGTCCTCTGGGTTTAATTTCTGTTACCTAAATATATAAGTAATTAAAATTTTCTAGCTTGTTAGGTTAGAGAATAGTTTCAAAATTTCAAAATGAAAAGACTAAGAATAGTAATTTACTCATTTACCTTTATATGCTTACTGGTCAAAAAAAAATTATGCCATCATCTTAAGGTACTGAGTAGTGCACATATCACAAGTTATAGTGAAAACAGCTTTATGCTACTGAACTAATTTGACAGAAGTGTTTGTGAGCATGGCACAGAATTCTTATAGTTTTTGCCACTTTTAGAAATTCTTCCCAGGTCATCAAAGTTGAAAATACAGTGGAATATTGAGCATGAAGAAGAATGCTATGCAATTTGTATTCTCTATGCTTTCATTAAAATTGTAATTAAAAATTGAACCTTGTTCAATCATTTACCTCTATGAATTATGAAATCCTGCTGGCAGCCAGTTGTTGTATATGACAGAAATGAAGAGATGATTTGCTGAATCAGAGTTTATTGAAATAGAATGAGAATTGTTGTGTAGGTTTACATGCTCAGAGGGGAGAGAATAATTTGAAAAATCTTCATAGCATACTGCTGGTAGATGAAGTACTTTAACCACATATTAATGGTTTCCAAAATTCTTAAAGCCCACTGTTCAATTAATATGGAAAAAGGCTTTGTGAAAAGTAAAGTGTCCTTGAAGCTGAGATTTTCCTGTACAGGAGCAGTTCTTGGAGAAGCCAGCTCGACCACCTTGGTGGACAGTCAGGATAACAAGTAAGGTCTCTAATTACTAGTTGATACAGGTGGTATTGATTGATGAGTCTTCTGAGACTATTTTGCAGCTGATGAGGCCTTGTCACTGCTTGGCTCCAGGCTTTCAGAGAAGTGTCATGGTCTTTCACATGACAGAGGTGGCCCTACCTTAACCTAAGCTCTCAGGGTGTCTGGCAAAACTATGGAGTTGAGATTTTTCTGAAGCTCAGTAGTTTAGATCAGTGGCTGACACATGGAAAGTCTGATGGGACATATAAGGTCTGGCAACACATCATGCTCTAGCAAGGAGGGAAAACTCTCCAAAACATCAAACATTTAAAAGTATTTAGAAATATTTCATACTTACATAACGTATGGCCTAGCACCAAAACCAAGCCACCCTCTGCCCTGGTTTTAGGCTCAACCCATGACCAGGTGGACAGAAGATGCCATTATTCCAAGCCTTTGTAATTCTGGAGTCTGAAAAGGCTACCCAGGAGCTTTATGGAGTAAGTGGGTGGAGAAAATGATTTCTTAGAAGAAGAACCTGGCTGGCCTGGTGGCCCATGCCTATAATTCTAGTGACTGGGAAGGCTTAAGCAGCAGGTTTGCAAGTTGGAAGCCAGCCTCAGCAACTTACAAAATGCTGTCCGAAATTAAAATGGCCACATTGTTGCTCCATGATAGAGTGACCCTGGGTTCCATCCCCAGCACTGCACTCACCACACCTCTCTAACCAAAAAAAAATGTGGTTGCTCCTGCCTACAGGACTGTGGGGTCCAGAAATAGACAAAGCATTCACTCTGGCTTCCCACATATCACAGCTAGTCTTTACAAGATTGGCCCCCTTCCCCATACCTCTTCAAATATATTTTCCAACAACTTTATCTTGCTCTCAAAGTTTGTGATATTGATTAAAATTAACATTCATTATGACATCTTGTTTCCAAAATTAATGTTTTTTTGACCCATGCAGGGCATGTGTTCCCTTCAGTCACCACATGTTCCCCTTACTGAAGTTTGGCTCTGCATATTTTTTTAATATTTTTTTTTTAGGTGTAGATGGATACAACAAAATGCTTTTATTTATTTATTTTTTTATGTGGTGCTGAGGATTGAACCAGGTCCTGCTCCTGCTAGGCAAGTGCGCTACTACTGAGCCACAATCCCAGCCCCGAGCTGCATATATTTTATGTTGTTTGTTCCTGAGGATTTAAATATTTTATGTCTGTTGTGAAAGGGAGACTTTTTTTTTTTTGGTGGTGCTGGGAATTGAACCCAACATGTTGTGCATGCAAGGTAAGCACTCTATCAACTGAGTTGCATCCCAGCCCTGAAAAAGACTTTTATATGAGGTTATTGCTGATTCAGTGATTTTTCTAATAATTTTCATGAGAATGAGAAATGATAAATTTTCATTTTCTTATTTTTTTTCTTTTTTCTTTTCTACTTTGTGTAATTGGTGCAGGTATCATCAGGTAGTAGAAATGTTCTTCAGTAGTCCTGTCTGGTCCCTGAAAGCTTGTGTCCTTTAGTTCCACCATGAGATTGGTTATAAAATTCAGTTGTACCTGTGTTAAACTCTTAACTGGGTGTTAACCTTATAAACTCAAGTGGGTGTTGACCTTACAAAATATGTTCCTGAGGCTGTGAGGTTGATATTAGATTCAGGTTAGATTCAGGTTCTTAATGTTTACATTTGTGGTCCTGTCTCTAGCTAACAATGTGGTACCTTTTAATTTTTTTTTTCAGGTTCTGAGGATTGAACCCAGTGGTGCTTAACTACCAAGTCACCTACACAACACTTTTTAATATTTTACATAGAGACAGGGGTCTCAGAAAATTGCTTAGGGCTTTGATAAATTGCTGAGGTTGGCATTGAACTCACAATCCCCCTGTCTTAGCTTCCTGAGCTGCTGGAATTACAGGTAGGAGCCACCACTCCCAGCCTGGGGCATTATTTTCAGGTTTTTGTGTCACTGTTAGACTTGTTAAAACCTCTGCCATTCTTGTTTCTGTTTGACAGATCCACCCAATCCAATAATGGCATTTTTCTGTGTACTTGAACTTTACTTCATTTAGGACATGGTTTTTTTGTGCATCAAATTTGGCCTACCACATGTTTTTCTAAGTAAGGTTTTACTGGAACACAGTCATGGCTGCTTTCTTGGCACAGGAGCAGAGTTGAGTAGTGGAGCACACTGGATGACCTACAAGGCAGAATTATTTACTGGTTGGCCCTCCAATGAGGAATTTTCTAGTATGTGCATTCCTGTATCCTTCACCTCCACTAGACAAGGCTTGTGGCCTGTGTTAGTCAGGTTTTTGTCATTAACTACAAAGTTCATGATAAGAAAACTAATTTCAGAGGTTCAATCCATGGTGGACGTACTCCATTGCTCTGGGCCCAAAATGAAGCAGAATGTCATGGCAGAAGGGCATGATGGAGGAGTGCTGCCCCATTGATGTTGGCCAGGAGACAGAGGGGAAGGGGAAGAGGCCATAGGGAATATGGACCCATTCCAGATAGGTACCCAGTGACCCACTTTCTTCGATCATACCCCACATGTGTATGATTACCACCCAATTACTCTATTCAAAATAAGATGAACTGATTTAGGTCACAGCTCTAAGTGTAATAATTTCACCTTTGAATCATTCTGCATTAACAGTTTTCACTTTATGTCCAAATCATAACATGATCCTTTTCAATTAGACTTCCGGGACATTGCTTCAATATTTTCCTTACCAGGAAAAATGCTGCCCTTAAAAGGGTATATGTTCTAGTGGGGGAGAGATTGGCAATAGGAAAGAAATTAGTAGATGGTGCAGTAAGTTACAAAGTTGTGGAGGAGGATTGAGAGGAAGCAGTGGATGGTATATTAGACACTGAGGTTCTTCCCAGGCCTGGCATCCATGAGCTCTTGCATTTGTCCTTCACCTTTGACCCTTCACGTGAAACTGGACTTTTCACACCTACTTCCTGCATCTCCCCAGCTGCAGCCAGTGCCCTTCCTGGTCTCTACAAACTGTGAGTACTGAGGTGAAGAACCTGCTGGACAAAGTCCTAGGGTGAGTGCTGCTGAAAATGCACCCAGGGCTGTGTGGGTGGGGGCAAAGAGGGTCTGGAAGAGGGAACTGAAAGGGAATTGGTGTTGGGTGGCCTGGCTCAACAAGCTGCAACCAGATGGACCCTCTTTCCTGTGTCCAACCCCTTTGTGGGTCTTTTGGTAATCTGTCTTGCTTTGGAGTTTGAACTTGACCTGTGGACATTGACCGCATGATATTGATATGGGAGTTATAAAAATTTTCATCACTTGTGTGTTTTCAAAAATGATAGAAATAATGGACCCATGTGAGGACTGTAATGGAAATTCAGTAGAAGTAATTTGTAATGTCTGGCACATGGTTAAATACCAGCAACATTTGCAAAATGAAGTAAAATAGTTGTATTCCATATAGTTATAGTGCTTAGGAACTTTGGTTTTTATGCTTAATTTTTAGTAACAGTTGAGTGTTATCTTCTATAAGATGGAAGGGAATTATCAACTTTAATTTCCACTGAGTATTAACTGAAATGGTTGAATATAGGTTTTCCAAGGAAAATGAAGATAAGATGTACTTAAGGAATACATTTGTTATTGGTTCATGTTTTTAGGCACTTGGTGGATATTTTCTTACCAGGAGGAACATTTATATTTTCAGTATAAACATTTCATAGAAAAATAAGCAGAGTGCCTTTATTTTAAAATTAATGGTAATTTCAGTCATGTATTTAAAAAATAAAATACTTTTGTGTTGGTACTTGTCATCAAGTTCCTATAGGTTGACGCCTCCAGGATATTAATTGTGAGGAACAGAGTCTCAGGCAAGTGGTACATTTCTGGTGTTGTAACTAATAATTTTATTAAGTCAATATTTGTGGTTATATGATTGAGGTTTTATATATTTGATAAATATTTTTAAGAATAACTTCAGGGCTGAGGTTGTGGCTCAGCGGCAGAGTGCTCGCCTAGCATGTGTGAGGCACTGGGTTTGATTCTCAGCACCACATATCAATAATTAAAATAAAGGTCCATTGACAAATAAAAAATATTCTAAAAAAGATATAAAGATGCTATGTCAGTTTTTCATGGCTGGGATCAAAATAACCTAAACAAGAACAACTTGGAGAAAGAACAGTTTATTTTGGTTCATGGTTTCAGTGGACTCAGTCATGGTCAATTAGCACCATTGATATGGCACCCAAATGAGGCAGAATATCATGGCAGAGGGTATGGTAGAGAAAGCTGCTCAGCTCTTGGCAGTGGGGAAGCAGGGTAGAAAAGGAAGGGGCCAAGGACAAATACTGTCCTCAAGGCCAAACCCATAATGACTTACTTCCTCCATTTATGCCCCATATGCCTATACTTTTCACCACCTCCCTGTGGTCCCTTAAATTATTAAGCTAACTAATAGATTAACCCACTGGTAATGTCAGAACTCTCATGAACATTCACCTCTGGAACATGGTGGCATTGCCTTAACCATGGGCTTTCCAGATTAAAAACAGTAACAGATTTTATTATTGGTTCTATTTTAGCATAATGTAGTTGTTATAACTGAGTTTCATGATGTAATTTGTTTTATGGCTTTGTATTGTCCAGGTGTCTAGAATATCAGAAGAAACTCAGACTCAATAAAGAGCAGACATGAGGAAGGTTGGTTATTAGGGGCAGGGTTATAGCAGGGGAATTGATCCTATGAAGTCAACACAGGATTGACATGTTCACATCTGAGATGAGAAAGAGCAAATTCACTTGAATTTGTTCTGGTTTGGTGGCCCCATATTGTTGGTGGAATTAGAAGACTAAGGCTCTAGGACTTGTTTTGTTCTTGTGATTAAAAACCAGGGCCTGGTACAAGCTAGGGAAGCAATCACTGATTGACACTCCTAACTTTAGGCAGCAGGCTGTAAAATTTTAGGCAGCTTTTCTACCTTAGCCTCTCTTTGGAGCACAATAGACAATTTTAATTGTAAGGCATATAAGTAAGAGTAATTTATATAAAGGAACAAAATGATGCTTGTTCACAGGCATACACTTAAGGTATTGCTCTATGATGTAATGTTTTCTGACAAATGCATCCTGAGGTAATTTTGTCCATATGCAAACATCAGAGTATGTACCCACATAAAGTAAGATGGCTACATCACTAAGCGATCTAGTCTGATGGGACCAACTTATAAACTGATCTTCATTGACTGAAATGTTATGTCATATGTGACTGTAACTGGGACCATAGAGGTAAACCTTTTGTCAACAGTTCAGTATTTTTTATGGGTTTGCATGATTCTCACACAAAAAAGTTGAGGTTTGAACAGAAGACTTGCTCCTGGACGTCTCCTATACCAGACTTTCAGGAAGGGCCAGTTTGACCCATTCATAGCCAGTACCTGATGTGTGAGAATCATGTTACTGAAATGACTAGGAAGAAGCCCTTTCTATCTTGAGGGGCTTTACTGGTGGCCAAGCCGGATGTCCCTGCTTCAGATGGTAAGTCTCCTTCCTTCATATAGTGGTGGGGTGGAATGGGGGTAGGGGGTTGCCTAGAACTTTTGATTTCCTGAGATTTGATTGTCATGGGACTGCTGGGCTCCTGTCACACCTGGGGCTGAACACTGGACACAGCAGCAGAGCTGGAAACATCACAGGCAATCAGGCCTCTCAGGTCTACCATAAAAGTGTGAGAAATAGGGTTATGAGGAAACGCCATAGGTGCACAGTAGGTATGTGTGAAGGAAATAAGATCCAGCTGAACAGTGCCAGTGTGGGCACCGGATATGGGGATTTGGCTGGGCAATGCAAGTGTTGTGGCCTTTTTTTGGGGAAGGTGCACATAGATACTCCATAAGCCCCCCCCCCCATGCCCAGCATCTCTTCCTTTTGGTGTTACTGGCTCTTTACACTTGTTGCCTAGATTTCTTGCTTTGGACCCGTTTGCATTTCTTTTTAATATTCCCTGCACCAGTCCTGTGCCATTATCCCATTCCCACATGTTTACTGCCTGGTCGTAAAAACTTGGCCTCACAAAATTACGATTTCATTGTGTACAACTTCCATGGCCATAGATTCCCATCCTTGTCTAGGTTTCAAGACCCTTTCCTTAGATACATAGTCCTGGGACAGTGCCTGGGCCTCTTAGTAGGGATCATTAAGACATCCTCTTTCTCAGACCTGTGACCATGCTCCAGGACCCCAGACAGCTTGAGGTGGACCTGAGCCTTGAGCCTTCCTCCCCCCTGTGCCACCTGATCCACTGTCTCCACTCCCTTCCTCCCATCCCCTGGGACTGATGGGGGGCATGGTAACTGGCTTTCCAGACCTGGGCCTGGCTCTTTGCTATAGTCCCAGACCACTCATCTCCAGGACCCTGGCCCTGTCCCCATCTCTGGATCTCAGGCTTCTTGCTGGTGCCTCCACTTGAACCTCCCCTCTTTAGCCCTGGTGCTGTGGGTTCCCTGCACTGCCTGGTTTCTCCAGTCAACCTGATTCTCCCCAGCCTGGGCTCCTCCATGGGTCCCGGGTCCCTACCCACCCAGACACCAAGGTTCATGCTGGCGCTGGCATCCTTTCCACACCCAGGGCCCTCCTTTGGCCTTGCTTGGCTCCAGGTCCCTGTCTGGAGGATCTACTCCCCTGGATTGCAGAGGAGTGCAATGGGCTGGCCTCTGAGCCCTCGAGGCTCCCTAGGGAAAACACAGCCCTGCCCCTCGCCTGGGCCCCCTTGGCTGCCCGTAGCCTTACACCTGGCAGTGGACGTGGGCGCTGCGCTGACCTTGGCCTGCGGGATCCCCTACCTTCCCTCCCCTGTCCTCTTCCTTTGGGGGCTGCCCCTAACCCAAGCCAGCCCTCCCTAACCATGGAGCTTTAAGCACCAGTCCTGGGGCCTGGCTCCTGTACCAGGCCCCTGTGCGTGTGTTCGTCGTCGTGTCTCGTGGCGTGCTGTGGGGTCGGGTGGCTCCGCTCTGGGTCGTTGGGTCAAACCGGGGGCCCCTTGCTTGGGTCCCCTACCGCACGCACTCCCCTCGGTGCCCCTTGCGCCCCCCACCCCACCCTTTTCTCCTTCTCCAGTGTTTGCCAGTGTTTCTGATTTGCAAAGGAAGGGAGCATCCAGGAGGGAATGGACATAGGGTTGGGAGTGTTGTGTGGCTCAAATGGAGGCAAATGTAACTGGGGCTTTCCCTCAGTGTCATTCATCTACAGGTCACCTTTTATACCTCCTAGGGGAGCCAGGAGGAATTTTCAGAGAAGGAACCTTAGAATTTTCCCCTGACTGTAGCTCAGGCCAGAAATTCCTCATGTTGTTCCATACTCCTTCATCCACTTCCACACATCCAAGGAAGATCGGGACTAGGGATACTGTATACTCAAGCCAATTACTCTCTGAGCCTGGACAGAAGAGTAGGAAGAGGCTTCAGCAGATGCCAACATACCTGCTCTGTGTTTAACAGGTGATTAACAGCTGCCTAGGCCAGAAACCTTTCACCCTAGTCTTGATGAGTGGTGGCTGCACTAACTGCATTTAAATAGCAAACAGGTACCCATCATCCTCCAAAATAAGAGAAAGAAAGATGTACCTCAAACTGATGTGGGATGTATGGAGAGGAGCTTACCTCAGTATAGAGGTAAGCTCCTCAAAATATGAATCTCCAAATATGATATCACTGGTTATTGGTGAAGACTGCTGCTTCTGCACATGTTGAAGTTTGAACATTAGAGAAGCAGGCCAAGGCAAGCAAATGAAGCAGGGTTTATTTAAAAGACTACTCTTGCGAGGGAGAAAGGGGGCATAGCTGCTATCCTGGTATCCCAAGAAGCCAGGTGTTCTGCCCTTTTTATATGTCCTAGGCTTCCTTTGATGTTCTCCTTCCCTCCTTATTTTTCTCCTACCTGTGGTCATGACTAGGCCCAGGAATGCTTGGTGGGATGGCCAAAAGGTGGGAAATAGGTAGGCTGAAGGTGGAAGGGCAGGATGGAGTAGAGGAAAAACACCCTAATAACCTTATAGCTTCTTGTAGGGCAGAGATTTTCCTGAGACTGGTTACTTTGACAACAGGTTGGAGCAGGGGCAGGTTCCTGATAAGATCCCTCAGGGAGAGTCTCCCACTTCCCAGACTCACTCAAAATTGGCCTCCTAGATGTGACCTGACTTTATTTACTTATCTATACTGATGCCTGTCTAATTCTGGTTTCCACACCCTTAGAAAATCGTTCTTTAGCTCCCAGAGTTCTCCCCAAACTCTAATACCAAAAGGAATCACCTGCTCATACTTTAACAGGAGATTCTGATTCAGTAGGTCTGTGGGGAGCCTGAGAGTGCAGTTCCAGCCTGCTCTCAGGTGAAGGCCTCCCAGCATGGAACAGCTCACAGCCATCAGTAGACTACAATCCACAGCCAATGGGACCCAGGCCCACAGGGCAGAAAGTGGGAAGGCTAAGACAGCCTTATCTGTTTTTCATTCACAAACAGGACCCTGTTGCTGGCTGCTGCAGCACACTTACCACCACTGAAAAGAACAGAAGTGAAGATATTTGCTTGGTGAGGTGTGAATAGGCGTGGTTGGAATGAGCCATTAGGCAGGCAAGACAACAAAACCTCTGCCTCTTGATTCTGCTTTGGATCAGCGAGACACACTGGTCTTCAGCACCATGATGCTCCAACATCCACCCTTTCAAATGTTAGGATATACTCTGGGGTATTGATGTTGCTGGGAAAGAAAGTTTTATTTTAGGTAGTTAAAATTTTTTTACATCTCAGTAACATTGTTTTCATTTCAGTGGCCTTTAGTGATTAATAAGTACACTCTATGATTTGTCATAATCTCTTAAGCAATGAGTTAAGATATTTTTTCTATTTTCTAAAAACTTTTTCATAAACCTAGAACATTAATAAACCATGGGAGATCAAGAGTCTGTCTTTTTATATCTAATGACAGTAAAAGAAGTGTGCAGATCATTTATTCAAACACTTCTAATTGTTAATCAAATTTAAGTTCCTTCCTTTTTTAAAAAGTTTTTAGTTGCAGATGGACACAATAGCTTTATTTTATTCATTTATTTTTTATGTGGTGCTGAGAATCCAACCCAGTGCCTCACACATGGTAGGCAAGCCCCCTACCACTGAACTACAACCCCTGCCAGTTCCTTTATTCTTGAGAGGAGACCATCTTTTTCATATTTTTCCCTTTGCCTTTCATATTTCCCTCTAGTTTTCTCACTCTGAATAAAACAAGATAAAAGGAAAATGTCAATTTTTCATAAGAAATGATATGCTTTCTATGATAAACCTAATGATAACTCACTTATAGAATTCTGAATGATAGGAGTAGCATAGTAGCCAGGGCCCAACTCAGAATCTGGTGCTGGTAAGAGCTTAAGTTTGAAAATGGCAAGACAAAAGTTGAGGCTTAACCTAAAGGCAAATGTCAAAAGAAGGGGCTTTTGTTTTGCCATTCACTGAGGGTTTTGCTCTTCTGCTTTACAACTAACTGACTAAATTCATGAAATAACTACTTACTTTTTTTTCTTTTATTTAAAGAGGGGATAAAATGTCATTTAGAAAAATTCTCTGGGCTGAAGCCATACCTCAGTGGTAAAGTGCTTGCTTCACACGTGTGATGCACTGGGTTTAATCCTCTGTACCACATAAAAATACATAGATACTGTGTGTGCATCTACAACTAAATAAATATTTTTAGAAAATCCCTCACAATTAGTATAATCCATTAATACAAATCTCATTATGTTATTATAGACCAAAAGAGGCTGATTTAATCTGAAAATCTTCCTAAAGGTCTAGAATACAAAGGGCACAGATGGAAAGTGTGCCTGCACCAAGACACTAGTATAGCTGGATATTCCAGGTTCAGTTTGGACACCACTCCACCTTGTACCTTCCAACCCAAACAAGGAAGATGTGAATCTGCAGGGCTCCTGTGTGGGGCTTGTGGCCCGGGGAAGCAGATCTGAAATAGAAATGGGTTTCAGAGACCAAAAAAGCTGTGGGAATGCCCCTGGGAGACATATGTGGTGTCCAACAGGCTCATCTTCACTTCTGTACTTTTGCATGCACTGATCTTTTGGGACTAGGACCTCATCTACAGTAGCTTGGGGATGCCAAGACCTGATAGGTGCTTATACAGAAGCCTCCAATCCTATCCATAAAGGAAGTAATTTCTGTGAGTTTAAGGATCCTTCTCAGCAACCCTTAGGTAACTGGATTGGTTCTTGCTTGCTCAAGGCTTTCCCAAGGTGGGAAATTTCCCCCCACATTGTGGTCCCTTTCCAGGTAGAACTCAAGTACTACAGAATTCTGCACCTGCTCCCACAGGAGAGAAAAGAATTAGTTTTCTTCATGTTAATTTTTTGTATTGTTTTAAAATGTGTCTGTTGACATATTTACAAAAAACATTGAAGGGGTTCATGTTATATCTTCATTCATACCAAGGGCATTGGTGACTTCCACCAACTTGTCTTCCATCTTTTCCTCAATCTTTCCTAGACCCTAATAATCCTTACTCTACATTCAAGTAAACTTTTTGTTTATAAAATTCTACATTTGAGAGAGAACATGCCATACATGTAGCTCTTTTCATAACACCTTGCTGAAATATGCTTGATTGAATAATAATGCAGAGTTGATGAAGTTGAAGGGATCATTAAACAGGGGGGCCAGTGTTTCTATAAGATGTAAATATATGTGTGCTTCTGATAATTTTTTAATAACCAATTTCTGGTAACCTTGCAACAGTGGGCCATACCTGTAATCACACGTATTAAGGAACCTGAGGTGGGAGGACTTCAATGTTTAGAAAGCCTGGGATATTTAGGAAGGCTCTGTGGCTGAAAGAAAATACCAATAAAGGGGCTCTGGTAGTAAAACATGAAAAATTATTTTACATTAGGGAGATGTTTTAAAGGGCCACAGTTTTGTTCTTCATTGGGTTTATGCTTCTAAGATAATAAGCAGTATGATCATGTAAGAATGATCAAACCTTTACAAAGGTTATTTGTTGTACTATGTTTCAGGAACTGTTGTTACTTTGCTCATATTTCCTTTTTTCTTCTTCAGTACTGGGAATTGAAGCCAGGTCGCTAGAACAAAGCTACATTTCCAGGCTTTTTATAATTTTGAGAGAGATTCTCCTTTAGTCCCTCACCTGACTTCAGACTTTTATTCCTTCTACCTCAGCTTCCTAGTTGCTGTGATGACAAGTGTGTGACACAACTATGCTCGACTGAACTATGGTTTCTTAGAATCCTAAAACATAAGTTTCAAAATTAAGAATTTTGTTCTCACTTCACGATTGAATAATGTCCATCAGCTGTGACTTAAAAATGTTAAATTTATAATCACATTTTAATCTATTAAATGTTGAGATAAGAATTTAAGTCTGAACCATATTTTTTTTTTGATATTTGAGTATAGCTTTCCATTCCCCCACCCCACCTCTCTATTCCCCTTAGTCTTTATAATTTAGGAATTCATCAGTAGAGAAACAAAACAGGTAGCTGAGAATTCCAATCAAGAGTGGAGAATTGATTTCCATCTTTTCTCCTAACAGGACTCTCTACAGAGGACTCGGTTGCAGCATTGCATTTGGTGTGATTTTGGATAATGAATTAAGCCTTTGTAGAAGCAAAGTTACATGCCCTGAAGAAGTGCTGTGATAATGGGATTTCACATACACAAAGAAAACAGAGAATCTGGTGTTTCATAATGAGTAAGCCTTTATGAAATATTTTAGCCTTAATCTACTTAATCTAATTAATTAATTACTTAATCTAATGAATTACTCATCCCAATTAGATTTATTATAATTGCATCCAAGATGATTTCTCTTCTTTTTTTTATTTTTATTTTTTTCTTCTTAGATATACAGGACAGTAAAGATGATTGCTTTTCTACTGAAGTTCATCAGACTCAACCTTGTGAAGCAATTTGCTGCCAAGAGTACCATCATCAACCAACATAATGAACTCTACCTTGAAATTGTTCATTCAAGTGGGCCATCAATAAAAAACAAATGCTGAGCAGCCACTCAATTCTTTCCCTCCTCTTTCAGCCCTGCCACTGCTTCTTCTGATCTAGAGGCCAGAGTCATGGACCAATCACTCCTGTGACAAGCAGGCTCTGGAATCTACAGAGTGACAGTAAGATCCCAGTTGCCTTTGTCACTGAGCTTAGAAGATTCTGGGAAGTGGTTCCTCTTTCTGTCCTCAGCTGGGAGAACCGAGGTGGGAAAGCCTATAATATAGGCCATGGGGGCTGCTATATTTGGTCTCATTCCACCCAGACACTTGCCTAGCACCCACACACCATAGAACCATCCCTAGTTCTACCTGCCTGCCTTTCCAGAACCCTATGCCTATGACATCAAAGAACTAAAATTCATTCTCAGGAGAGTGCAATGCTGCAAAGCAACCAGACAGTCGCCTGACCTGGCAGCTTCTCTTGGTAAAATCCGTATAGTCCTAGAAACAGGCTCCCCAGAGACATGCAAACTTCTAACCCTGATTTTTGACCACTGAGTTTTAGGAGTACTGAGTGTTCAGATTGGTAGATTTTGTTTTTACTTCTGTACCAGAAAAATGTAAGATGTATCACTTACCAAAGTCTCCTTGTTTACTTTCTAATAGGCAATTGATGTTGTTGTACAGGCTCTCATGAATATTTGGTTCTCTTGATCAATAGGAGGCAGAATGAAGAGAGAAGAGAGGATGGAGGAGTGCTGCAAGCAGTAGGAGACAGAGCTCTGATTCTGAGCTGTGCTGTGGACTGGACATCGGAGCCTTAGAGATGGTCTCCTTTGGTGGACAGAGGTATGGAAAGTATCCAGAGAGGGCGATGCAAAGAAGCCCCAAATTTTAGCCTGAAACAAATATATCTATCCAAGTATAGGAAAGTAAGTATGGGATGATAGGAGCTCCTTAGCTGGGAAATGTGTCTCTTTGCACAATATCTGTATCCTGCATCTACCTAAGAAAGGGCCTGGAGTCTTCAGTGTCTAAGACAGCCACAAGGCTGTCCCTGACCAGCACAGCTTCTCAGACACTAGCATCTCTGAGTGGTGTCACTGTGATCCAGTTTAATACAAACCAGGGAGAAGAGGTCCTGGAAGGCAGAATGTCTTCCTCTCGTCCCTGGATCTCTGCGGTAATGAGTTAACCTATATAGAAAATGTACAAATGTCTCTATTTAAACAATGTATTTCTTGATGGAAAGGCTTACACAGAAGAAAACCTATAAAGTATCTAGATGAAATTTTGAAAGACATGTTTTCTTTTACCTGTACATTTTCTCAAAGAAAAAATTATATAAAACTAACCTTATAAAACATCCTAAAAATTTTAAATATTCTTTTTATGGAGAATATGTATTTTTAAATATTTTTTTTCAGTTTTAGATGGACACAATACCTTTCTTTATTTCTCTTTATGTGGTGCTAAGAATCAAACCCAGCGCCCCACACATGTTAGGTGAGCACTGTATTTCTGAGTCACAACCCCAGCCCAACAGGAAATGTATTACTTTATGTATCCATTCTTCTGGGGTTGTCAAAAGTAAAAGAGATTATAATAAGCTCAAGGCACAAAGTCTAATATAATAGCATGATTGTATTCCTTCAGTCTTTAGGAACCCACACTGAACACACACAGTTTATGCACAAGGGATAAAGAAAATTAGCAATCCGATCAAAAACCAAAAGCAGATTTCAGACTGAATATCAGAGAATGTCTCTCAAAAATTGCACAGCAACTGGCCCATAGAGAGAGTTTCAGAAATTAGAAAAGACTGGACAGGTAGCCATCAGCACCAGAGTAAACCTCTACAGAGCCACAAAGCCCCTGGCAAATGTCAGAATACTGGGTCATTCCAAGTGTTTTGGGGGAATATGTGCATGCATTACTGCACATCACTATTGGAAAATAAATTCTGCACCCTAAGGAAAAATCTGTCAATTATCGGTAAAATTAAGGTCATACACTTTTTATGAAACAGTTTTATTAATCGTCACCTGTTCTAGAGAAATTCTCCCACAGGTTCATAGAGACAATTATGTGTGGTTATGAGGACAGCAGCAATACAAATGTCCACTGCAGAACAATAGAGAGTTGGTGTGTGCTAAGGCACATCAGAGGCTACTATGTCAGAATTTGAAGCAGCAGATGAAATGTACATAAAAAGATCTTAATAAGTTGCAGATGGGGACTTTGAGTGCAGATTAGTGGTAGAGTGGTTGCCAGCATGCATGAAGTCCTAGAGTCAATACCCAATGATACTTAATAAAATAGTTGAAAGAAAGAAAAAGAAAAAAAAGGAAATGTTAAAACTTCTTCTAAATACAATTGGGTATGTCCCCTGAAATTTTTTACATCAATTAAAAATATAAACTCCTGAAGAATGAATCAATCCTCTTCCTATAACTTGTTAAAAGTTATGTGTGAAAATGGTTCACTATTGTGTTTATACAAAAAGCTCCACAAAATCTTGCAAATCAAGAGGTTCAAATATTTGTGTTCACTTTTGAAACACAGTGAAACTGTCAAGGCCATCAAGGGTATGCATATCCATGGTCTTAAGAGTATGATCCAGCACCACTGAGTCTGGTCTCTGAAACCAGCTAGTCCATATGTGGAGAACTAGCTAGGTGTAGTGACCCTTGCAGGCAATAAGAAAAAAGCAAGAGACTGAGGGAAGAAATACAGATGTTTGAGGCCATCCTAGGAAAGATAGCCAGATCTTGTCCCAAACACAAGATAAAATGGGCTGAGAGAAAGATCTGTGGTAAAGCCTAATATTCAATCACGAGAATCATCGAAAAACTAACAAAAATTAAGTGCAGAATTAGACCAGTGATTTTGAATTTTTTTTTTGTATTTTATTTAGAGACAGAGTCTCACTGAGTTGCTTTGCACCTTGCCCTTGCTAAGGCTGGCTTTGAATTCAACATTCTCCTGCCTTGACCTCCCAAGCTGCTGGGATTACAGAGGTGCACCACCATAGATGGTTAATTTGTCTATGTTTATTTGAAATAGAGAAAAAATTTTTGGAGTGAATTGAAACTTGAAAGAACTAGAGGCTCGCTTCTATCCTACCTCATCCTCGCATCCTTTCCCTAATTCAATCAAAACCAAGGAATTTCAAAAATGCCTTCAGGATTGGTCCACTTGCACCTTAATCTTATGAAGTTCTTCAATCAATGTATGGTGCAAATGAATGTCCCTCCCACATGATTGGGTGTTGCTTCTGAGGTCAACTACTGGACAGAACACTATGAAAAGCTTCAGTCCATGCCAGACTGAATGAGTTGGTCCTTTTCCTAGGCCAGGTAAAAACACACCTTGGCATGGTAGGAAAGCTGAAGCTATGGAAGTCTGTCAGTCAAACTGGAGATCATTGACTCTTAGGAGATCTTGTCCAGAGCCCCGCATGCCCCTAGGCCTGAACTCAGATAATTTTCCTTCACTGAGCTGCCACTCCTGCCAGTGCCTCCAGAGCTGCAGAGATGTGAATTTTCCAGTAAGCCAACTGCCTCACTGGTCTTACAAAGAGCAGGGAGCTGTCTTTGGGGAACTGAGGTCGTGCACTAACAGTATGTGTTGTTACACAGGAGCAGGGAGTTGAGATGGACCAGCACCAAGTTCAAGACCATCCAGCAGCCAATGACTGAAACCTCTCAGGAGCTCTAGTCACCTCAAATATCTGCAAACACTATGGTCAGTGGGACCAATGGGTCCTAAACTTCCCAGGAGGTGCCAGTGCCTGGACAATTGGACAAACCCACACTCAGGCCTTTCTCTTGGAGCCCAGCATGTCACTAGAAGCTGCTGAAAACAGAGGCTCACATCCCAGAGGAACCCAGAAAGGAAAGGAATCTCATCTTGAGGATGCCTTGGAGTACAATGCCCTTCAGCCAAAGCCCTAGAAGGAACCTGAAATACACCACTGGGGACCTACATACAGCCCCTGTGGACTCAATGCACTGGGACTATGCTCTGCATGCCTAGGCACTTTGAAATCTTGGCTGTGGTAATCATCCCTCATTTTATTCTTTATCTCTGAAATGATATAAAGGTTCTTGAATAAAAAAAATTCTTTGTGTAATTAATTTGTTAAAGAACTCTTCTTTTAGATGAACTGAGAATTCTTCTAGTTTCTAATGTGATTGAATTTTTCATGATGAGCCATTCCTGTATTCACTGCTTGTCTATTGATGTAGAGGGGGTGAGTAAAGGGTTAGGATGGGAAGCTGTATAGGTAGGTCTGGGGCAGGAAGGAGCCAATTACCCAGCTCAGATCTGTGGCTGAACTCAATGCCACCTCTGGAGATATGAGGGTAGTGTGCTAACAGAATGCATAGTTGGGTGGCCACTTGATGGTGTCTTCTCAAAACTGAATGTGACCTTCCAGAAGAGGAGAGAGAATAAGCATCAATAAATATCCTATAAATGGTCTACAGTTAATTTCTTATTAACTAAGAAGAACATCAAAATGAAATCTCTATTCTTGGGACTTCTGAGTTAACAATCATGGGATCCAAGACATCAGCTCTAGGTCAGACATGTCCAGACAGTGACAGAATCCTGCCCTGGTGGGCTATGTCTAGGTTAAGAGACTTTACAGATTTTCTTTTGAGATCCACCAAAACTGAAAGCTTTTGGGTGGGGTCATATGCCTAATGTCAGTTGGCTCAGGTAGCTTTATCAAATTATCATCAGCAGGGTGCCATGTTGTTTACTAGTAGTCTAAGCTACACAGGAGGCTCAGGCAGGAGCATTGCTTGGGCCTAGGACTTTGAAGCCTCCCTGGAGGACAGAACAAGATCCTGTCTCAAAAGATAAAAACATAAATTATACATTGAGCTCAGCTTGATGGGATGTAATGCCTTCATTAGCATGGACATGGATTTTTAAACTTTCCTGTTCCCTGAAACCACGTAGGTTTTAGATTGAGGGGATTTGGATTTAGAGGGGCTTAGGTGCTAGGTCTTACTGAACAGTGAGATCAGACTTGTTTGCCTTGCTTTTCTCATCAGCTAAATTGAGTGTCAATTGTCTGTGGCATGGAATGGGAGTAGAGGTCAAGAAGAAGTTTGAGTATTTTTGTGGTTCAGATATACAGACAGGATTCCAATAGGATCATCCTTTTTCCTAAAAAGCTAAAATCTAAATCAGCTTTTCTTCCTCTCCCTCTCATAGATTTTCTTGAACCTTGGGGACAACTCAAGGTTAAGCCTCCACAATAAACAAAGGAAGCTAGGTGCAGAGGCCAAGGCCTGTAATTTCAGGGATTTGGAGTCTGAAGCAGGAGGAAAATAAGCAGGCAGCAGCTTTGGTGTTCTGAAACGTCTCAGGCCTCCAGTGAGTGTCCAACCACACTGGGAACCTGGGTGGTGTTTGCTTTAATCCTGAAAAGGAAATCCCATTACAAAGCTCACTTAATGAGATTAACAACAGCAACAATTATCTGTTAGTTTGTGTAATAGGAAGTCTTGCTCCATACAAGACACTGAAAAATGGACATTTTTCTTCTGGCTTCAGCAGGGTTGTCGCACAATACCTAGACTATCACAACTTGGTTTGGTTGTAACCCTTTTTCTTCCTGAACTCTGCCTGTGTGGTAGAATACTTGTCACTAGGAATACTTCCAAAAAGAAATTTAAAATGACAAATGAGTCTTGGGTTTCAGATCTGGTGTTATAATCGGATTGATCTATCACTTCATCCAAAACTCCATCCAATTCGTAACTTGAAAAATGAAACCCCAATATTATAATCAGAGAATTTTGGGCTCTTTAGAGTAAATGAGGCCATAATCCCCCATGAAATGTATTTATGTCCCATACTGGAGATTTTTTCAGCAAAATATTTTACACACATTAGTATCTTCTAAACCCTCAATAGAATAAAGCTAGAAATACATAATAAAAAAGAAGTGAATATTCACAAATTTGTCAAAAGCAAAAAAGCATATAAAATAATATTCTGATCAAGGAAAAAAGCATAAGATAGAGGAGAAAATACATAGATAACTAATAATCATGAGAACACTTTATACCAAAATTTCTGGCATGAAGCAGAAACAGTGACCAGGAAGGTGTATTAGTCAGGGCTCTGCAGAGGAACAGAATGAACAGGAAGTATAATTATAAAAAGGGATTGGTTAGATTGGCTTACTTGACCAGAAACTGAATAGTCTCCAATGGCCATCTGCAGGCTTAGAGCTGGAGGAACCAGTAGCTGCACAAGTGACTGAAGACCCCGAAACAAGAGAGATCAACAGTACTCTCAGAGTCTGAAACAGAAGGCTTCCAGAAACTACTTAGATGATTAATGGCAGAGCTCACTTTGCAGGATTGAAGAAGCGGGAGTCTTATATTCTCAAGTGATGGCAGCAGCAATCAAGAACCCTTCCTAAAAGAATCACACTTGTATCTGCTACTGCTTCCTTGTCCTCCCACCTTTTATTCCATTCAATCCACCATGCTATTGGATGGTTCTGACCCACTTTAGGGAGATTCTCCACTTCAGTTGTTATCCCACATGTCAATCATTCCTAAACACACCCTCACTGACACACTCAGAATCTCTTAATCTTTGGTATGTTTTAATCCCATCAAGGTGAATGAATGAAAAATTGTGCGCTATATGTGTAATAGAAATTGTAATGCAGTCTGCTATCATTCATTTTAAAATGTATAAAAAAGGAAATAGATAGCAGAGTAGTGACTGCCAGGGGCCCAAGGGTGGCTTGGCTCTGCTCTGGTGAGATGCTTGTCACAGGAGATCAAATTACACTTAGATGGGAGGGATGAGTTTCAAGGATCTAATATACAATATAATGACTACAGTTAATAACAACATACAACAGAATGACTGCAGTTGGTAATGTTATATACACATTAAAATGACTGAGACAGTAGATTTTAAGGGTTCTCACTACAAATAAGTATATGAAAGAGTGTATATCTTTAATAGCCTGACTCAGCCATTCTTCAGTATATACATGATTCAAAATATGTTGTATGACATAAACATGTACAAGTATCATCATCATCAACATCATCATCATCATCATCATCATCATCATCATCATCATCAGGGATTGAACCCCGGGTTGCTTATCCATTGAGTCACATCCCCAAAACATTTTATTTTTCATTTTGAGGGGAACTGGGAAGTTGTTTAGTTTTGTAGATTGATAACTCCTTCCCGAAACTGGAACTCTGTTTAAAGAAAAAAAAAAAGAAATAGAGATAGGATGAGCAATGAGCACTGCCTACTTCAATTAGCACTGGACCTGAGAGTGGATAACCATCACCAAACTTCTCCCCATGCCGTCTCCCCAGGAACCATAATACATGGTCTCTGTATTAGCCTGCTTTCTCTGGCTCTAACAAATGACCCAAGAATGGGTTCTTCATAACGAGATGAGGTTTATTTAGCTCAGAGTCCAACATTTGGCAGCCCCTGTGATTAACCTTTGGTGAGAGTGCTCACAACATGGTGAATGGCATCATGTTGAGAGGAAATGCAAGGGGTACAGGCTGCATGATGAGAAACTGGGGAGCATGAGTCTTGTTCTTTTTTATAACAAGCCTCTCTCACTGGAACTAATGGGGGCCCATGAGAAGTTTATTACTCCCTTCCAAGGATCTCATCCCCAGTGGCACAATTACCTTCCACTAGGCCACACCTCTTGCAGGTGCTACCAGCTCAAAACTGCCACACCCAGGACCAACTCTCCAGCCTATGAAAATTTGGAGGACAAACCAGATCCCATCCTCACCAGCTCCAACAAAGCCACCATTGTAAAAGCAGGATTTCCCAGTATACAGGTGTGTATGTGAATTCAGGGGAGGGTTGCTCTCAGAGGGCACTGGAAGCAGCTACAGCCCCCATTCTGGAACCACTCTGATGTCACACTTGTAGTCATGGTACTCTGGCTGCCAAGCCAGAAGAAGGAGGGGTTGGCTCTCATTTGTTTGAGAGCAGGCATCAGAGCATGAGTATCTCAATTGCTTTCTGGTCCCCACCCCCACCCCCAGCCACATCCTGGCTTTTCTTGAGACATTGGGCTTGTTTGACTGTGACAGCACTGGTCTCTCTGAGCACAATATTCTTCACCTTTTCATGAGTCTCCATGCCAGCTGTCAGGTTTCTCACCAAGAGACAGACAGGAAATAGACAGTGGGAATGCAGAGGCAGAGAAGTGGAGGGAGGCCAGGAGGGGAAGGAGGATATTTAGTTAGAAGCGCAGGGACATGGGGAGCCTGAGGCTTTTAGAGAAGTATGGGAGGCTAATAATGCTGGTGATATTTGGTGAGGAAAATGGGGTCTGTCTCTACCTGGATATTCAGATCTGACCTTAAGGTGTGTGAGACTGACCTCAGGTGAGCAGAGCCTCATGGGGGCTCCGGGTTTTCCCAGATTAGAATTGAGTCTGGCCCTTGTTTCAGATGATGAGCACTGGCCCAAAAAAGAGTGGGCTTTTCCAGTGGCCATGGATCTTCTCTGCCTCCTCACTATCTACAGCCTCATTTCTATGACCATATCGAACCCAGGCATCTTACACAGAGGTAAGGCCTCAGACCCCTGGGAGAGGGATGTGGCACCCAAATGGCTGGTGCCTACAGGGGTTATTTCTAAAGGGCTGACCCCACCTGTGACCTCAGGATTTCTTCTTATTCTGTCATCATTACTTGGGCCCTGACACTTCACTTCCCAAGTCACTGAAGTGTGAAAAAAACAGAATCCCTGGAGGTTTCCCAGTTGCTTTAGAAGAGAGGCCTAGACAGGCTGGCATGAGAGGCCTACATATTCTTCAAAAACCATGTAGTTCACTCCTCCTCCTTCCCATTTCACACAATTCCAAGCACTGATTACTATTCCAAAAGGGGGAGCAACATACAGAGCTCTTGAGGCTGGACAGCCTCTTCTCTTTGACTGCCGCCTACCTGAATTTTCAGCTTGCTCAACAAGGACCAGGATTCCCCTGTTTACTTCCACCCCACCTTCTTGTTGCCCAGTGATGCTATGGATTGCCCTGGGAAGCAGAGTGATACAAGGGCCTCCTCCACTGCCCAAACCTCTTTCCCTGCCTGGCACCTTCGAGCAGGAACCTGAGGCTCCCTACATGGCATGAGTGAATGGCAGGTTATACGAAATGTCGTGGTGTCCCACCTGTTATTTTCAACTCCTGACCCGAACCTTCCACTGAAAAAGCCGTGAAATGTGTGTGGAAGTGAGTGCTCCTCCTTCCTGTCCACTCACCAACCTGTCCCTAGGCACTTTGACAGGACCAGGAACCTCACATCATGAGTAGGCCAGATGGGAGTTTCAGACCATGTTCCCAGAGTGCTTCAAGTGGCTCTCAGCCTCTGTTGGTCACTTATATATGTCATCACCTCTGTGTCTGTAGCTGTCCATGGAGGCTGTCCTTGCTTGCACAGGTGCTGATATGTCAAATAGGGGAGCTCATCTGTGCTGGGCCTGGTGGAGTTGGGGAGGAAAAGTAGTGACTGTCCTCTCTCCTGGCTTGCTGATATTAGATCCTCAGCCCTTTAAGCTGACTGCTGTCATGTCCTGGGGATCTTTGCCTGTCTTGGTCTGGGTGTCCCAGTTGGAGAGTTTCCTGGGCTCTGAGTGTGTTTCTCTGATGTGCCCATCCTGCTTGGGTTCACAAATGCATATGTCTGGATGGGCGAGGATGTTTTTTCATCTTGATTCAGTTTCTGTAAAAACAGAGGTCCAGAGATGTTATATCCTGCTCCAAGCGACACCAGGCAGGTTTTGTCTCTATACACCTCACTCAGGACAGGTGACCTGATGAGCCATGGGGTCCTAACTGTGCTCTAACCCTGAAAATGCCAGGTTCTTTCTGAGATGAAACCTGTGTGTAGGGCAAGAGCAGGAGGCCTAGAGGGCTTAATTGGGGGAGGCCTCAGGATTAGGGGGTGATGGAGGCCATTCCATAGGGATCCTCAGTCCTGCCTCCTCTCCCCTAAAAGTTTGATCACCATTGCAGGTGTTTGAATAACTGTGTGAGGCATCAAACATCCAGCTCTGCCTGCTACTCCTCCTGTCCCTGTGCCTCTACCTGGGTGCCATGCTGGCCACCTGTGTGCTTTTCATCATGCACAGGAGGCACATGGCATTCCTGGACTATACCATGATGTATCCACACAGTCCCAAAGGCCCACAGTGTGAAGAGCTAGTGTGGTGGAGAAGTAGGGGTGAACAGCCAAGAAGGAATGGAGGAGGCCAAGGGCAGGGCTAGAGGGAGAAGTCACTTGGAAGGACTTTTGAAGGACATGTGGAGGGCCAGTGGAGTCAGGGATATGGGAGGGTTAGGATGCTTGTGAAGTTAAGAATCTAGGGGGACCACAGAGTAGCATAAAAGAAGTTGAAAAGGAACAGGTGGGAGGACAGTGTGGTGAAGTTAGGGTTCACTTCGTTTTACTGGACTAACTGTACAATCCAGGGAGTGAGAGTTGGTGGGCGGTGCTAGCTGCGGTGGGAGAGATGGAGGGGATGATGTGGGTTGAAATGCTGGGCCAAGAAGGAGCTATTCCATGGCTTCACTTCTTAGCCTGTGCAAAGCATCCTAGTGGCTGTACCCATGGGAGCCCTTCTTCTCCCCCTAATTCTGAAGCTATTCATCAAAGCTTTGGCAGTGGGCAATGCCAGGCGACCCTATGAGAATCAGGTAAGTGGTATGAGTGTTGTGCCCTTGGCTGTGTGGAGGCAACTTGCACCTCTGCAATTAGGCATTTTCTGTGCTTTATCTGCAGGCTTGGCTCTGATGGTGCCTCAGGAGTCCTTCCAGACCCATCTATGAAGATTCAGCTTATATATCTCCATACCCTGGAGCTTGCTGGACATTCTCCCTCCTGGGTGCATTGAATTGAAAGCCTACTGTGTGCTGGGTGTGCTAGGTGGTAGTTATTTGAGGGATGGGTGTAGAGGTGAGTAAGTACATCATTTACTTGTGTTGATAAACAACCTGCAATCAGAATAACACTGGGAGATACCCAGGAACTCTGTGAGCCAAGGGGTGAGTCCTGAGTGATATAGCAGACTGAAAGAGACTGGGAGTTTGGCAATACCCAGGCTGTAGAATAGAACATGTCCCTCTCTGTGTCCTTGGTGTGCACTTAGAGAGGAGACAGAAGGGCATTTACTGTGAGAGGTACAATTTTGCAGAAAGGCACAGAAACCTGAAAGTAGGGTGTTAACAGAATGATGAAGAAATGGATCTAGTTCAAGCACAAGGTGGCATGGGCAATGAGTTTGATCCTTTGGGGCTCAAGATTAGAAAGATCATCAAGCATGGGAAGTAGTTTAGAAGGAGTGGAAATCTGGGCAGCATGGTAACATTTTGTAAAAATGTCATTTATTGTTGAATAATTAAAAACAGTAAAATTCACTCTTTTTGTCTATAGTTAGGAATTTTGACTAATGACATTGTATACTCTCCTCCAAGATCAAGGTTAACCAGTTCCATTACCCCAGAGAATCCATTCATCTCTGAGTTCTTGTGTTTTTTCTCTTTCCAGAATCATGTATAAATGGCATTGTAGGCCTTTTAGTCTAGCTTCATCTATTGAGCATGACACATTTGTGATCCATATATGTAGTTGCTCATATAAGTAGTTTATTGTCTTTTCTTTCTGCATAGTATTGTTTTTCCCTAGAGATTATTTATACATTCATCTATTGAAAGATTTTTACTTTGTATCTAGTTTTTGGTAGTATTATTTTTGGTTTATTTTGTTTTGTTTTGTACCAGGGATTAAACCCAGAGGTGCTTAACCTCTGAGCAACATTCCTAGCCTCACCCCACCCCACCATCAGGACCCTTATATTTTCTTTCTAAAAAATTTTTAAAATTTTGAGAAAGGGTCTTACTAAGTTGCTTAAAGCCTTGTTAAGTTACTAAGTTACTGAGGCTTTGAACTTGCCAACCTCTTGTCTTATCCTTCCATTCCACTGGGATTACAGGCACGGGCCACTGTGCCCAGCAAGTTTTGGGCAGTTATAAATAAAGCTGCTATAACAACCATTGGTGCAGAGACATGTGGACATAACTTTTCATTTCTGTTGGATAAATTGTTAAGAGTGGCATTGCTGAGTCATAAGGTAAACATATGTGGGAATTTTTAGGAAACATCTGCACCATTTCTCCTTTCTACCAGCAATGAATGAGATTTCCAGTTGCTTCACATCCTCACTAGATTTTGACACTGTCATTTATTGCTATTCTTTTTGTTTTCAAATTGTAGTCTAATAAATGAGTAGTGGTATCTCATTAGAGCTCCAATCTGTATTTTCCTAATGACTTATGATGTTGAACATATTTTCATGTCTTCTCACCCATGAGTATATTGTTGGTGAAGTGTTTGCTCCAATCTTTTGCCCATTTAAAAAAAATGTGTTGTTTTCTTACTGGGTTTCAGGAGATCTCTATACTGGCTTCAGATCTATGTTTTGCAAATCTTTTCTTGCATTTCATGGCTTATCATTTTATTTTCTTCAGAGCATCTTCCAAAGAGCAGGAGTCCTTAGTTTTGCTGTTTTTCCAGCACTGGGGATTGAGTCAGGGGTGCAGGACCACTAAGCTTCTTCCCCAACATTCCTTGTTGTTCCCTCTGATTGGAACCTCATGTCCTGTGTGAGGAAGAGTTTTATTACTTTCTTCACCTTCTGTGTTATTTATTTTTCTTTGAGCTTCAACTAGAAATGATAGGAGTGGGCATCTCTGCCATGGGATTCTTTTAGTATGGAAATCACTTGACTAAAGGCTCTTTCAGGAAGACTGGTGGGCAGCATCAGTGGGGGAGGGGAAGCTGAAGACCCTGAGACAGCTGAACAGACAGAGGAGGCTGTCTGTTCATCACCTCCCATCCTTATATTCAGGACCCCACCACTGCCATATATGGTTTCCTCTCCCACCTGTGACTCCTATGCTTGACCCTTTTTCTCAGCCCTGTGGTCTGCCTGTCTTCTCCTCTCTCCAGCTTCTAGTATATCATTGAGTTTGCCTGGCAGCCTTTTCCCTTTCTCTATCATGTGGTTCTTCCATCCCAGGTCAGGCCAGAGGCCATTGGCCTTTCTCCTCTGCTCAGAGAGAGACTCTCCAAGACCAGAATCCTCAAGTCTCAAGGGACCTAAATGTGGTCTGCCCTCTGGCATTCAACAAACAGGGCTACCTTCCATTATTGGCAGCACTAATTTCAGGCACTGACCCCATGCTCCAACTTTCATTCCCACCATACTCCATTCCCTGACTGCAACTCCTCCTGTAGTCACTTGTTTGGTGGTTGGTGGCAAAGACTCTGGTAAAAACCACATAAGTTCAAATTACAGCTCTAGAACTGAACAGCAGGGAGACCTTGGGTATGCTAATTAGCCACTGGGTCACTCAATTTTCCTATCTGTAATAAAAGAGGAAATTGTAGGTTAAATCAGGTAAATCACATAGAACAGTGGCTGATACCAGAAAGTGCCCTATGTGCTGCTATTACCTCACTACCATTCCTTTCCATGGTCATCTACATATGTTTGTGCCTCATCTTAAAAGCCATACAAGTCCCACCCTTACCTGTTGTACCTTATGGGTCTTATTCCCTGAAAGACTTGCCCTTGTTCACTAGCTCACCCTTCACTTCCTGGCCCGGGTCACTCCAACCCTTGCTGTCAGAATGATGCTCTCATTAATGGCCAAAGCCAACATACCTCTTCAGACTATTCTTTCTGAACTGGACACAGCCTCTGAAACCAGAAGTAGCTGTCTCAGCACTTAATTCTCTGGGCTTCTCCTCTGAATATACCTGGGTGCTGTGAGCTGCGTTGCCTACATGGTTCTCATGATACTCTCTCTCTCTACTCTACCCTGGCCATTTCCCATGGTTCTCAGGGCCTCGTGTTGCAGCTGACCTCACTGCTCTGAATGTATGCTGGCCATGCTGTTTGCAGGGTGCTTTCCACCCCCGTGCAGTGACTGGACGATGTTTTTTTTTTTTTTTTTTGCTACGGGGTATTGAACCCAGGGGCTCTTTATCAGTGACCTACATCCCCAGTCCCTGCTATTTTTTATTGTGAATCAGGGTCTGACTAAGTTGCTGAGCTGGTCTCAAACCTGCCTCATTGACTCAAGTCACTGGGATTATAAATGTGCACCATGGTGCCCAGTTTGAGAGAAGTATTTTTGATGCCCTGAAATACTTCTGATGGGGGTGCATCTCAGTGGTAGAGTTTGTGCTTAGCATGTGCAAGGGCCTGAATTCTTCAATCCCAGCACACAAAGAAAAGACACCTGGATAAATGAGTGAACCAATAAACAGAAGAATCAACATTTGGGGATAGAAGGAAAGAGAGAAAGGAACAGAGAAGCCTGATGCCCTGATCCCCCAGGATAAGGGGAAAAGGAGAGGCAGCAGGAAGTTGGTCAGAAGATGGGGCAAGAAGAAGATGCTGCTGTATTTTGGTCCTGTGGAGTGTGAGGGTGTTTAAGACACAGAATTGAAGCAGGAGTCCCAGGAGTGGAGCCAGTGAGAGAGGCTGGTCTGTGTGCCTCAGAGCTGTTGGATTCCAGTTTTGTGATAGGGTTCCATGTGGGGGGAGGAAGGTATTCACATTTACTGATCAGTTCTTAAGAATTTATTATCATTCCTTGAAGCATTTTCTATACCTTATGTACAATCAATATTTTCTATACATTATATATATATATTATAATCAAAATTTTTTCTCTAGGTTTAAAAATTCTGTAATTTTTAAAATAATCTGCCATTATTAATTTATTTCTTCTGGTACTAGGGATTGAACTCAGGGGTGCTTTACCACCAAAGTTGCATCCACAACCTTGCTATATTTTGTTTTCTGATCGGGTGTCACTAAATTGTTGAGGGCCTTTCTAAGTTGTTGAGCCTGGCATTGAAATTGTGATGCTCCAAGTCACTGGGTTTACAGGTGTGCGCCACTGCATCTTATGGTATATTCATTTCTTAAGTGCTGTGAACACCTTAAAAGAGGCATAACCTCATAAAGGACATGATTCATGTTGCTTTTTGGACATATTCCAGAACTGTTCTGATGTGGAATCATCTTTCCTTCTGGTGGAGAAAAGTATTGAAGATCAAAGTCTTTATATGTTTGCCATGGAAAAATTGGGGGTGGATAGAGGTGCTGCTGGGCCACTTTCCATTATAACAGAGTGTTTGCTAGCTGAAGCTCTTGAAGTTGGGGTGAAACTCAACCTGGTCTGGAAGGAGGAGGGGTTGAGGCTGATGGATGGACTCAGCAGAAGAAGAAAGTGGAATAAGGAAGAGAAGATGCCAGTCAGTGTCCAGGGAAGGAAATGACCTTTGAGCTTGACCTTTCCTGCTTTGTTTACTGAAGGCCTGCAGCCCATGTTTTCCTGGAAAATCTGATTTTTTTCACTAGGAAAATATGTCTGGGTATCCTCCACTGCCACTGCTCTCCCAGATGGTGAAATTCAGTTAAGGTAGATTTTTAGAAAAAAATCAAGATTCAGAGAGTAAAGGAGGAGCAGGGTGGTGACACCATCTTTGAATCAGTTGAGCAGAACAGCACTAGAAAGATCTTAAAAGGTACATGGAAGAACATGGTGAGAGGACAGTTGTGGCCAATAGAGACAGAATAAGGATCCTGCAAAGGGAGGCACAAGGGGATGAGGAACCCTGAGAAGGCAGGAGAGGTGGGTGCTGGGTCAGAACTGTATGGGGAGAGCTACTTACAAGTGGGTCTAGGGAGGTCACTCTTCCTAGGAGCCTCAGAATGCAGGAGGGCCTGGGTCACTCACTCTTGGGCACCCCTGTACCTAGAGCCTGGCCTCAGGCCCAGGTTGAGCCCTGGCTTACCTGACCAACTTAGGGAGAGTCACTGGGAGATGATCTTATGTAGTCCTTCTGATTCTTAGCTCCTCTTCCCTTCCTCATCTCCCTCCATAATGATAATACATTTGACCAGGGCTTTACCAGGAACTGTTCCATCATGATATGTGCTCCCCTGTGACCCAAGTGAGTTGGTAAACCAAGGGCTCAAGTGGTGGACCCTGCCTGGGGCTGGTGGGGTGGGGTGAAGCTAGATCTTGTTACCTGGTCTCTGACCCCAGCTCCCAGGCCCTGACACTCACTGTTCCCATCCTTTGGGGTTTTCTCCAGGGTGCTCCAGAAGTTTCTGGGAATTTCACTCTTCCTTGTCGTTGTAGGTTCTTGCCCCAAGAAACGTGGTAGAGGGGAATGGCAGCCTGGATAAGGCTCCTGGATGAGAGCCCTTGGCTCTGTGCTTTTCTAGCTGAGGGGTGAGAGTGGTAAAGGAGACCAGGCCAAGGTGGGTAGTGACTCCTTGCATTTGGTCTGTTGCTTTGCAGGTACATGTTGGAGGCTGTATGCCTTCAAGTGGAGCAGGGTACCAACTGGGGGCCAATGGATGTGCACTACTCAGCACACCATCTTACAGAACTTCCTGGGCCCAGGTCTGCAACTCAGGTCTCCTCAAGGAGGGGCAAGTCTGCACCCTTACAGGAGGTGAGGAGTATTGGGTGTGCTTTGAAACATGGGGGTCTGTGTGTGGCACATGTATTGGGGGAAGCCCCTGATGTCAGGCTGGCCCTGAAGCTGAAGCACTTGGGGCATAACAGTGGGATTATGGACCTGGAGGATGCAGGGTCCAGGTCACAGGGCTTCAGAGCACACTAAGGTGACCCTGGAAAGAGAAAGAAAAGACTGAAACACTAACTTTCTAATTGGATTTGGGCCAGTCCTTACATTTTTGGTTCCCAGTTTCCTCAGCTATTAATGAGGACTGAGACTACTCCAATAGTTTGTTTTAAAGAAAATTCTGTTTTTTTATATTTATGTATGTGTGTGTGTGTGTGTGTGTGTGTGTGTGTGTGTGTGTGTATTAGTTGTAGATGGACACATATATTTATTTTATTTGTTTGTTTTTATATGGTGCCAAGAATTGAACCTAGTTCCTCATGCATGCTAGGCAAGCACTCTACCACTGGGCCACAACCCCAGCACCCCCAGATTTACCTTTTATTGGAAATTTTTTTTCACATATGATATGAAACATTTAGAGTGGAGCATTAGAAGTGCAATGGGATGGGTCACCAACAGTGCCTCCCATGGTCTCTTGCAGTGATGTGGTTCCAGCCCTTTCTTGTCCTGCCTCTAGGCACCCAGAGACTTGAATGTGATCTGTGGGATGAAGATTAGGGAGAGCCCCCATGTACTGACTCTGTGTTTAGCTTACCATTAGCTCAGTGATGTATTGGGAGCCTTTCAGGGGAGGCTTGGCCTCCCATTCTCCCTTCACACCCAGCAATGCCAGGACACTCACAGAAGTTTATCTCCTGAGCCACATGTGGGGGATTTGTGCCTGAGCCCTCACTCACTCTCCTGAAAAGAGTGCTAAGACCCCCACACCTGTTATATACTCATATTTTTTTCTGCTTTTTATGGCTGCTGTGCTGTCTGTCCTAGGTTCAGAGAAGTGGGTTTTCTGGGCATGAGTGGAGGCTCAGAGGGGCTGGGATAGCTCCCACCTGGAAGGGAAGATCCTTGCACTCTGGAGACTCAAGCTCAGGAACTCAAGCTCAACACTGCCTGACTCTTTGACCTTGGGCAAAACATTCAACATGTCTCTCACTCTAAAAATGTGGCAACAGTAACAATCATAGACCTGGCTGGCTTCCTGGCAAGGGCTGAAGAGGGGCAGATGCCTACCAGCCTGGATAATACTAAGTGCACCTCAAACTATTTTATAAAATAGGATGGGAACTTGTTTATTATTAGTCCTAATAGGCTAGTATATTAGTCATAAATTGCAAAGTTTCAGTTAAACATGAGTAAGTTTTGGAGATATAGTGGTCAATATGGTTGTTGCAGTTAATTTACTGCATACTTGAAAACTAATAATATAGTTTGGTACAGGGGTGCACATCTATAAGTTCAGCTACTCAAGAGGCTGAGGCAGGAGGATCACAAGTCAAAGATCAGTAACTGAAAAATAATTGTTTTATGTCTCAAAATAAAAAATAAAAACAACTAAAAATCATAGGACTGTAGTTCAATGGTAACACTCCTGGATTCAATCCACAGAGGTGGAGAAGGCAAGAAAAATTGACAATCAGTTTTGTGGTTTTTATGTTTTTTTTGAGGTGGAGTCCCAGTATATTGGCCAGGCCAGTCCTGAACTCCTGAGGTCAATGTGCTGAGTGCTCCTATGTCAATGTGCTGAGTGCTGGAAGGCAGGTGTGCACCACTGGACTGGCTAGAAAAGAGATTGTAAACTGGGTTTGGTGGCACATGACTAATTCTAGCAACTCAGGAAATTGAAGCAGCAGGATCACATGCTTTAGGCCAGCCTCTGCAATTTAGCAAGACTGTATCCCAAAATAAGAAGAGCTAGGGATAAAGCTAAGTGGTAGGATGTCCTTGGGGTCAATGCCCCAGTTCTGGGGGAGGGATATACATACATACATACATGCGTACATACATACATATTCTATCATATAGAAGGATTTGGAGAGTTTAGATTTCTGCTTTGGGGCTAATATGAATAAGCATAGAAACTCTTGTCCTTGATCATGCTAGGCATTGAGTCACACCAGAGACCTTACATTTAAATTTAGGTTATTTTCTCCCTGTTAGTTATTGAAGCACCCCACTTTTATCTTTTTTTTCTCATTTTTTTGGGGGGTCTTGTGGGGCTTTCTGTGATGCTCAGACTGGTCCCAAATTTGTAGGTTCAAGTGATTATCCTGCTGCTTCTTTCTGATCAGGTGGGACAACAGGTAAATACCACCATACCTGGCTGTATAATTTCATATTGATAAGACCTTTTACATGTGACAGGAAACCCAGAATAAAAACAGCAACTTAAGATGACTGGGCATAGTGTCATAAGTCTATCATCCAAGCAGCTCAGGAGCCTGAGGCAGAAGGAACTTAAGTTTGAGACCAGCCTGGGCAGTTTAGCAAGACTCTATCTCAAAGTCAAAAGGGTTGTAAATGTAGCTCAGTGGTATAATGATCCTGGCTTCAATACCTTGTACTGCCAAAAACAAAGAATAAAAACATTAGAGTTGTAGCTCAATGGTAGAATACTTGTCTAGCATGCACAAAGCCCTGGGTTCTATCCTCAGTACCACATAAAAATAAGTAAAACGAAGGTATTGTGTCCATCTATAACTAAATATTTTTTTTAAAAAAAGAATAAACTTTAAAGCTGGGCTCGGTGACACATACCTGTAGTTCCAGCTACTCTGCAGACCCATACACAAAGATCACTTTAGTCCATGATTTTGAGATAAGCCTGTGAAAAAACAGTGAGACCTTATGTCTCAAGAAAAAAAACACACTAAAATAATAATAATAATAATAATTTGTAAAGCCAAGCACTGTGTTCACCCCTGTAATCCCAGAATCTCCAGAGGTTTAGGTAGGAGGATGCAGGTGTTGGGATCTTAACAAGACTCTTGTCTCCAAATTTAAAAAATGGTTGTTGGATGGGGATGAAGCTCAGTGGTAAAGCACCCCTGGATTCAGTCCAGGAGATGGGGGAGGAAATGACTCCATAACGTTAAAATCTTGGAACTAGATGTGTAACTTGTAGTGTGTTTAACTTACACTTAGCAGCTTGAGGCCCTGGTTTAATCTCAAACACCTAGAAAACAATAAAAACAATTTAAAAAACTTTATGTATATTTCCCAAATCACAAATAAAAATGTTAGTTTCGCCTGTATACCTTTTGACCCAGAAATGTAATTTTTAGCATATGTGTCCTAGGGAAACAATAGAACAGCATATATTAAGAGTTTTGTTCCATTATTTATATAGCAAAATGTAGCAAAAACTTAACTCAAATATTATTAGTGGTAAATTGGTTAAAATGTGGCATGACCATTTAATGTACTACTTGGTTATTTTAAATGAATTTAAGGGTAAAAAACTGTCATGTATTTCTGGGATCAGTGGAGCATGACTATAATTCCAGCAGCTTGTGAAGCTGACTTAAGAGGTTTGCAAATTCAAAGCCAGACTCAGCAACTAAGGGAGGAACTAAGCAATTTAGTGAGACCCTGTCTTAAAAAAATATAAAGGCTGAGGATGTGGCTTGGTAGTTGAGTGCCCCTGAGTTCAATCCCTGGTACCCCTTCCCCTCTCTCCCCCCCAAAATGATATGAAACAGTAAACACTGTATAAGGTGGCTTCCTGGTTTAGAAACCCTAAATTTTTATTTCCTGAAATGCTGAAGTTGGAATGGGCCTGCTACCCTGTGTTCTGTATTGGTCTAAAGCCTATACCAGAACCAGACATAAGCAAGCATCATTCTTCCTGTTTGCTGTCACCTGACTTTTGCTCTTAGCTTAAGTCTTTTAAATTATGAGCTACTCTGGTGGATGATTAACAGGAGGAAATACAAGTTTGACACTTCTGTCCCTCTCCCCAAAAAAACCCAGCACTCCATTCCTAGTACTCTGTTTTGAACATTCCTGTTCATTTGCAAAATAGATATGGAAACATAGAATTCTATAAAGCTAGACCATTTAGAATTTAGTCAAATCTAAAATTATGTGTATTGGTTTGTTTTATGTATGCTTGACATTAATCTCTGAAAACTGATTTATTAGAGCAATTGAAACCACAACTTATTTCTGAATTTCTCTTTGTTAGGGCATGCCAGAGAAGTGGGCATGACTTCAACACAGTGAAGCAGAAACATCTAAGCTTTACTCCCCCTGGTAAGACATCAGACAGTGGTAAAACACTGAATCACATAGAAACTTGTGAAGCACTGATAGATGAAAAGATCATTTCTGGAAAAATAAAAGGCTAAGCTATATTGTCCCTACTTTCTCCTACATAGAAATTGCTTTTTGTCAACTGTCTGAATGGCTCTTGAACATCTTATGGAACCTGAGGATTACTTTGATCTCATAGTTTTGTTAGAAATTAAATTAGATGTTTTATATTATTCCATATTTATTATACATTATAATTAAACATGTTAGTGGGACTGACACTTGTTCCAAGTTGTTGTATTTACTTGGGGTGTTTTCTCTTCTTACTGCCTTAAATGTTTTTCAGCTTAGAAGGAAAAAGTTCAATTTATAGACATGTTTATGCTGGAAATAAGTTTATTGTCAGTGGCATAGAAGGAGGTTTTGCTTTATAACTGCATAGACATTGAAATAAAAAAAATATTGCAAGGCTCTCTAGTTGTCTTTTCAGTTTTGAAGAACGTCAGCAAGATCCCTTAAAGTGTTCTTCCTGTGTCACAGGCAACTCAGTGAGGGTCTCTATTGTCTGCTCAATTTTAAAACCTAAAATTTATACTAAAAAATTCATTAATTAGATATAATTTTATTTCTAGAAACTTAAAGGTAATAACCAAAAATTAAAGTCTACAAAGATTTTCTAAAGGGTATTGGTTAGGTCAAATGGTGGTTCCATTTTCAGCTTTCCAAAAAATCTCATACTGCTTTCCAAATTGGGCGCAACAATTTGCAGTCCCAACAGCAATGTACAAGTGTACCCTTTCCCCCACATCCTCGTCAGCACTTGTTGTTGTTTGACTTCCTAATGGCTGCCAATCTTACTGGAGTGAGATGGTATCTTAGGGTGGTTTTGATTTGCATTTCTCTGACTGCTACAGATGGTGAGAATTTTTTCATGTACTTGTTGATTGATTGTATGTCCTCCTCTGAGAAGTGTCTGTTCAGGTCCTTGGCCCATTTGTTGATTGGGTTATTTGTTATTTTATTGTCTAATTTTTTGAGTTCTTTGTATACTCTGGATATTAGGGCTCTATCTGAAGTGTGAGGAGTAAAGATTTGTTCCCAAAATGTAGGCTTCCTATTTACCTCTAGCTATTCCCCTTCTTGGTCTATTCCCTAAAGACCTAAAAAAAAGAATACTACAGGGACACTGCTACATCAATGTTCATAGCAGCACAATTCACAATAGCAAGACTGTGGAACCAACCTAGATGCCCTTCAATAGACGAATGAATAAAAAAATGTGGATTTATACAAAATGGAATATTACTCTGCATTAAAAAATGACAAAATCATATAATTTGGAGGGAAATGTATGGCATTAGAGCAGATTATGCTAAGTGAAGCTAGCCAATCCCTAAAAAACAAATGCCAAATGTCTTCTTTGATATAAGGAGAGTAACTAAGAACAGAGTAGAGACAAAGAGCATGAGAAAAAGATTAACATTAAACAGGATGAGAGGTGGGAGGGAAAGGGAGAGAGAAGGGAAATTGAATGGAAATGGAAGGAGACCCTCAGGGGTATACAAAATTACATACAAGAGGAAGTGAGGGGAAAGGGAAAAATACAAGGGGGAGAAATGAATTACAGTAGAGGGGGTAGAGAGAGAAGAGGAAAGGGAAGAGGAGGCGAGGGGGGATAGTAGAGGATAGGAAAGGCAGCAGAATACATCAGATGCTAGTATGGCAATATGTAAATCAATGAATGTGTAACCGATGTGATTCTGCAATCTGTACATGGGGTAAGAATGAGAGTTTATAAGCCACTTGAATCAAAGTGTGAAATATGATATATCAAGAACTATGTAATATTTTGAACAAACAATAAAATTTTTAAAAAAGGTATTGATTAAATTATGAAAACACCCATATTAAGGCACTATCAATTGAGCCATTAGAATAATGTTATGATCAGATATTAGGAATGATGAAGCTGGCATATAGCTGGCATATAGTTTTAAATTTCATTGATTTCTCTTTTTCTTTCTTTCTGTTTCCTTTTTTTCTCTTTCTTTTTTCTTTTCATTTGCTTCGTTTAACTTAAATTGTTCTTTTGGCTTTGGCCTCTGAAACCTAGATTACTGAATTTAGCTCCCTTTTCTTCTCTCATCTGTCTATTTAATGTTATAAATTCCCCTAAGTGCTCTAAATGCTTACACAGTGCTTTGGATAAGTTGTGAAATTAAAATACATTGTATTTTTTTCATTTCAATTCAAAATATTTAAAAAATTCCCTCGAGACTATTTTTACTCATGTGTTATTTATAAATGTATTATTGAATTCCCAAATATTTGAGCATTTTTCAGTTCTCCTTCTATTAGTGATTTTTAGCTTAATTTCATTGTGATATAAAAATATGTTTTATTTTATTTCTAATGTCTTAAATTTATTGATGACTCTTTTATGGCACAGGACATGGTGGACCTTTCAGAATTTTATGTAAACTTGAAAAGAATGTGTACTCTATTCTTTTGGAGTAGATTATTTTAGAAATGCCAATAAGATCAAGTTGATTGACAGCGCCACTCAGGTCAACTATATCCTTATTGATTTTCTGCTTCCTTCATCTATTAAGCCCTAAGAGATGTGTTTGGAAGTCTGCAACTTTAGGAGTAAATTTTGTCAATTTCTCCTTGAGTTATATCAGTTTTAGTGTCACATATTTAGAGGTCTGTTGTTAAATGCTTACATATTTAGAATTGTTATGTCTTCTTGGAGTTTGTCCCACTTTATCCCTGATAATGTTCCATATTCTGAAATGTACTTTATATAAAATTAATAAAGCTATTGCAGATTTCCCATTGATTAGTTCCTATAGTGCATCTCTGTTCATCTTTTGGCTGTAATTGTATCTGAATCTTCTTAATCAAAGTGGTTTCTTATGGACAATATATGGTAGAGTCTTGTTTCTTTATTCAGTTTGAAACTTTTTTTAATTGTCATTTTAGACTAGTCACATTTAAAGTGATTATTGGTAGAGTTGGAGTAGTATTTAATGTATTTATATCTGCTTTTTCCATTTTGCATTTGTTCTTTATGCATTTTTCCACTTTTCTGGTTATACTTAGTATTTTATGTGATTTTGTAGTATCCACTCTCTTAGAAAAAGGAGGTCATAAAAAGTTCTTTAGAAAGCTAATATTGAGTTACCGTATAAACTAGCACTACTACTACTAGATATATATCTAAGAGAATTAGAAGCATATAACCAGGGCAAGAGTTGTGGATAAGTAGAAGCATGCTTGCCTTGCATGTGTGGGGCACTGATTTCCAATCTCAGCACCACATCAATGCAGAAAATTAAATAAAAATAAATAAATTAATAAAAAGCATATGTCAATGGAGTGGGAGATGTAGCTCAATGGTAGAGTGCATAGCAGGCCCTGGGTCAGTTCACAGCACTGAAAATAGAAAAAAAAGGCAATAAAAGCACATATTCACACAAAACATATACAAAGTGTTCATAGCAGTGTTATTTAAAATAACAAAAATTGGAAACAATGCAATTACCTTTCACCTGATGAAAAGTGGAATATTATTTGGCCATAAAAGGGAAGGAAGTTCTAATACATGAACACCAATGACCCTTGAATGTGTTCTACTAAGGAAAACAGGTGAAAGAGCATAGGGAATTGGATTTGCATATGCTTTCCCTGATGCTTTTTGCCCCATTGCCTGATTCCAGTTTAAGTAAGCAGTTAAAGTAGTTTTGACAGTAGATCTATTTAGAACACTTTCCAGAGCCATTTTTGAAACACTTTTGTTTTATATATTCATTTATCCAATATTGAATTTAGTCCCTGCCTTGTGCAAGGCACTATTCAATTTGCTGCCTAGAGAACCCACAAAAATTTTTGCCTTGTAGAACCTACATTCTAGAGAACGGGAGAAAGTATAAAGGAAATAAGAATAATACCTTAAGCAACAGACTATTTAGGTGATAAACTGGCAGGAGAGTGAGAGTCAGAGGGTTGTTTTCAAAGGGTTCCTTACCTAGGGAAGAGCATGGAAAGCAGAAAAGCATGACAAGCATGGAAAGCCCTGAGGCAGAAATATTTCTAGTGCAGTGAAAGATCTTGAAGGGCTTTAGCAGAGTCACAGTGCACTGAGAAAGCAGTAGGTGGTGAGGGTCAGTGAGTGAGGCCCTATGTAGTGCTTTGTAGGGCTTCTGGCTTCCACTCTAAGATGGGGAAACCAGTGGAAAGTTTTGAGCAGAGGCATTAAATGGTCTTACTTAAATATTAAGAGGCTCACTCTGGTCAATTTATTCAGAAGAGATTCTCAAGGAAGGCCAAGGCAGAAGCAGGAAGACCAATTAGAATGCTGTTGCAATAATTCAGGTGAGAAATGATAGAAATGTAGACAAGAATGGTATCAATGGAAGTGATAAAAGGAAAAAAAAAACAATAATCAGATTCTGGATGTATTTTGAAAGGAGTGTCTATGTAAAGAAGAGTTGAGGGTAGTTCCAAGAGTTATGGCCTAAGAATGAGAATGATGAAATTGAAGTGTCCCTTAGTTGAGATGGGAAGGACTTCAAGATGGGTAGAGGTGTTGGGGTTGTAATTGGGAGTTTAGTAGTGAGCATTTTAATGTGTTTTAGACATGTTAAAGTTAAGACACCTAGTAAGATGTTCAAGTGGATATATTGATGAGGCTGTTGGGTATCCAAGCCTGGGATCCAAGTTAGAGAGATAAAATTGAAGCTTCTTAGCTACAGATGTTTCCTAAAGCTGAAAGGCAAGATGAGGTCACAGAGTCAAGTGGGAATAAATGGACATAAATTTACTTTGCACCCTGACACAGTTCATAACTAAGAGTTGATGAGGCATACCAGCAAGGAGACCAAGAAATAATGGAAGCAAAGACAGGGAAAAAGATATGCCCTGAAATCTATAGGCAAAAAGTGAGGGAAAGATCTGCTTGGCAGAAACCACAGTTATGTCAATAAAGATGAAGACTGAGACTTGATCAGTTAAGATATAATGTTGGTGCAAACTTGAAGAATAGGCACATCTACTTTTTGTTAAAATAAAGTAGCTAGGACCATTTTAGTCCTTCTTGCTGAAAATGACCTCAAGAAACTAGATTATAGGAAACAGTGGTTTTCAAGATGCTGTGTCAGACATTGAATGAAGGACAGTGATGTCAGAAAGTAACAACTGAAATGAACCCTACAACTGCCCCAATTTCTAGGCCATGTGCAGAGAGGCATAACACAGATGGGACATTGCTGGAGAAGCTGAGAAAATAAAAAATATGGACACTCTCGAGCTCTAGGGAGGACCCCCCTTATGAATTCAACAAAGAGCCACTTATGAATTCCTACCAAGAGCCACTGTAAAGACTGAGATATAATTGTCTGATGAAATTGGCAAGAACTGAGCTGAGGTGTAGTTCAGTGACAGAGTGCTTGCCTAGCATGCACAAGGCTCTTGGTTCAACCTCCATCAGTAGGAACAAACCCTGGGCTGGGTGTGATGGTGCACACCTATAGTCCCAGGTAGTTGGAACACTGAGGATCACTTGAGCTCAAGTCTGGGAAAAATGGTGAGACCCCCAAGCTCAGAAAAACAAGATCAGAAAGAGTAGTGTCTGCCACGTGTATAGGGTTGGGAGGAGTGCCTGTTTCTATCAGCTACCATAAAAAAAACCCTTATCACTCACAAGATATCTAGAAGAGTCATAATTGTCTTATCTAAATGATAGGAAATAATTATCCTTAAACACTGTTTCAGTTCCACCTAACAAATCTTACAAATGAGACACAAATAGCTTAAAACTGTATCCCAGAACAAAGCTCAAGAATATTTATAGGGACACAATGACAACCATTGTTCTACTTATGCCTCAGAAGAGGCTTGTCCTCAGTGTCCTCTGTTGTGGATCTGATTAGACCCTAGTGAATCTGGCTAAATCCTATATGTCATCAACTATCAGTAGATAAGAGGTGATAAAAGATGGACTGGTCATCAATGAGCTTGCTACTTTCCATTCCCTGGGCTCAGTATGAAAAAACACATTGGCCTGCAGGTAAAGCAGTCACATGGGCATAGTTAGAATAGGTAACCTGGAGGAGAGAGTGAGAGCTGTATACCAGGTTCTCATAAGATACCATGAATCTAAAAAGATTGCTACTTGATCAGAGCCTGTACTGGAGATGAAGGAACATGGCCCTAAACAAAACAGATTCTCATGGAACATGTCCACAAGCTGAAGGCAGATAAGACCTATGAGAATCCTTACTGACCTTGGTGAGGGCCACCTTTGTGAAGAGCGCCTCCAGGCCAAGAAAGGAGGAGGAGATCATCAAGACTTTCCAAAGAGGATGAAGCCCAGAAATAAAGCTCTACCTTCATTGTAGCCTCTAGAGTTAACACAGATCTGCCCTTCAAATAAAAGAAGCCTTGATCTAACTGAGAAAAAGTCAGAGAATATTGTTAGGAATCCAGAAGTGGTCAGGATAAAACAGGCACCCAGACCTCCAGTCAAAGCTTCAACAAAAAGACAAAAGGGTAGAAAATACAGTCTATCATGAGGAGAAAATATTCAAATGGAACCAGCCCATACTTGACTCAGATAAAAGAATTAGCACACAAGGTCATGAAAATAATATTTATAATTATGTTCCAGGGTTTAAAACACTACGCATTTTGAAGGCAAATTTTTAAATGATGCAAACCAAACTTAGTTACATATAGTGATTTGGATATGACATGTCCCTGAAAAGCTCCAGTGTTAATGTAAAGATATTTGTAAGAGAAATGATAGGATTGTGACAGCCATAACCTAATCACTCTCTCCAAGTTCGAATGGAGAGTTGGTCACTATAGGAGTGTGGCTGGAGCATATGGGACACTGGAAGGTGCCCTCAAAGGGTTTTTTGCCCAGTACCCCTTTTCCCCTTCTCTGCTTCTATGTTTCCTGGCCTCCTTGAGCAGAGCAGCTATCCTCCACCGTGCCCTTCCACCATGATGTTCTGCTTCACCTTGAGCCCAGAGCAGTGAAGTAAGTGCACCATGGACTAAACCTCTGAAACTGTGAGCCAAGATACCTGTTTCTCTAACTTTGTCTTGTTAGGTACTTTGGTCACAGTGAGACAATTGGCTAACACATTATGGAAACTATAATATGTGAGACTGGATTAATGATAGATTATTGCAGTAATGAAAACTACCACAGTGAAACATAGGGAGAGATGTGAAAACAACTTTTCAATGAAATAGCATTATTGAGCTTTGAGAGAGTTTCAAGTGTTTTCATGATGTGTAATGAAGTTCTGAAAGAAAAAAATCAACCCAGAAATCTATCTCCCAAAAGCTAAATAACAGCTTTCTCAAATGCAGTAAATTGAAACTACTTCTTACTACCTGAATAAGTATATGAATTTTTTCTATATAAGTATCTTTAAAAGATAAAACCATTTAAATAAAAATAATAACAGTGGAGGCAGAAGATATGCTTGTGTAAAATGACAACAAAAGCCTCAGGGCCAAGAACAACAACCCTGTTTCTTGTCCTGTGTGACATTGTGTGTCACATGATGGTCAAGTGTGCTCACTGAAAGATGCAAACATTCAATAATAAGAGAGAGTTGTACCTAATCTCTAAGAAATGAGAATAATAAAAAAGTAAGAATTGCTGGAAGAGAGATGGAGTAATAGGAACGCTTCTGCATTGCTAGTGGGAGGCTCCCTCTAGAAGAGAATTTTTTCAGGCTCCCACAAAACATGACCTTACCACATAACTCAGCAATCTGTTTGTTAAATAATGAAAACAGCCATATTAAGGCACTATTCATTGTAACCATTAGAATAACGTGTTCCTAGGTATTTACCCCCAGGCATTGAAACATGTCCACACAAAAAACCTATAAAAAATTTTATAGCATCTTTATTTGTGTTTGCCAAACTTGGAACCAAGACTGGCTCTAGCTAAGCAGTTCCTTTGACACTGAATGTACAACCAAGATGTATTTCAAAAAGTGAATGTGAGGTCTGTGCACAACTCAGTGGTAGAGCACATACCTCGAATTCTGCGGCCCTGAGTTCCATCCCCAGTACCACAAAATGAATAAAAGAAATCAAATGTATATGTTATATCCATACAATAAAATAGTACTCATGGATAAAAATTGAGATATCATAACAACAATAGACATGACAGAACTTTATCTATTTGCTTATTATAGGGAACTAACACGGAAAATATGGTGTGGGCATATTATATTCTGAAAGATGTTTAAGAGAATAGTGCTTAATAATGATGTCTTTCAGTTTAAAGGGGCTAGATGCTCTCCAATTGCAAGTTGAATGTGTGGGCTAGAAGTGCTCATCCATGCTAGGGCACTTGCCCAGCATGTAAGTAGAGGACATCTCAAGTAGGGAAAGTTTTAAAAACTCAATAATTGCAGGGATTCAGAAATGTGAAGAGGTTGAGTGTTAGAGTCTGTAAACAAGTCAAGATGGCGCCTGGCATTTTGCAGAGGGAGTGGTTTGTTAAGTAATGCCAGCGAGCCATTAAGTGTGGAGATTCCTTATTGGTTGACTGCTGTATCTAGTTTATGTTAATTAAGATAATCTGTGTAAAATGTATATATACCCCTCTGGTCCTACAATAAGCAGCTCCCACTCCTGCTGTATCAATCTACACAAGTTGCTCGTCACCCCCCCCCCACCCCCGGTTATTTTGCTGCAGCCGAACTGCGGCAGTTGAGTAGTAAGTGTTTAATGCAGTGAATTTATTCAGTTGATGTTATAATGGTGGATACATGACAATATTAATTTTTTAAAAACCCACAGAATAAAATAATACAATGCACAATTATATAATAATACCTAATAAGAGATTATACAATACAATACCAAACTCACTCTAATGTAAAGTTGTAAACTTTGGATTAATAGAAGTATATCCATCTTTGTTTATTTGTTTAGAGTTTTTGCATAGCATTCACAACTTCCCCAGATTTCAAGTGCCAGCCAAAAAAATAACAAAATACATTTATATTTAGATATAAAATATAAATATTTTATATTTATCAATATAAAATATTGATAAATATAAAAAATTTTATAAAATTGATACACAAATATCAATATAATAATTGCATTGTATTGTTATGCAAGATATTAATAATAAGAGCATGAGAGGCCAACATGGGAACATTTAGGGATCCCCATTTTAAGACCCAGTATGCATTTAGAAATTGCATTTGCAAGGCTATCTAGTTGTCTTTTCAGTTTTGAAGAAGGTCAGCCAGATCCCTTAAAGTGTTCCTCCTGTCTCACAGGCAACTTAACGAGGGTTTCTACTGTCTGCTTAATCATAAAACTTAAAACTTCTACTTAAAAAACCCATTAATTAGAAATAATTTCACTTTTAGAAATTTAAAGGTAATAATCAAAATTAAAGAATACAAAGATTTTCTAAAGGAGATTGTTTAAATTATGAAAAGACCCATGTTAAGGCACTATTCAATTTAGCCATTAGAATCATTTTATGGTCAGTTATTAGGAATGATGAAGCTGGCATATAGCTTTTGAAGGAAAGAGTTTCAGCAGATCCAAATAGTTTTGAAATGTGACTTTTACAAAGGTTTAACAGGGTAGTCCACATTGGTAGTAGGATTGTCATCATTTTTCTTTATATATTTATGCAACCCAGGTGGGGTTTTTGCTGTTGTTGATTTTATTTTCTTTAAGCAAGTGTATGCAGTTATACTTCAACTCAGAAAAAAATGAAGCTGCCAGGCCTGGGGGCGCACACCTGTAGTCTCAGCTTCTAGAGAGGCTCAGGCAGGAGGATCTCATATTTGAGCCCTTCTGGGCAATTTAGAGATACTCTGTCTCAAAATAAATGAAAAGAGGCCTGGTGTATAGCTCAGCAGTGGAGCACTTATTTGTTTAGCATGTTTTTGGGTTCAATTCCTAAAAAAAACCCATAACAATCCATAACCTTTATATATTATAACTTTGTTGAGCTACCTTAAGAATGTCACAAGTACTATACCCAATGGTTGCACACCTGTAATCTCAGTGACTCAGGAGGCAAAAAAAAAAAAAAAAAAAAAAGGAGGATCACAAGTTCAAGGCCAGCCTCAAGTATTTGGTGAGACCCTATCTCAAAAATAAAAATGAGGATTAGGAATGTAGCTGACTGGCAATGCCACCTCTGTTCAACCCTCAGTATTTCAGCCCCCCCCCCCCAAAGAATGTCAGAGATATTTTTCTGTTTTCAGGCCTTACACCTGATTGCAACAAATGGAACTCCAGAACTTCCAAATCCAGACAAACTTTCACGATTTCTTACATAAGTGTTTGGAAGTGGATGTGGAGAAAAGGGGTTCAACCAAGGTATTGTTAGAGTTAAATTTTGAAATAATGTGAGTTGGATAAAATATTGACTCTTTTTGAATAACCCACAGAAAGTTTCCACTTCACTATTCATTGATCACTACCAATAAGGCAGCTGCTATATTTTAGGACTTCATCTGCCAGGAGTAAAAGTTTAATTTCGTGAGAGTTTGTTTTGGTATATTATCAAATATCGTATCCATTCAATGCTGGCATGAGTGTATTAATGGGATGTTTAACTGTTGATTTTTAGAAATTAGAACAATTAAAAACAACTCTGTTTTCAAAACAGTTAATGAAAGTTATGGTTGTGATTATGAGACATTTGGGCAGGTATTAAAATATGGGTTGCTTAAATTAATTGTATTCATAAGTAGTCTTCAGGCCTTAGTTGAAAGAACATGTTTTGCTTTTAAATTATGCACTTTTTGTTTTCTCTCTTTGGCAGCACCCATTCCTGAACTTGGCAAAAATGCTAGCAAGTTTAACTCCACACATCCTGGCGGCCAATGTGGTTCTCAAGAATAGCTACTAACATGGCATCCTATTCTTTCATTTTCTGAAAGGAAAAAATTTTAAAACTATAATAAAGTGTTAATTATTGTAAAAGACTTGTAACATAAAATTTGCCGTTTTAGCCATGGTAAGTGACCAACTCAAAGGCATTAATTACACTCACAATATTGTACAAGCTTCTGCTTCCAGAACAGTTTTGTCACTCCAAACAGAAGCTCTGCCACCATGTAAGTAAAACTCCCATTTCTCCTCCTCCACCCCTTGGCTGCCACAAGTCTTTTTTTTCTTTTATTTGTTCTAATTAGTTATACATTAATGAGGGCCACAACCAAGTTAAGATGGCGCCTGGCAATTTGCTAGGAGGAGTTGTTTCTGAGCCAATGCCAGGGAGCCATTAAGATTATAAGGATTCCTTAATGACTGACTGCTGTATCTAGTTTATGTTAATTAAGTTAAGCTGTGTGTAATTAGTTGGGTATATGTACCTCTGCAGTTCGGCAGAGAGGTGGTGCCTGCTACCTAGGGTACCCGCTACTTTGAGTTCCCACTCAGTTCCCACTGAGTTCACTCACAATAAAATAGTTCCCGCTTCAATCTTCAAGTTGCTTGTCATCTCCCAGTTATTTCGCCCAGTTTCACAATGGCAATACATGACAGTAGAATGCACTTTGACACATCATACACAAATGGTGTATAACTTCTCATTTTTCTGGTTGTACATGATGCAGAATCACATCAGTCATGTAGTCACACATGCATATAGGGTAATAATGTCCGATTCATTCTACTCTTCTTCCTACTTTCATACCTGGCTTCCCTCCTTTCACTCCCCTCTGCCTGATACAAATAATTCTATTTTTCCATAGCCATGCTCCTTATTGTGAATTAGTGTCAATACATCAGAGAAAACATTTAGACTTTGGTTTTAGGAATTGGCTTATTTTGCTTAGTATGATATTCTCCACTTCCACCCATTTACTGGCAGATGCCATCACTGCGTTTTTCTTTAAAACTGTGTAATATTCCATTGTGCATAGAGACCACATTTTCTTCATCTGTTGAAGGACTCCTAGGTTTGTTCCATAGTTAAACTATTGTGAGTTGAGCTGCTTTATAACATTGATGTGGCCACGTCACTGTTGTATTCCAATTTTATGTTTGTTGGGAATTAAGAAGTGGGATAACTGGGTCAAATTGTGGTTTTATTCCAAGTTTTCTAAGGAATATCCATACTGCTTTCCATAATGGTTGCACCATTTTGGAGTCCCACCAGCAATCTATGAGTGTGTCTTTTCCCCCACAATCTCACCAACATTTCTTCTTACTTGTCTTCGTGATAATTGCCATTCTGACTGAAGTGAGATCAAATCTGATAGTTTTGATTTGTATTTCTTTAATTGCTAGAGATGTTGAACATTTTTTCACATATTGGTTGATGAACATATATCTTCTGAGAATTCTGTGTTCAGTTCCTTAGTCAATTTATTGATTTGGTTATTTGGTTTTGGGGTATTAAGATTTTTGAGATCTTTATATATTTTGGAAATTAGTGCTCTATCTGATGTGCGTGTAGTAAAAATGATCTGACACTCTGTGGGCTCTCTCTTTACATTATTGATCATTCCTATTTCTGAGAAAAAGTTTCTGAGTTTGAATCTATCCCATTATTGGTAAGGAATATTGTTTTATAGCCCAGAATATGACCTGTTACTGAAAGTATTATGTGCCCTAAAGGGAACAGGAGTTCTGTAGTTGTTGGGTGTTGTATTCTATAAAGTCATTTAGGCTAAGGTATTTGATTCTCTTGCTCAAAACTTCTATGTCTTTATTAATATTTTTTCCAAATTAATGTATTTACTGAGAGACAGATATCAAAATCTCCCATGATGGTTGGTAACTCTATGTTACTCCCTTTCATTCAGTTAATTTTTGCTTTATATATTTTAAATCTCTGTTAATGGGTACAGGAAAATTAATTATTGTCATATCTGTCTTCAGAACTTCTATTTATGGTAATACTTTTCAAGTTTATTTTGTCTGATATTAATTCAGCATTTACAACTTTTCATTCTTTATTTTTTCATCATTATTTTCCTGATTCTTAATTTTCAATATATCTGTATCTTTACATTTAAAGCACATCACTTGTAGACATGATTAGATCTTGATTTTTTAACCCGTTCTGATAATATCTGCCTTTTAACTGGGGTTTTAATTCATTCTGTTCAGTGTAATATTGATATATTTGGATTTAAGCCTCATATTTTGCTCTTTGTTTCTGTGTGTACCATCTGGCCTTTGCTCTAAATCTTAAATTTTTAGCATCAACTTAAGAGTTAATGTTTTTTTTTTATTTAAAATGTAAGAGTGTATTCTAAGTCCATACTATTATACGTAGAGTTAGTTTCACATAACTAAGCACACAGACTCTAAAACTAACATTACTTCTACCACATGTCTCTTCTATTTGGGGCAGCTCTCTGAGGTCAAGGTAAATTTCCTTGCAGCTTACTAGCCCTTGACTCAAGCCTCAAAATCTCTGGGAAGTGACAAAACACAGTGAAACATCACAGGTCCCCTTTGACTTGTAAAAGCTTTCTACCATAGACAGAATTCTCCATAGCAAAGAACAAGAGTTACATCTATGATTGTTTATAGATTTGGAGATTTTCCTAACCAGGTGTGAGTGTGTCCTTCCTTCACCCCACTGCCCTCCCTGGGGGACAGGGTTAGCAAATTTGCAGAAGCCAGAGACAAATTTGAAAAAGCAATCCTATTTCCTTTAATTTGAAAATTTCACATATTAGTTCTCTGGTGGGCTGAGTTGACCGGGTCTGGGGTCAGCTGGCAGGAAAGTACTCAACGTAGATCCTTCCACCTCCCTAAAAGGTCCCATAGAGGAGCCAGGAGGAGCAGCATAAGCAGTCAGAAAACAAAAGAACTTAGTCTTCCCCAAGTGTGGACTTCCCCTAGTGGTTGACATGGAAGTCTGAGATGAAGCATGGGGTCTGCTCAGGTGGGACCCTGAGGTTTTGTTTCTTGCCCTCTTTTCAAGCACCAAGCTCCTTCAGACTGGGAGAGCTGGAGAGATTTTTGGGCAAACACAGTGAGAAGTCCTGAAAGGAACAAGACTGCCTGTGAACTTGTCTGTGGGAGTGGTGTACGGATTACTTAGAACACTACAAATAGTCATATTTGTCTAAAGCACATTTTAGTGTAGCAGGAGTCAAAGTCATTTTCAAAGTCAAAGAAATGTTATTAGTCTCTTCCTCATCTGCCTATCATATACCCAGACACACCCAACTCAAAGACGTATGTTCAATGCTTAGCTGCATTTCTCCCTCCTCTACCATCCCTTCATGCTTTGCCTTCCTCCCAGGTGGACAGGCAGTGCAAGTACTGACTGTGACCAGTGAAGGACAGGAAGGTGAGTCTGAAAGAAACTGGTGCTTTCTCTAGTAACTTGGCTTCTTCTTCAAAGAACCTTCTAAACTTTCCCCACTGCATTCCTCCCACTCAATGAAGAACAGTAAAGTTCAAATTTTGCACAGAGAATCTTGGTGCATGAAAAAAAAATCTGGCCTCCCTTTTTCTTTAAGCAATACAAGAAAAGTATTATGCATTTGCTTCAGTTGGTTGGGTTTTGTATCAGGGCTCTGAGCTAGGAGAATTGGTGTGAGTGAAATTACATATATTTACATTTGGTTTGTATAAGCCAGTTTCATCTGGAAAAGTCAGTACTGCTACACTAAAATTTTTTTCCAACTCCAAAGGGGTGAAATATTTGTAGCTCAGTACCCAAGGATGTGAATTGTGCCTTCAATTTAATCATTTTATTGTTTCATTTGAGCATCTTTGTTACAATGTAAATTTATGTATCTATTTTGACATAGAAGATAATCCATCCAACATTCCATCCCAGACAACAGCAAAATTACATAATTTTACTCTTGACAACATCTCTATGGCACCAACTAGTAAGTTTTTATATTTACCCAGGGAAGAATATCAATTAAAAGTAAAATGTTCTTGAAAATTTACACACTTTTTTTGAAGCCAAATAGCACAAGGCATACCAGAGTTCGTCCTGCTGCTAAAATTATGATTTTGTTTTAAGATCAGGCAAAGTATTAAGAAATAAATTTCAATACCCTTCTTGATGTTTTGCTGAAGCAAGGCTTAGTGGAATAATTGCAGGAAGACAGTGCAAAGGCAGGTCCTTCTCTAACAACACTGCCTGATTTCCAGCTATGGGGCTGCCCTGAGCAGCAGAGTGATAGAAACGGTCTCTTGTCACTGCCCAAACCTCTTCCCATGCCAGACTTCTACAAGCGGAACCCTAAGGCAGCATACATGGCCTGAATGTATCAAAAGCCTTTTAATGCCCTGATGCCCACATTGCTCTTCCCACTGTCCACCCAGGACCTTCCACTGTCCCTGTTGTAGCATCTGTGTGAAGGTGAGTACTCCTCCTCCCTGTCCAATCACCAACTCATTCCTAGGCACCTGATCAGGACCAGAAACCTCATAGCATAAGTGGGCCGGAGGTGGGTACAAGACTATCCTCCCAGACTCTTAAGAGTGGCTCCCAGCCACACTTGGTCACTTACATCTGTTATGGCCTCTGTGTCAGTATGTGTTCTGAGAGGCTTGCCTTGCTTGCATAGATGATGACATGCAAAGGGCATCCCATCTGTGCTGAGCCTGGTGGAGTCAGGCGGAGGAAAGGCAGTGACTGTCCCATCCCCTGGCTTATTGGTACTAAATACCTGATCTGTAGGCCGGCTGCTCCCATCTTCTGGAGGTCTTTGCCTGTCTTGATCTGGGTGTCTCAGTTGGAGGGTTTGCTGGGTTCTGAATGCTCTCTCATGTGCACACCCTGCAGTGTTCTCCAAGGGCAGAAGCATGGATGGGAAGGGTGTTCTTTACATCCTTAACCAGCATCTGAGTAAATAGAGGCCCAGAGTTATTGCATATTCTGCTCCAGGTAACACCAGGCAGGTCTAGTCTCTAAAGACCTCACTCATGACCAGTGACCTGATGAGCCATGGAGTCCTAACTGTGCTCTAACAATGGATATGCTAGGTTCTCCATGAGATGGGAGCCTGTGTGTAGGGCCAAGAGAAGGCTGCCTAGAGGACAGCTTTGGGGGAGGCCTTATTATTTGGGGATGATGGAGACCAGGCTAGATATAATCTCAAAGCCTGCCACCTCTCCCATAGGAGTCTGAGCACCACTGTAGGTGGGTAAAGAACTGTGTGGAGCACTGTAATATCAAGCTGTTCTTGCTGCTTCTTGGTCCCCTTTGCCTGTACCTGGATGCCCAGCTGGTGACATGTGTCATCTTCCTTTTGTGTACTAGAGAGATGCTGTTCTCTTTGGACAAGGCCATGGCGGGTCCATGCAGTCCCCAGGGCCCACACTGGAAACAGCAGCGTTGTGTGGGTGGAGGGGTGGAAAGCAAAGAGATGGGGTAATGGAGGGCAGGTCTAGGGCAAAGCCCCTTGGGAGAACCTGTCAGAGACATGTACAAGTTTTGTGGGGTCAGGGAGCTAGGTGGGGTAGGCTATATACACTGTGGAACAGAGATTCCAGCTGGGTCAGAGAGTGAGGTAATGAAGGTAAAACAGGGAGAGCAGGAGGACAACGCAGCGTGGTGGAGGGACGTTTCAGTTGGGAGTACTGGTCTAACTGTCTAGTCCAAGGAGGAAGAGTGGATTGGCGGGGGTACTTGGGGGAGGGGTCACGGAGGGCGGAGTTGAGCCCAGGGGAGGGGCCAGTGAGCAACTGTCCCCAGGGTTGGCTTCTTAGCACGCACACAGCTTCCTAGTGGCTATACCTTCCACAGCTGCCTTACTGTAATTCATCTTGGGGTGTAGATCCAGACTCTAGAGGTGAGCACTGCCAGGCGCCCCAGGGATATGTAAGTGGGGCTTGGGGCCTGTGTCAGGATACACGGCTGTGCAGAGTCAACTTGTACCTCTTCCTCCCGCCACTCTCTGTGCTTGCTCGAATATCCTTGGCCCTGATGGTGCCTCATTAGTCCTTCCACACCCACCTCTTCAGATGCAGCTCAGATATCTTCTTCTCCTGGAGCTCGCTGGTCCTACTCCCTCTTGGGTACATTGCTTCCAGAGCCTACTGTGCACTAGGTGTGCTAGGCTGTTGGTTATTTGGGGCATGGGTACAGGGATGAGTAAGTACATCGTGCACATGTGTTGATGAGCAACCTGCAAAGACAATGACACAGGAGACACCTAGGAACACTCTTAGCACCACTCAGGAGTGGTGCAGCCCAGTGAAAGGAACTGAGAGTGTGGAGAAATCGCATTGAAGATTCAGGAGTGCCGCCTCTCCCGACATAGGTATGGACAGGAGGGCGTGACCTGTGTAGGGCACAGTAGTGGAAAAAGGCACAGGATTCCAAAAGTAGGATGTTTAAGGAATGATGAAGATATAGCTCTAGGATATGGCATGGGAAGTAAAGTTGACACTCTGGGGCTCAGGATTAAAAGGATCCAGAAACTCAAGTGTAGAATTTAGTTTGGATATAGAAAAAAACCTGGAAGCCATATTAAAATTTTTTTTTAAAGTTGTTTCTTGAGGATTAATTCACACACAGTAAAATTCGCCCTTTTTCATCTACAATTAAGGATTTGGAAAAGTGGATGCACTCTCCAACGTGATAAAGATAGACCAGAAAGTCCCTTCATCATCTTCTGTTATTAGCTTCACTCCCTACATCCTTCTGTTTTTTTTTTTTTTTTTTTTTTTTTGAGAATCACATATAAATGGAGTCTTTGCCTTTTAAGTTTGGCTTCACTCATTTTGTACAATGCATTTGAGATCCATCCCTGTGTTGCTTCTATCAGTATTTTATTTCCTTTTATTGTTGTGTCATATAGTATGGATGCCCTGCACATTATTTATACATTCACTCATTGAAGGATAATTCATTTATCTGTTTTTCCACAGTGTTTTTGTTTTGTATTATTTTGTTTGTACCAGGGATTGAAACCAGGGGAGCTTAACCACTGAGCTACATCCCTAGCTCCTTTGCCCTTCATTTTTTTCCCTTATTTATTTATTTATTTATTTAGTTTTTGTTGCTGTTTTTGAGTCAGGGTCTTACTAAGGTGCTTAGGGCCTTGCTAAGTTGTTGAGTCTTGCTTTGAACTTGCAATCTTACATTTTAAGCTTCTCAAGCTGCTAGTATTCAGACATTGGCCATTGTGCCCAACTAGTGTTTTAAACTTATAATTAAAACTTCTGCAAACATCGGTATACAGGCACATGGACATAAGCTTTTATTTCTGTTGAGTAAATTGTTAGGGGTAGCATTGCTGAGTCATAAAGTAACCATGTGTGGAACTTTACTCGAAATTGTCAAATTTGTCTTCCAAAACCACTGTACCCTTCTTATTTACTACAAGCCAAGTATGAGGATTCCAATTGCTCCACATCCTCACCAACTTTTGACATTGTCATTTGTTCTTTTGTATTGTCTTTTTATTGGAGCCTGTTTAATAAATGAGTAGTGGTACCTCATGAAGAATCCATGTTGTGTATGATGCTGTGAATATTTGCATGTCTTCTTGGCCATCGGCATGTCTTTGTTAAAGTGTTCCCTCTGATCTTTTGCCCATGGTGGGATTACTTTAGAGCTGTCCTGAGTGGTAATGCTAGTTCCTTTTAGTGGAGAACAGTGTTGAAGATCTAAGTCTTCATGTGTCATGGGTCATGGGAGAGTTAGGGGTGGACACAGTTGCTGCTGGGCCACTTCCCATTGTGACAAAATATGGCCAGCAAAAGCTTATAAAGTGGGTGAGATGCAGCCTGGTCTGGGGAGAAGAGAGTGGTGAAGCCGATGGATGAGGTTGTGAGAAGGAAAAAATGAAATATGGGAGAAAAGAAACCAGTCAGTGTCCAGGGGAGGACTTGATCTTTAGGCTTGACTTTTACTGCTTTGTTTACTTCAGCCCAGATGTTCTTGGGTCATGTTTTTTTGTTTTTTTGTTGTTGTTTCTTCTGTTGTTGTTGGTTTGACTAGAAAATTATCATGGGGCATTGCTGCTGCCCCTAATCTCCCAGGTAGTGAAATTCAATGAAGGTGCAGGTTTAGGAAAATGTGAGAGGTGAGAAAGTGAGGTAGGAGTGGGGTGGTGACACTGTCTTAAGAGTAGTTATGCACCCCAAGCAAGAGCTGATAAAGTATCTGGAAGGAGTACAGGTGTGGCCAATGGAGACAGAGCAAGGATGCTGCATAGGGAGGCACAAGGAAATGAGGTGCCCTGAGAAGGTATTAGGAGTGGTTGCCATGTCAGCCATGTCTGGGGAGAGCTGCCCATGAGTGTGTCAGGGAGGTCACTCTTCCTAAGAGCCCGTGAAGCTAGGATGCCCTGGGTCACTCATGGGCTTCCATGGCCTTGGAGTCATGCTTCAGGCCTGAGTTGAGTCCTGGCTTAGCTGGCAAACTTAGGGATGGTCACTGGAAAATTTCCTTACCTAGTGCTATTGTTCTTGAGGTCCCCTTCCATTCCCCATGTCCCTCTAGGATCACTTTCTTCAGGACACAACCCCTTTGACCAGGGCTATGTCAGTAATTGCTATGTGAACCCCTGCATACCACTGGGATCCAAGTGAGTTGGTAAGCCAGAGGCTCAAGAGGTGGACCCTGGGGCTGGAAGTGTGGGGGTAAAGCTGGTCATTTTCCATGCTTCCTTGCCCCTGCTTCCAGGCCTTGACACTCAACTGTTCCTTTTTTTGAGTTTTTTTTTTCAGTGCCCTCCACGACCCTCTGGGAATTTCCTTTTTCTTCTCTTTCTTTGTTCTTGCCCCAAGAAATGATGTAAGGGAAACTACACCTGGCTGAGGCTCCTGGCTGGGAGCCCTGGGCACTGTGTCTTCCAGGCTGAGGGGTGAGGGTGGTCAGGGAGTCCAGGCCAAGGTGGGTATTGACCCCTTGGTTCTGACCTGTCACTCAGCAGGTCCATGTCAGAAGTTGTGTGGCTCCAGAGGCAGGAGGGGACTGAATTGAATCCAATGGATGTGATCGGTCACGCTCATACTCCCCAGCACACCATCATACAGACCTCCCTGGGCGCATCTTTCACAGAATGGATTTTGACTCCCATGGGCAGGGCTCCCCAGGGAGTGGGGAGGCTGCAATTATCTAGGAGACAAGGAGAGGCAGGTGTACATTGGGAGAGGGCTGACTGTGGGTTATACAGTGACCTGGTGGGGGTCTCCTGGGGCTCAGGCTACAACTGTACAGAGGTAATGTTTCTCAGAATTCATGGGGGATTGGTTGTAGTATTCCCAAAGATACCCAAATCTCTAGCTACTCAAGACCTTTACATAAAATGGTGAAATATTTAAATATAAAACACAAAAAACTTCACATACAGGTTAAATAAACTCTAGGTGATTTATAATACCTCATACAATATAAGTGTTATATAAACAGTTGTTGTACTGTGTTTTTTAGGAATAATAATTAGGAAAAAATTTATACATATGTATGATCCACAAAATTATTTTTCTCAAAAGGATGTGATTCATATTTGATTGAAAGTATGGATACCAAACCTGCAGATATGGTCAAACAAGTTTACTTCAGGACTTCAACAACAGCCTGGACATCCCAGAGCATCCTGACTGAGAATGAAAGTTTTGGGGAAATAAAGGTCTATCTCTTGTCCCAGGGAGCTTGTGGACCAGCAGAGGAGACAGGCTGAGGGCTACATTGGAGAAGAGTCAGTGCTTGATCTTCATGGGTCAGTCCGTTTGTGCATCTGTCCACATTTGTATTCCAAAGGCCAGCTGCCTGTCATGCCCTGGAAGATGGGTGCAGGTGGCTGTGTCCCCAGGATCCCAGCCACAGCTCAGCATCCTCTATCCTATGGGTTGAGGTGGTAGGTTTCAGATCATTTTAGGGCACTTTCATGGCAAGGACAGTCTTACAAGATCATCTTTTAAAATTTTTTATTTTTTCTTGTCTCAGATGAGGAGACCAAGTTTTGCACAAAGGGAAAGGCACACACTCCCGGTTGGAGATTCATTTTGGATGATCTTCAGCAGTCCCTTTAGTCCTCCATGTCACCTGTTTCTCCTAACAGGATCTGAGAAGGGTTTTTCAAGACCTTGGAATGGCTCTTCTTAACAAGTCACATAAGCAAACTTGTGGCCTGTTCTGTTCTAAAGTCCCAGTAACAATGCCAGTAACGCATGGATTTACCTAACCATATTAAAGTGATTGCCTTTCCTTACCACCAATAGGATGTTACCCTGAAGAAGAAATGTTTTTTTGATGTGTCTCTGTGATTGTTCTATGCTTCTGGGGATATAAGACCTTAGGCCTGCTTAAATAGAGAGGTTCAGAAACTTATAATGTTCCCTGAGAAGCTGTGGGCCCTTCCCACTGCATGGTCACCCTGGCGCCATGTGTTTCTCTCCCAGAGGGCAATAGAGCCTTGGAGGCTCTATTTTCCTCTATACCAGCAAGGGCAACTGATGGCCTTGGCCAACCTTTTTGGGGCTTGCTGAGTAAACAAGGAAATGGTCTTCACCACTGAGGCCATAAAGCTAGCCACCTTCCAGGAAGCTCAATTCTTCCTAAAGGCTGACAGGTGGTATGGGGGTGGCAGTGTGTGGGGTCACCAAACTCAGGTGTTCTTTATGGTATGTCAACTGATCATTGACAGTCCTAAAAGAGAAAAAATCTGGACATTGAACATCCCCTTTCTGGGTCATTTGCTGCATCCTCTTTCTCCAGGTCCTGCTTGGACCTTAGTTCCTGAAGAGCAGTAAGGTCCCTGGAAGCCTTTCCTAAAGCTCAGAGAAGCCAGGGATTTGGGAAAAACCCACTTTCTCATCAGCTAGTTCAGAAGAATGGGTTTCTGTCTTTAGTTTTAGACAGGATGTATACCCTGGCAGGCCCAATGGACTCTGAATCTCTCCCACAGAAAACTGACTGCAAATGACCCCTTTCCTCTTGCTGCTTCACCCTCTGCCCTCTGCTGGCTGCCTGAGCACTCCGAGTCATTCCACACTTCACCTACCTTAGTGTGCTCAGTGCTATAACAAGATACCTCAGGCTGGGAATTTTTATTCACAGTTGCAGTGTCTGGAAGTCCAAGATCAAAGTGTCAATAGGCTCACTGTTTGGTGAGCCCGTCTCTGACTCATAAATGGCACCTTCCAAAGATATCTTCATGTGCTTGCAGGGTGAATACACTCCCTTGGGCCTGCATTACATAGGCACAAATATTCTCTTGTGGCCTTATTGCCTTCTAAGAACTCTACTTCTTTGTATCACAGCAATAGGAATTAGATTTCCACAAAGGAATTTTAGAGCAACATAAATAATCAAAACATCGCATCCTCTTGACATTAAATCAGAATCTAGGTGTATTCATCAACTTTCTGTCCCTGTAGTGAAATTCAGGAGCAATTAACCTATAAAGAGAACAAGTCATTGTGGCTCCTGGTTTGGGAGGTTCTAGTACATGGTCAGGTGGCCCCATTATTCAGTGCCTCTGGTGAGGGCACTGATGGTAATGACAAACTTCACAAAATCTCTTGAGCCCAGAAGCAAAAAATAAGATTGTAAGAGGAAGAGACTGGGGTACTAATCCCCTTCTTGGGCAAATACCCAAAAACCTAACACCTCCCACTAGTCCCTACCTCCTCTAGTTTCCATCACCTCTCAATAGTGCAAAACTGGGTACCAGTTCTTTTCCACATGGGCCTTTGAGGGACACTCCTTTAATTACAGCATCAGGCAATAATCTGATGTCCCAAAGACTTCCTTTGTAACTAACCTATTTTACTTGATTTACTTATATTGATTACTCTCAGGTACTTTGGAAGTACTGGGCTCTGTGTGCGAGTTATGTCACAAAAGGAGGGAGGATTCAGGTTTTGGCTACAGGCTCTGTTTCTGTGTGACTGACACTCCTGCCAGTGGGAGGAGGGGGGCTGAGGGCAGCTTTCACTAGGCACTGTCAGGATGTCAGGTCCACACATTGCCTCATTGGTCAAAATGTGGAGAGTTGCAACAGGAAACATGGGTCACAAAACGATGGTCAGTAGAAACAGCATGAAGCTGAGATGTGGGAAAATAGGATACAATGAGCTCTAGAAAATGGAGTTCATTCAGGAGGGTAAATCAAATTAGGTCAACTGGGGGAAATCAAACTGCAGCAGCCCTGTGGCCAGACCCTGTGCTGAATACACCACCTACATCACATGAAATCCTCAGAAACCCAATTTGCAGATGAAGAAAGAGCATCTCAGCCTTTATGTGTCTTGCCCACATCACAGAGCTCGAGCCAGGATTGCAACTCATGTGCATCTGGGTTCATCTGCATCATGTGTTTCTGCAAATCATGGCATGGAAAGGGGTTCTTGTTTCTGCCAATTTCCTTTTAATCAAGAAAGATCATGCCTTGAATCTAGCCTTCAAACACAGTAATATTTGTTTAGCACTTACCAGGTATGACAAGCCATTATGTGTTTGTTGGTATTCTGGAAATTGTTGGCTATTCCAGCCAGTCTTCTCTGGTATACTTGTTGAAATTTCAGCCCCTATTTGCCTTTCTCACATAATGGTCTGGAATTGGAGAGAACTGGAAGTCACATGATTAATGTAGGAAATCTGATCTTATAGAAGATTAGCAGTATGTCCTTGGAAAAGTCATTTTTCTGCCTAGACGGAAAGTACCCAGGCATCAAGGAGCATGCCCAAGGATGCACACAGCAGCTCTAAATGATAGCAGGAAAAACTGAAGACCACCCAGGATGACAGCAATGAACCATGGTGACCTGAGTGATAGCCATTCTCCAAGTTGGTGCCTAGCCACCCTCACCTCTGGTATTGCCCCAGGTGGTAAACCAGGGCCAATCTAAATAATCAATAGCAAATGGCAAAAGGAAAGGCAGATCACATTGTCAAGACTAGGGCTTCCATCTTGGGAAATTTTTATCCTCCTTTCTCTCTGATCACTTGCTCTGGGGAAGCTGCCTTATCATGAGCAGTACTGGAGAGAGCCCATGTGGACAGAGCAGAGTCCACCTGCCACCATCTATGGGAATGAGCCACATGGGAGCCAAAGTTCTACACAAGCCTCACAGTGACTGGAGCCTCTTCAGAAGACTCCAGCCCCAGCCCACAGCTCAGCTGCAACCTCACCAAAGGCCCTGATCCAGAACCACAGGGACAAGCTGCTTTAGGTTATGGGTTCAGAAACGGTGTGAGATAATACTTTTTTGTTGTTTTTAGCTGCTGACTTTTGAGGTGAAATTTGTTACACAGTAATAGGTCACGGATATGCCACATGCTCTAGAGCATTATGTAAAAGTGAAAACAGTGGGGTAGGTCTGGTGTGCTGATAGGGACAAATGTTTTGTTAAGAGAAAGTAATAATTGAAGAAAAGCACATATAGCAATTAGTCTTATGCCAAATAACATCACCACAGACTGTGCCTTGTATTTATTTATATATGCATGTATACCACTCATTAATAACTCATTATGATACCCAGACTATTAATATTAGGTTAACTCAGTAAGGGAGTTGAATGAGGAAAGTGCAGAAGGGGATAATCATTTTTATTCCCTATGGGAAACACCAGCCCTGCCCCTCTCTTTGATTCCTTCCTTGCTGGAACCTTAATACCTGGCAGTGGACATGGGACTTGCATCAACCTAGCCCTGAGGGATCCCATCCATTCCTCCCCTACTCTCTCGCCATGCATGCTGTCTCTACACCAATACAGCTGTCCCTAACCCTGAGCCATTGCACTCCAGTCCCCGGTCCTGGCCTCTTGCCTGAGCCCCTGACTACTTTCCTCATGTCGAGTGGCAAAGTATGGTGTCGCTGTGTGTCTGGTCTGACCTGAGGGCTCCTTGCTTGGGTCCCCGGGCATGCTTCCATCGATGACCTTTGCACCTGCCTCTGTCTCCTGCTCCTCATGCAGCCCCTTTCACCCCTTCCCATTGACCTTTCCTCTAGCACTCACAAACCTCCTGCTCCTTGGTCCCATATCTCAGTTTGTCAGTATGTCCCTTGCCTGGACTCCTTGCTTGGGTTCTGGCCCTCGCCCCTCTCTGAACCCACCACAAACCCGGCCATGCCCTCCTGTTGCCCTCCTCCTGGCCCCCTTTTCTTGCTAGGCCTCCTTTGCCTGATCCCTGGCCCTGGATTCTCACCTAGGCCAGTTTGCCATGTGAGAAACAGAGCCCTGCCCTCTGCCTGTGCCCCGTGCTCTCCCTGGGCCCTTGGTCATGCACTGGGAACCGTGACACCTAGCAGTGGCCCTGGGCCTGGAGGCTGGCTCCCCCTGCCAGATCCCCTGCCTTCCCTCTCCAGGCTTGTCCACTTTCCTGAGCCCCCATGCTCAGACATGACCCTTGGCTTTCCATTCCCTGGCCTAGCTCCTCACTTGAGCCTCTGGTGGACATACTTACTCCTTGAGTCCCTGGGCTTTGATTGCAGGCCCCTTGCTGGGGCTGCTTCCCTGCTCTCTTTGGCTTCCTTGGAGTGCAGAACATTAGTGCCAGGCCACATTCCGGGCCCAACCCTGGGCATGGGCCCTCCTCTAGTCCCTAACCTGTGCTCCTTGCTGGGTTCCTGGCTCCCACCCCTCCCACAGGGGCCTCTGGCCTTCCTGGCTGTGCCCTTCTTGGGCCCTTCTGTGTGTCCATGTCTCTGTTGGGCCCCTTTTCTGGAACCCCTTGCCAGGATGCTTACCTGGGCCAGAGCACTAGACCTGTGCTCTTGGCCCTAGGGGCTCCCTTTGAGAAAACATAACCCTGCCCTTTTCATGGGCCATTTGTTCTTCCTCACCCAAGCCCTGCTCCTCAACCCTGACACCCAAAAGGGGACCTGTACTTTGAGTCTTCCTCCCTCTGCGACCAACCATTCCCCTTTCTCCTCTCTCTCCCCTCTCTCCCCTCCCCAGCCCTGGCCCTTTTCATGCACTTTGGCCCAGACCCTCATACTTAGCTCTCCATTCCTGGCCATGGCTCCTTGCTTGAGCCTCCAGCTGCCCTTCTCCAGGATTCCATCCCTATACCTTGATTTCAGGCCCATATTTCTGGCCCCTCCTCTGCCTTCCTTCTGTTCCCCTTGTACTGTGGTATCCTGGCAGTACCTGGACCCTCCACTACACCTGCCTTTTCTTACCCTGGGCTCCTCCAGTGGGTTCTGGCTCCCCACCAACCTGCCCTGCCCCCACTGCATGCCACGTAGCCCCTCAAAATGCCCTCTTTTGGCCCTCCTTTGGTACAGTCTCCTTTCTAGGACCTGCTCACCTGAGGCAGAGGAGTGGAATTAGCTGGGCTTTGGCACTCAATGCTTCCTATGGGAAACATAGCCCTTCCCCTGGCCTGGGTCCCTAGGCTGCTGGAACCTTGATGGCTGGCAGTGAAAGTGGGTCCTGGGTAGACCTAGCCCTGTGCGATCCCCTCCCTTCCATCCTGTGCCCTTTGGTCTTGCATTCTGCCCCTCTTTCAACCCAGCCTTTTCAAACCCTGACCCTACCAGCTCTAGACCCCAGGCTCCTCTGCTCACCTGAGTCCCAGACCGCGTTCCCCCTGTAGCGTGGCACAGATTGGGGTTCTTTGTATTGGGATTGACCTGGGGGCACCTTGCTAGGGTTTCCTAGGACAATCCTCTTTCTTAACTTTGTACCTCCTTCTTCCTCCTGGTCCTCATGCAGCCCCTTCCTCCCCTTCCTCTCGCACTTTCCCCTGTCGCTGGCTAGTCTCCTGCTCCTTAGATCCTTATCCTAGGTAGGTCAGATGGGTCCCTTGGCTGAGTTTCTGGCTTGGATCCTGGCTCTCACCTCTCTCTGCACCCACCCCGACACCCGGCCGTGACATCCCATTGCCTTACTCCTGAGCCTCTTTTCTTGCCAGGCCTCCTTTACCAGGTCCCTGATCCAAGATTCTCACCTGGGCTGGATGCCTTGGGAGAAACAGAGCCCTTCTCTTCTACTGGGCCCCTTGCTCTCCCTGGGCCCTTGGTCCTGCACCAGGAACCCTGACACTTGGCAGTGGCTTTTGGCATGAAGGCTAGCTCCCCCGTGCTGGATCCCCTGCCTTCTCTCTCCAGCATGTCCACTTTGCTGAGCCCCCTGGCACAGCCCTGGCCCTTGGCTCTCCAGTCCCTGGCATGGCTCCACGTTTGAGCCTCTGGTAGGCAATGGGAGTCCCTGCAATTTGCTCCTTGAGTCCCTGCAATTTGACTTTGGGCCCCTTGATGAGGATACATCCCTGCTCCCCTTGGCTTCCCTGGAGTGCAGAACACTAGTGCCAGGCCTCCATCCTTGTCCCGACCTTCCCTGCTTTCCCCAGGCATGGGCCCTCCTCTAGGTCCCTAACCTGGGCTCCTTGCTGGGTTTCTTGTCCCCATCCCACACACAGAGGCATCTGGCCCTTCAGGCTGTGCCCTGCTTGGGCCCTCCTGTGTGTCCCTGTGTCTGCCGGGCCCCTTTTCCCAAACCCTTGCCAGGAGGCTTACCTGGGACAGGGTACTGGACCTGGGCTCTTGGTGCTGTGGGCTCCCTTTGAGAAAAAGGAGCCCTGCCCCTTGCCTGGGCCCTTTGGCCTCCCTCAGCCCAGGCCCTGCTCCCGAACCCTGACACCCAGCACTGGACCTGGCCTTTGAGTCTTCCTCTCTCTGCACCACCCACTCCTGTTTCTCCACTCTCTCCCTTCCCCAGCCCTGACCCTTTTCATGCACCTTGGCCCAGACCCTCAAGCTTGGCTCTCCATTGCTGGGCATGGCTCCTTGATTGAGCCCCCGTCTGCCTTTCTCAACAACCCTGTCCCTGTTCTTTGATTTTAGGCTCTTTTATCCTCCCCTCCTCTGTCTCCACTCTTTTCTCTTTGTGCTGTGGTATCCCTGCACTGCCTGGGCTCCCCACTACCCATGCATCTCCTTAGCCTGGGCTACTACAATGGGTTCTGTCTCCCCAACAACCTCCCCCTCACCTCTCCATGCCAGGTAGCCCCTCACAGTGCTCTCTTTTTGCCCTCCTTTGGTCCAGGTTCCTCTCTGAGGACTTGGTCCCCTGGTGCAAAGTAATGGAATTGGCTGGCCTTTGCATCCTCCATTCTCCCTACGGGAAACCCAGCCCTGTCACTGGCCTGGGTCCCCTAGGCCACTGGAAATATGAAGCCTACAAGTAGAGGTGGGACTTGTTCTGACCTAGCCCTGAGTGATCCCTTTCATTCCCCCCTCTGCCATCTGGCCTTGCATGCTGTCCCTCCTTCAACCCAGCCCTTTCTAACCCTGACCATTTCAGGTCTAGTCCTCAGGCCTGGCCTTTTGCCTGAGGCCATGACCGCAATCCTAATATCATGTGGCAGAGCATGGGGTCACTTTGTCTTGGTCCTGACCTGGTTGCCCTTAGCTGGGGCCCTGTACCGCTATCCCCCCAGTGACCTTTGCACCTCCTTCTTTCTCCCAGTCCTCATCCAGCCCCTTCCTCCCCTTCCTCTCGCACTTTCACCTGGCACTTGCCAGTCTCCTGCTCCTTGGGTCCTTCATCCTAGGTGGGTAACATGGATCCCTTGCCTGGGTTACTGGCTTGGGTCCTGGCTCTCGCCCCTCTCTGCACCTACTCTGACTGCTTGCTGTGCCCTCCTGATGCCCTACTCCTAAACCCCTTTATCTTACCAGTACTCATTTATGGGTCCCTGGTCACCTGCGCCAGGTTGCCCTGTGAGAAATAGAGCCCTGCCCTTCAACTTGGCTTCTTGCCTTCCCTGGGCCCTTGGTCCTGCACTGGGAACCCTTTCACCTGGCCGTGGCCCTGGGCCTGAAAGCTAGCTCTCCCCAGCTGGGTCCCCTACTTTCCTTTTCCAGCCTTGACCACATTTCTGAGCCCCCAGACCTAGCCCTGGCCCTTGGCTCTCTATTTCCTAGCCTGGTTTCTCTCTTGAGCCTCTGGTGTCCTTTCTTGTTCCTTGAATCCCTGGGCTTTGACTTCTGGCCCCTTACTGGGGCTGCTTCCCTGCTCCTCTTAGCTTAGCTAGAGTGGAGAACACTAGTGCCAGGCCACCTTCTGGGCCATGCCCTTTCCTGTACCCCACAGGCATGGGCCCTTCTCTAGGTTCCTAACCTGGGCTCCTTGCTGGGTTCCTGGCTCTCACCCAACTTACATGGGCCTCTGGCCCCTCAGGCTGTGCCCTGCTTGGGCCCTCCTTTGTGTCCCTCTCTCTGCCATGCCCCTTTTCCCAAACCCCTTCCCAGAATGCTTAAATGGACCAGGGGACTAGACCTGGGATATTGGCCATGTGGGCTCCCTTTAAGAAAACGTAGCCCTGCCCCTTGCCTGGGCCCTTAGGCCTCCCTCAGCCTGCTCATGAATCCTGACACTTAGCACTGGACCTGGGATTTGAGTCTTCCTTTTTCTGAGCCCCCACTATGCTTTCTCCCTTTCCTCCCCTTCCCAGCCCTTTCCCTTTTCATGCACCTTGGCCCAGGCTCTCACACTTGGCTCTCCATTTCTGGCCATGGCTTTTTGCTCTCCCTTCTCCAGGATGCTGTCCCTGTCCCTTGATTTCAGGCCCATATTTCCGTTCCCTCTGTTCCCCTTGTACTGTGGTATCCTGGCACTGTTTGGACCCTCTGCTACCTCTGCCTCTCCTTAGCCTGGGCTCTTCCAATGGGTTCTGGCTCCCCAGTGACCACACCCCCCCGCATGCAAAGAAGCCCCTCAAAGTGCACTCTTTTGGCCCTCCTTTCTGAGGACCTGCTTACCTGGGGCAAAGGAGTGAAATTGGCTGGCCTTTTCACCCTCAATGTTCCCTATGGGAAACACAGCCCTGCCCCTGGCCTGGTTCCCCTAGCCCGCTGGAACCTTGATGCCTGGCAGTGGAGGTGGGACCTGTGCAGACCTAGTCCTGTGCGATCTGCTCTCTTCCGTTCTCTGCCCTTTGGCCTTTCATGCTGCCCCTTCTTCAACCAAGCCCTTTCAAACCCTGACCTTTCCAGCTCTAGTCCCCAGGCCTGGCCGGTCACTTGAGGCCCAGACTGCATTCCTCCTGTAGAGTGGCACAGCTTGGGGTCCTTTGTGTCGGGTTTGACCTGGGGGCCCCTTGCTGGGGTAACCTGAGGTGATCCTCTCATTGATCTTTGTGCCACCTTCTTTTTCCTGGCCCTCATGCAGCCCCTTCCTCCCCTTTCTCTCATGCTTTCACCTGGTGCTTGCCAGTCTCCTGCTCCTTGGGTCCCTCATCCTAGGTGGGTCAGATGGGTCCTTTGCTGAGCTCCTGGCTGGGGTCCTGGCTTTCACCCCTATCTGTACCCACCCTGAACCCTTGCCATTCCCACCCTTTGCCCTACTCCTGACCCCTTTTTCTTGCCAGGCCTCTTTTGCCAGGTCCCTGGCCCTGGATTCTCACCTTGGCAAGGATGTCTTGGCAGAAACAGAGCACTGTCCTTTGCCTGGGTCCCTTGCTCTCCCTGGGCCCTTGATCCTGCACCAGGAACCCTGAATATTGGCAATGGCCTTGGACGTGGATGCTAGCTTCCACTACTGGATCCCCTGCCTTCCCTCTCTAGCCTTCTCAACTTTCCTGAGGCCCCTGGCCCAGCCCTGGCCCTTGGCTCTCTATTCCCTGGCCTAGCTCCTCACTTGAACCTCTAGTGGCCATTCTTGCTCCTTGAGTCTCTGGGCTTTGATTGCAGGCCCCTTGCTGGGGTCGCTTCCCTGCTCCCCTTGGCTTATCTGTAGTGCAGAACACTAGTGCCAGGCCACTGCTGGGCCCTGCCCTTCCCTGCTCTCCCCAGGCATGGGCCCTCCTCTAGGTCCCTAACCTGGGCTCCTTGCTGGGTTCTTGGCTCCCATCCCTCCCACAGGGGCCTCTGGCTTTTCTGGCTGTGCCAAGCTTGGGCCCTCCTGTGTGTTCCTGTATCTGCTAGGCCCCTTTTCTGGAACCCCTTGCCAGGATGCTTACCTGGGCCAGGGGATTGGACCTGGCCTCTTGGTCATGTGGGCTCTCTTTGAGGAAATGGAGCCTTGCCCCTTGCCTGGGCCCTTTGGCCTCCCTCAGCCTGGGCCCTGCTCCTGATCCCTGATATCCAGCAATGGACCTGGGCCTTGAGTCTTCCTCCCTCTGAGCCACCTGCTCTCCTTTCTCCCCTCCCTCCCCTCCCCAGCCTATCCCTTTACATGCATCTTGGCCCAGGCCCTCACATTGGCTCTGTATTCAATTGGCTCTACATTCCTTGGCATGGCTCTTTGTTTGAGCCTCCGGCCGCCCTTCTTCAGGATCCTGTTCCTATCCCTTGATTTCAGGCCCATTTTTTTTTGCCCTTCCTCTGCCTCCACTCTCTTCCCCTTGTGCTGTAGAATCCTGGCATATTCTGGACCCTCTGCTACCTCTGCCTCTCCTTAGCCTGGGCTCCGCCAATGGGTTCTTGCTCCCCACTGACCTTCCACCCCCCTGCATGCCAGGTAGCCCCTCACAATTCCCTCTTTTGGCTCTCCTTTGGTCCAGCTTCCTCTCTGAGAATCTACTCGCCTGGGGCAGAGGAGTGGAATTGGCTGGCCTTTGCACCCTCAATGCTCACTATGGGAAACACAGCCCTGCCCCTGGCATGTGTCCCCTAGGCCCCTGGATCCTTGATTCCTGGTAGTGGAGGTGGGATTTCTACTTACCTAGCCCTGAGCGATCTCCTCCCTTCCCTCCTCAGCCCTCTGGCCTTGCATGCTGACACTTCTTCAACCCAGCCCTTTCTAACCTTGGCCCTTTCAGCTCGTCCCCAGGCCTTGCCACTCTCCTGAGGCCATGACCCAGTTTTCCCTTTTGTGTGGCACATCTTGGGGTGCTTTGTGTCCTGTTTGACTGGGGGTCCTTGCTGGGCTTACCTAGAGTGATCCCTCAGGTGACCTTTCACCTCCTTTTACCTCCTGGTCCTAATGCAGCCCCCTCCTCCCCTTCCTCTCCCGCTTTACCCTGGCGCTCACCAGTCTCCTGCTCCTTGGGTCCCTCAGCTTAGATGTTTCAGATGGGTCCCTTACCTGGGCTCCTGGCTTAGGTCCTATCTCTCACCCATCTCTGCACCCACACTGACCCCTTGCTATGGCCTCTCATCGCCCTACTCCAGACCTCTTTTTCTGGCCAGGCCTCCTTTGCCCGTCCCTGGCCCTGGATTCTCACCTGGGCCAGGTCGCCTGGTGAGAAACAGAGCCCTGCCCTTCATCTGGGCCCTGTGCTCTCCTTGGGCCCTTGGGCCTGCAGTGGGAACCTTGTCACCTGGCAGTGGCCCTGGGCCTGGATGCTAGCTGCCCACTGCTGGACACCCTGCCTTCCCTCCCAGCCTTGTCCACTTTCCTGAGCCGCTGCCCCAGCCCTGGAATTTGGCTCTTCATTTCCTGGCCTGGCTCCTGGATTAAGCCTCTGTGTCCCTTCTTGCTCCTTGAGTCCCTGGGCTTTGACTGCGGGCCACTTCCCTGCTCTCCTTGGTTTCTTTGTAGTGCAGAATTCTAGTGCCAGGCCACCTTCTGGGCCCCGCCCTTCCCTGCTCTCCTCAGGCATGGGCACTCCTCTAGGTCCCTAACCAGGGCTCCTTACTAGGTTCCTGGCCCCCACTCCACCCACACCTGGCCTCTGACCCTTCAGTCTGTGTCCTATTTCGTCCCTCCTGTGTTTCCCTGTATCTGCTGATCCCTTTTTTCTGAACCCCTTCCTAGGATGCTTATTCAGGCCAGGGAACTGGACCTGGGCACTTGGCCCTGCGGGCTCCCTTTGAGAAAATGTAGCCCTGCCCCTTCCCTGGGTCCTTTGCCTTCTCTCAGCCTGGCTCCTGCTCCAGAACCCTGACATCTGGCTACGGACCTGGGTTTTTAACGTTCTTCCCACTGAGCCACTGGCTCCCCTTTCTCCCCTCCCTCATCTTCATCCCTCCCCAACCCTGTTTGTTTTTAAGAGCCTAGGCCCAGGCCCTTACATTTGGCTTTCCATTCTTGTGCCTGGCTCTTTGTTCAAGCCTCCGGGCTGCCCTTCTCGAGGACCTTGTCACTGTCCATTGATTTTTGGCCCCTTGAGCCTGCCGTTCCTATGCCTCCTCTCTGTTCCCATTGCACGTGTTTTTCTGGCATTGCCTAGACCCTCCCTTCCCCCTGCTTCTCCCTAGCCTGGGCTCCTTCAATGGGTGATGGTTCCCCACTGACACTTCCCCAATCTTATACCAAAGTTATCCCTCAAAGTGCCTTCCTTGGGCACTTCTTTGGTCCTGGTCTCTCTCTGAGGATCTACTCACCTGTGGCAGAGGAGTGGAATTGGCTGGATTCTGGGCCTGAAATCTCCCTATGGGAAAGACAGCCCTGCCCCTCGACTGGGTCTCCTTCACTGTCCAACCTTGACACCTGGCAGTGGACATGACCCTAGAGATGACCCCCTAAGCCAACCCAGCCCTCCCTCACCCTGACCCTTTGCCCTGCAATCCCCAGGCCAGGTTGCTGGCCTGAGCCCCTTGCTGCATTCCTCGTGTGGCATTGCTTTGCATGGTATCCCATCATGTAGGGTCTGAACTGGGAGCCTTTGCTCTAGCCTGCTAGCATGCTCCATTCTGTGCCCTTTGCGTGGACCTCTGTCTCCTCATCCTAGCTTGCTCTGTTCTTTTCTCTCCTTCCCCTAGTGCATTTTGCTGGTGCGCATGGTTCTTGCTTATTTGATCCCTAATATCTTTTGGAGTGGTCAGTCTCTTGACTGAGCTCCTTGATTGGGTCCTGGCTCTTGCTCCTCTCTGCACCCACCATGCCCTCCTGTCACACTCCTCCTGGCCCATGTCCCTTTCCAGGCACCCTTGGCCTGGTCCCTGGCCCTTGATTCTCATCTGGGCCCGGGCACCTTATGGGAATCAGTGTCCTGCCCCTCGCCTATGCCCTTGCTCTCCCTGAACCCGGAACCCTGACACCTGGCAGTGCCTCTGGGCCTAGAGTCTGCCTCCCCCTGTCTGGATTCCGTCTTCCCTCCCTAACCTAGTCCACTGTCCTGAGTCCCATACCCAGTGCTGGCCCTTGGCTCTCCATTCCCTGTCCTGGCTCCTCACTTGAGCCTCTGGGAGCCATTCTTGCTCCTGGCTTCCATGGGCTTTGATTGTGGGGCCCTTGTTGGGGCCACTTTCCTGCTCCCTTTGGGTTTCCTGTAGTGCAGAGCACTAGTGTCACCCTCCTGCCCTTTTTCAGGCCCCTTTCTTCCCTGCTCTCCTTTGGCCTGGGCCCTCCTCTAGGTTTCTAGCCTGGGCTCCTTCCTGGGGTTTTGGCTCACACCCCACCAACACCCTTCCTGTGGCCCTTCTTGCTGTGTTCTCCTTCAGCCCTCCTGTCATCCCTGTGCCTGCTGGGTTTTTTTTCCAGATCCCTTTTCCAGGATGCTCACCAGAGTCAGGGGACTGGAACTGGGCATTTATTCCTGCAGGCTCCCCTTTGGAAAAGGTAGCCCTGCCCCTTGAATGGACCCTTTAGCCTCCCTCAGCTGGGGTCCTGCTCCTTAATTCTGACACCCAGCAATGTACCTGGGCCTTGAGCTCTCCTCTCCCTATGCCACTTGTTCCCCTTTCTTTCCTCATACCCATCAACAACCCTGTCTCTTTTCATGGGACCCAGGAGAGGTTCCTGTCACTTGGCTCTCTATTCTTGGTCCTGGCTCCTTGCTGGAGTCCCCAGCCATTTTTCTCAAGGACCCTAACCCTGTCCCTTTATTTCAGGCCCCATGCTAAGGCCAATAGCCTAGGTTCCTCGAATGGGTCCTGGCTGCACACTCACCCCACCATCCCTGCCCTAAGGTATCCCCTAAAAATTCCCTCCTTTGGCCCTCGTGTTGTCCACGACTCTCTCTGCTGATCTAGCCCCTGGGTCAGAGGAATGTCATTGACTTGCCTAGGTTTCCTGTAGACTCCCTATGGGAAACAAAGCCATTCCCCACACTTGGGCCCCTTGCTATTTCTGGGCCCTTGGTCCAGCACCTAGAACCCTGACACCTGACAGTGGTACTGGGCCTCAAGCCTGCCTCCCCCTGCTGGATCTCCTGCCTTTCCACCCCAGCCCAGTCTACTTTTCTGAACCCCTGCCCCAGCACTTGTCTTAGGCTCTCCATTCTCTAACCTCAATCCATGCTTGAGCCTCTGGGGCCCTTTCTTGCTCTGTGCTACCTCGAGCTTGGTCTGCAAGCCCCTAGCCTTAGTTACTTTTCCACTCCCCTTGGCTTCCCTGCACCTCAGAACCCTAGTGCCTCTCATGTACCAGCCCGCCCTTCCTTGCTCTCCCCTTTCCTGGGCCTTCCTCTAGGTTTCTAGCCTGGGCTCCTTTTTGGGGTCCTGGCCCGCACCCAACCAACACTCTTCCTGGGCCCTTCATGCTGTGCCCTCTTTTGGCCCTCCTGTCATCCCTGTCCCTGCTGGGCCCCCTTTTCAGATCCATTTGTCAGGATGCTCACCAGGGCCAAGGGACTGGACCTGGACATTTGGCCTTGCGGGCTTCCTTTGGAAAAAGGTAGCCTAGGCTCTTGCCTGGGCCCTTTGGCCTTCTTCAGCCCAGGTCCTGCACTCCAAACCTGACGCACAGCAGTGAACCTGGGCCATGAGACCTCTCCCTGTACCAACCACTCTCCTTTCTCCATTCCCTTCTCTCCCCAGTCCTGTTTAATTTATGGGACCCAGGAGTCCTGGCACTTGGCTCTCCATTCTTGGGCCTTGCTCCTTGCTGGAGCCCCAGGAATTCTTTCTCAAGGACCCGGTCCCTGTCCCTTGATTTCAAGCCCCTTTTTCACCTCCCCTTCCTACCCTCTGTTAACCTTCTATTGTGATATCCTGGCACTGCCCAGACCCTCTCTTCCCCTTGCTTTTTTCTAGCCTGGGATCCTAGATTGGGTTCTGGCTGCCCAATGACCCTTCCCAATCCAGGACCAAAAGTATCCTCTCCTTTGGTCCTTCTCTCTCTCTGAGGACCTAGTCACTTGGGACAGAAGACTGGAATTGGCTGGCTCTGTGCCCTGAACCCTTTCTAGAGGAAACACAACTATGCCTCTGGCCTGGACCCCCTTCACTGCCCAAACTTGACACCTGGCAGTGGACATGGGCCTAGTGTCATCTTGCCCTGGGCGACCCCCTTCCTTTCCTCCCCTGTATTCTAGCCTTGCATGCTGCCCTTACCCCAACTCAGCCCTCCTGAAACTTGACTCTTCGCCCTCCAGTCTCATCCTCCTCCTCCTCCTGGTCCCCGTTCCTTGCCAGGCACCCTTTTCCAAGTCCCTTGCCAAGGATTTCCATCTGAACCAGGGTGCCTTATTGGAAATAGAGCCCTGCCCCTTGCCTGGGCCCCTTGCTCTTTCTGGGCCCTTGGTCCTTCACCCTGAACTCTGATACCTGGCAGTGGCACTGGGTCTCAAGTTTGCCTACTTCTTGCTGGATCCCCTGCCTTCCCTCCCCAGCACTGTCCTCAGTCCTCAGTCCTCTTCCCTAGACATGCTCTTCTCTCTCTATTCCGTGGCTGGGCTCCTATCTTGAGCCTCTGGTAGCCCTTGTTGCCCAGCATGTCTCTGTGTATTGACTGTGGTCCCCTTTCTTTGGCCATTTTTCTGCTCCCCTTGGTGTCCCTGCACTGCAGTCCACTAGTGACACCAGTCTCCCCATCCCTGCCCTTCCCTGATGTCCCTTGGCATGGTCTCTCCCCTAAGTCCCTAGCCTGGGCTTCTTGCTAGGGTCCTGGCCCCCACCCACCCAGCACCATTCCTCAGACCCTTCCCACTATAGGAAAAAGTACACTCCTACACTGCTGATGAGACTGCAAGTTGGTGAAGCCAATATGTAAAGCAGTATGAAAATTTCTTGGAAAATTGGGAATGGCACCACCATTTGCCCCAGTTATCCCTCCCCTCTGTCTATACCCAAAGGACTTAAAAAGCAGCATACTGAAGGGACACAACCACATCAGTGTTCATAGCAGCACAATTTACAGGAGCTAAACTTTGGAACTAACCTAGATGTCCCTCAGTAGACGAATGGATGAAACAAATGTGGCATATATACACAATGGAGTTTTACTCAGCAATAAAAGACAATAAAATCATGGCATTTGCAGGTAAATGGATGAAGTTGGAGAAGATAATGCTAAGTGAAGTTAGTCAATCCCAAAAAACCAAATGCTGAATGTTTTCTTTGACATAAGAAGGCTGCTTCAGTGTGGGATAGGGAGCAGGAGCATGAGAGGAATAGAGAAACTCTAGATAGGGAAGAGGGGTGGGAGGGGAAAGAAGGAAGCATGGAGTAATTAATGATGGTTGAATGTGATGATCAGTATTATCCAAAGTACATTTATGAAGACAGGTGTGAGTATACTATGTATACAACCAGAGATATGAAAAATTGTGCTGTATATATGTAATAAGAATTATAATGCACTCTGCTGTTATATATAAATAACAAACAAAAAACAACAACAAAAAGAAAAATTAGAGCAAAAAGGCTGTAAGGGTACAGGCCAAAGACAGAAAGATGAGTTTCTCTAGAGAAGAGTTGAGAGAATATAATTGAGGGATTAATTAAAAGGACTTAACTTTTAGTTGTAATGTTCTAATTTGATTAAATAGAGATAGAGCACTAGTGAGCACTGTGTGAGGAATGTATTGAAGATTCATGTGTCATTTAAAGTTAATTTAGAAATAGACACATGTCCACATCAAGGGCTTGGTGGGATGGACACCTGCTGGCATTCTGAGGGCAGCATAGCTCAATACTAAATGGCTGTGCATCAGAATTTCCAGAGCTTCAGGTGCCAGTTCTGCCTCCAGCAGGAACTCTCATGTGACTGGCATTGTGGCTCTGAACTTGGTGCCTTTCTAAGGCTTTTTAGGTGATTTGAGCAAACAGCTAGGGCTGAGATTCATGCTGGGACTGAACAAAACAGAAGTGATAGTCAAAATGGAGGTTGCAGAATGTTGTAGTACCCTGGGCTGGACGCTGGAACAGAATGAGTGGCTAACAGCCCATCCCTGCAGCAGCCTCTTGGTTTGGGAAGTGTGTGGTCAGGGAAGATGTGACAAGGTTGTGGCAGCTGATGAACAACACAGGGACCTCTGACCTGTTGCCACAACTTTGTTGTAGATCTTGTTATTTCCAGATGAGATACTTCAGAGCTTTACACAGTTGGTGTAATTTCCCAGGTTGTATATGAATTATCTTGAAACAGACTTTAGAAAGTCTATTGTGTTTTGAATTTTGTATTTTAAAATGTTGGGGTTGGATGGTGGTCTTTACTGGGCAACCTTCTGGACAGCAGGAGCTGGAGCTCACCTGGGGCTAGGAGTGCTTGGTGGAGATGGACACTCTTCATTGTCACAAGCTGGCGATACGGTACAATGAGCTAAGTTCAGACTCTAAGAAAAGCATTTTCTTCAGGCTCAGGGGTGAGAACTGGCTGAGAAACTTGCTGTTTGTTCTGGAACCAAAGAGTAAGAGAGAAGGGCCTGTCCCTGGGAAAAGTCACGGAATCTTGGAGCTGGGGAAATCAGTGCTCATAGGTCTGGTGCACTCATTTCACAGTTTGGCAGAAAAGAGGCCAGGGAGATGGGGAGGCCAGGTTCAGCTTCACACCCAGCTCTCTTGATCCCCAATTATAGGACTCTTGCTTTTATTTTGCTTTATCCCTATCCTTTCCAAAGAGATGTCTGTGTTGAGGGAAATTAGCCTCTGGATTTCAGAGTGCCCAGAATTGAAATTATGGCTTCTTGAGTCTCTCTTTGTCTTTGCTGGAAATTTCTTATTTTCTGTTAGGTAAAAGCTCTGTGAGAGGGCTTGCTTCAGTTTTACAGTTTCTAACACTTAACAAAACAAAATCATTCTGTTGAATGTATGATTTCTTTAATGTCTTCTACCCCTGAGGGCTGGTGCCCAGTCCTACCTCATTTATTGCATGTTGGTGTCCATCTCCTGCTTCTTGGGAAGAAAAGTATGGGCCACTTTCACCTTACTGGGGTGTCCAGCTGAGATGAATTGGGTGTATTGCCATGAAACTTACCCAGAGTTGGTGTCACACCCCATTCTGATGCCAGACCCTGCAGGGGTCTAAGGATCGGCCTGTCCAACCATGTACATTTTGGGTTGGTCATAGGAAAAATGGCCTGTAGAAAAATGATCATGTATAAAATCCAATATGATGGTCTCTGATAAGAAGAGGAAACATGGACACATGGGCCTGTGTCCTCACAACCTAGGGAGAAGGCAGCCCATCTCAAGCTGAGTAGAGGCCTCAGGTTCCTTGACCTCAGACTTTCACCCTTCATTTCTGCAAAAAAAAAAAAAAAAGAAAGAAAGAAAGAAAGAAATCCCCCTCATGTTTAACCCTGTCAATCTGATTATTTGTTAAGCTTCTGATTATTTGTTAAGTTTAATAAACCCCACTGGTGGCACTTTGTTATGGCAACTAGAGCTGGGACACTTCCCCAGCTAGATGCTTTCTAAGGCCCTATCATATGATATCCCGTATTTTTTTGTGTGTGTGTTTGTGTCCTCTCAGTTAATTATTAAAAATAGTTTCTGGAACTTAGAAAACTCTTAAAGGGTTGGCTGGGGCTAAAGTTGGGAGTTCACCTCCCCAAGGCTCAGGGCCTGGGAAGAATGGGGAAGTAGGTGCTTTTCCAGATGTGGTGTTGGGTTTTTTCCTTCATCTCAAAGCTGTCCTGATGAGCTGGCTCTGCAAGTTAAAAAAAATGCTCTACATCCTAAAGCAGGCAGAGAGGGGATGCTGCCAGGTCACCCCGGCAGACCCTGCTTCCCACCCATGGATAAAGGGTCAGACCAGCCTCTGTGATTCTGTATTACCAGCCAGCTTCACTATGTAGGTGTTTCTTCAAGTCCACTCAGCAGCATGCTGAGGGCATGGTGGGCCCTGTGCTGGCCATGTGCTGGCTATGAGTTTGCCCCACCATCTTTCCCCATATCCCACCCAGTGCATTTGTTGTCAGTATCCTTGCAATTGCAAATCATAGAAAGGGGTATATCAATTCTCATAACTAGTAAATTAATAACTAGCTGACTCCTATAACTAGAAAGTCTGGAAGGGTGCAACAGGTTGAAGACTTGATTGGATTCAAGGGTCCAAAGGACACCATCAACAACACATTTATTTATCCTCATCTCCTCCTCACCTGCTTTCCCCTTCTATGATTTTATCCTCCAGTAGACTTCCCCTGTCTTATGGCAAAGGGGCTACCAAATCAGCTCAATGAGATGATTTGGTGTAAACAGTTTGGCTCTGCTTGGATCATGTGCCAACTTATGAACATTAGTAATATTTAGAAATAATTATACTATTATCAAAATGTCAGGGAGGGTACACTGGCTGGGCCAGAGTCCAGAGTTGCCATAAGCCTTATAGAAGGAAGGAAGGAAGGGGATAACCATATGGAATGGACTCCCACATTCAAGGAAGGATTTCTGTTGAGACAGACAAAATAAACAAATGAATAAATTTTAAAAAATTGTAGTGGTAGGAAGTCTTTGGTCCAATGAAACCTCATGCCGTTTTTCTTTTTAGTGTTAAGTTTTTTGATTCTTTACATATCCTGGAGATTATTGTTCTATCTGACATGTGTGTGGTAAAAATTGGCTCCCAAATTGTAGGTTCCCTCTTCACCTCATTGATGTTTCTTTTTCTGAGAAGAAACTTTTTAGTTTGAGACCCTCCCATTTATCATTCCTTGAATTTCTTTCTTTCATTTTAGGAGCCTTGTTAAGAAAGCCAAGGCCTAATTGGCATGATGGAGATTTGGGCCAAGTTTTTCCTCTATTAGGTGCAGTGGCTCTGGTCTAATTCCTAGGTCCTTGATCCACTTTGAATTGAGTACTGTGCATGGTGAGGAAGAGGGGTTTATTTTCATTTTGTTGCATATAGATATCCAGTTCACCCAGCACCATTTGTTGAATAGGCAATCCTTTCTCCAAAGTATGTTTTTGGCACCTTTGTCTACTATGAGATTACTGTATTTATGTGGGTTTGTCTGTGTCTTCTGTTTTGTACCATTGGTCTACATGTCTATTTTGGTGCCAATACCATGCCATTTTTGTTCTTGTAGCTTTGTTGTATAGTTGAAGGTCTGGTATTGTGATACCTCCTGCTTCACTCTTGTTGCTAAGGATTGCTTTTGCTATTCTGAGTCTCTTATTTATCCAAATGAATTTCATTATTCTGTTTTCTATTACTAAAATAAATGATGATGGAATTTTAATTGGATTTGCTTTGAATCTCTGTAGCACTTTAAGTAGTATCACCATTTTGACATTATTCATTTTGCCTATCCAAGAGCATGGGAGATCTGTCCATCTTCTAAAGTCTTATTCAATTTCTTTCTTTAGTGTTTCATAGTTTTTATTTTAGAGGTCTTTCATCTCTTTTATAAAGTTGATTCCCAAGTATTTTATTTTATTTGAGGCTATTGTGAATGGGGGAGTTTTATTAATTCTCTCTCAGGGGATTCATCATTGAGATGTAGAAATAAATTTGATTTTGATACATTCAAGCAACAAATATTAAAGAAATGTTCAACATCTGTTGTAATTAGATAAATGCAAATCAAACATACTCTAAGATTTCATCACACGCCAGTCAGAATGGTAGTTATCAAGAATACAGAAATGTTGGTGAGGATATGGGGGGAAAGGCACACTCATTCATTACAGATGGGACTTCAAATTGGTGCAACCAATCTGGAAAGCAGTATGGTGAATTTTTAGAAAACTTGAAATGGAGCCACTCTTTGACGCAGCTATTTCATTGCTTGGTCTATACCCAAAGGACTTAAAAGTAGCATACTACAGGGACACAGCTACATCAATATTTATAGCAGCTCAATTCACAATAACTAAACTGTGGAAACAGTCTGGATGTCCTTCATCATTAAAAGAGAATAAAATTATTCTCAGCATTAAAAGAGAATAAAATTATGACATGTGCAGATAAATGGATGAAATTAGAGAATATTATGCTAAGTGAAGTAAGCCCATCCCCCAACACCAAAGGTCGAATGTTCTCTCTCTTATAATTGGACACTGATCCATAATGAGGGTTGGGGGCATAGGATAATTGGAGGCACTTTAGTGGGGCAAAGTGGAGGCAGAGGTGGGGATGGGGCATATTTTTAGAAATGATGGTGCAATGAGATGGAAATCATTACCATAAGGAGATGTATGACTGCACATATGGTGCAATGCTATATCGTTTACAACCATAGAAATGTAAAGTTGTGCTACAATTGTGCATGATTAATTAAAATGCATTCTGCTGTCTTATATACCTAATTAAAAAGAAAACTAAGGCTTGCATGATGTGCCCCAAAGCTCAATAAAACTGGTTAGTATGATTCTAGTACCACTTCTGACCTTCTTTCATGAACCAATGCATATGATTCCTCCTTCCTGTGCTATAACAGAAATCAACATAAAAATTGATGGTAGACTATGGCCTAAACATTACTGCATCTCAGTAGAAACCCAACTGGCCAACAGAAATTTGAAAAAGAGGCTCAACATTCCTAATCATTACAGAAATGAGAATTAAACCCCAAATGAGACACCATCACATACCTATTAGAATGTATATTATTAAATGGACAAAAGAAGCAGGCTTGGTGGCACATGCCTTTAATCCCAGTAATTCAGGAGGCTGAGGCAAAAGGATTACAAATTCAAGGTAAACCTCAGCAACTTAGTGAGACCTGGTCTCGAAATAAAAAAATAAAAAGGGTTACAGATGTATCACAGGGGTAAAGTACCCCTGGGTTCAACTCCCAGTAAATATAAAAGAAAAAGAAAGAAAGACAAAAGAATATTGAGGTCTGGTCAGGATGTGGAGAAATTGGAATTCGTGTACAATGTTTGAGGGAATGTAAATTAACACAACCATTATGAAAATCAGTATGGGAAGTTTCTTTAAAAATTACAAATAGAGCTCAGATGTTAGAGTGCTTTCCTTGCATGCACAAGGCTCTGGGTTTGATCCCTAGCACAAAAACAAAACAAAACAAAAAACAAAAAACAAAACAAAACAAAACAAAAAAAACCCCAACTTCCCTATGGTGCAGCAATCTCTCTACTTGGTATATATCCAAAGAAATGGCATCAGTGTGTTAAAAGACATTTGTACCCCATGTTCATTTCAACACTATTCTCATAACCAAGATATGGAAAAAGCAGTCTTGGATGAATGGACACCGAAAATATGGTTTAGAAACATAAGGGAACACTACTCAGTCTTTAAACAAATAAGGAACTCCTGTCATTTGTGTTAAATGAATGAGCCCAAATAACATTTTACTAGGTGATATAAGGCAAGCACAGGGAAAATATCCCATGAACTCAGCTACATGTGGGATCTAGAAAAGTTGAACTCATAGAACTTAAAAAAAAAAAAAGAAGCATACTACAGGGTCACAGCAACATCAATGTTTACAACAGCACAATTCACAATAACTAAACTGTGGAACAAACCTAGATGCTCTTCAGAAAAGAATGGATAAAAAAATATGGCAAATATACCCAATTGAATATTACTCAGCAATAAAAGCGATTAAAATTATGGCATTTGGAGATAAATGTGTGGAATTGGAGAAGATAATGCTAAGAGAAGTGAGCCAATCCCCCGCCCCCCAAAAAAAACAAATGGTGAATGTTTTCTCTGATATAAGGAGGCTGACTCATAGTTGCATAGGGAGGGGAGCATGGGAGGAAGAGACAAACTTTAGATAAGGCAGAGGGGTGGGACAGGAAGGTAGTGGGCAGAAGGTTAGTAATGATGGTGGAATGTGGTGGACATCATTATCTAATGTGTATATATGAAGTCATGATTTGATGTGAACATAGTATATATAGAATCAGAGGTATAAAAATTGTGCTTTATATGTATAATATGAATTGTAATGCACTTTGCTATAATTTATTTTTAAAAATTAAAAAAGAACGAAAAAAAATAGAGATCAGAATAATGACTGCCAGGGCCCAGGAGTGGCTGGTCTTGGACTGGGGAGATGCTGGTCACAGGAGATAAAATTATACTTAGATGGGAAGGAGACAATTAAGGGATCTACTGTGCAATATAATGAATAACGTTAATAACAACATACAAAAGAATGACTACAGTTGGCAATGTTATATACACTTTAAAATGACTCAGAGACTCAATTATAAGGGTTCTCATAAAAAATAATTATATGAAAGAATGTATCTGTTCAATAGCTTGTCTCAGCCATTCTTCAGTGAATATGTTTCAAGATATGGTGTGTGCCATAATCATGTACAAGTTGTCATCATCATCATCATCATCATCATCATCATCATCATCATCATCAGAGATTAATCCCAGGGTTGCTTAACCATTGAGTCACATCCCAAACATATTTTATGTTTTATTTTCAGACAGAATTGTGTTATAAAGCCCACCCTGTTAATGAGAAAAACTGGGAAGTTATTTAGTTGTGTAGATTGCTACCTCCTTCCCCAAACAGAAACTCCATTAAAAGAAACAGAAAGAAACAGAGATAGGATGAGCAGTGAGCACTGGGCCTGAGAGTGAATAACCATCACCAAACTTCTCCCCATGCCATCTCTCCAGGAACCATTGCTCTATTTCTATGCTTTTCTGAATATAACTTGGTTTCAATGCCAAATCAGAGCATTATTATCATTAAATAATTTCTTAGAAAGTCTTTATGGGAGTATAATTGACATACCATAAACTGCACTTAAAGTACATGTCCTCATATATCTGAAACCATTATCACAAACATGGTAATGAAACGGTCCAGTCCAAAAGTTTCCTCCTGCCTCTTTACAACCCCTCCTGCGAACACATCCCCTCCTCCATTCCTGTATACAGGCAGCCAGGGATCTGCTTTCTGTCAGTACAGATCAGTTTGCATTTTCTAGTATAAATGTAATTGTAAATATATGCCTTTCACCTCCTCTAGCTTCTTTCACTCAGCAATTCTTTTGAGATTTATCATTATTGTTTGTATCAAAACACTAATTTTTTTTTCTTTAAAAAATAGAAAACAGGGCTGAGTTGTGGCTCAGCAGTGGAGCACTTACCTACTACGTGTGAGGCTCTGGGTTCAATCCTCAGCACCACATAAAAAATAAATAAGTAAAATAAATGTATTGTGTCCAACTATACTGAAAAAGTAAATATTAAAAAAAGGAAACAGCCCTTATTGAAATATTATTTACCTTCCATAAAATTCATCCAATTTAAGTGAATGATCCAATGGTTTTCATTATATGTACAGAGCTATGCATACATCACCAATGTTCTAATTTTAGAACATTTCCATCATTTGCAAAGACAACTGATACCTCTTTGAAATCATACATTTCCATCCTGATCCCTAGGCAACAACTTCTGTACTTTCTGTACAGGTTTGCCTATTCTTAACTTTTAATATAGTTGAATGATACAAAATATGTATGTACATAAAATATATAATACATATAACACAATACATTCAACACAATATAAAACATATTTCATGTAGTTTAATGATATACAATACAATATTTCTTGAATGCTTCATTTTTTTGGTGACTGAACAGTATTCCATTATGTGGGTATACCAAATTTATCCATTGATAAAAATTTTGGTTACTTTCACACTTGGGCTATTATAAATAAGGCCACTCTAGATATTTAAATACAAATTTTTGTGTAGACATATTTTTCATTTCTCTCAGATATATACCTGGGAATAAAATTGCTGGGCCACAGTGTAACTCCTTGCTTGATATTCCAAAAAACAGCCAAACTATTTTTCAAAGTAGCAGAACCATTTTGTATTCCCTCCAGCAAAGTGTAGCACTCCAATTTCTCTGTCTTCTTGTTAGCACGTGCTGTTGTCTGTCTTTTCTATTATAGCCATCCCAGTGAGTCTGTAGTTGTATCTCCTCATACTACTCTTTTAAATGTGTATTTTCCTAATGATCAATAATGAGTATCTTTCTGCTTATAGGCCATTCAAATATCTTTGAAGAAATGTCTGTTTAAATCTTTTGTTTCTTTTAAATTGGGCTATTTTGTTTTCCAATGATTGAGTTGTAAGAGAAACTGTGATAATAAGCATTTAGTGTTTTAAGTTACTAAGGATCAGGGAATTTATTACTGAAACTAATTATTTTTATTAATAAACTTACTATATTTATAGATGTGGATAACAAATACATACACATATAGAGGGTGAAGGGTAGTTGGCAGCAGGAACCTGGCTCAGGGATGTGCCCTACCTTCATTCTCCAGATAAGACTCTGCAGGAACCCCATGAGACTCCTCTTCTGGGCTATCATCCAGTTCAGTGGTCCCTTACTCAAGCAGCAAATAGTGAGAAGAGTAAAATGACTTTTTTCCTGAGAGGTCTGCAAGGGAGTCTTGGAGGGATGGAGGGAGCTGTGTCCTATATCACCCCCTGTGGGAACCAGAGGGGCTGAGCCTCCAGGGTTCAATAGCCTCAGTGTCCCAGACATTGCAGGGGTTGTCAGGGACCACAGAGCTCCCTGCTGGGAGGCTTTGGTGGTGATCCTGGCCTGGCTCTGAGGCCTGGCTTAGCCTGGAACCCCCACAGCCCAGGTGGGCAGGATGGGAACTGAGAGGCCTGCAGGCAGCTGGCACCTTGAGCTGAGGTGATCACCTGGAGCTGGGGCTGCTGTCCCACTCTTCTGCTGGGCCCTACAGGAAAGAGGAGGGGTGGGGCTGCAGGTCAGGACACAAGAGGGTCTCAGACACTTGACTGAACCATGTAAGGGGTCATCTAGGCCACCCTGCCCCCACTCCAAGGTTTGCCTTAGCCTGGAGAAAGAAAGGATACTCTGAGCTCCATCAAGACCCAGATCCCACCTCCCAGTGTCAGTGCTGCCTGTGACAGGGGAGAGAAAGAAGAAGACCAATGTTGGATAGTAATGGAGGAACTGGGTTCCCTCAGCTCCTAGTGCCTCAGGTGAGGATGGGGACAACTGGGGCATCCACAAGAACCTCAGTTTTTGTAGAACTGAATTTTCTTTCTCCCTAAAGGGAGATGCAAAACTTTACACCATAACACAGTGTATACTTATAAGTACATTTATGAAATTAAACCAACAGCTTCCTGGATGATATTTACCATTAGTGTGATGGCCTCATCTGTCCTTCCCACCCCATCCCCATGTGTTCTGCTCTACTCTAGAGGCAAAGCAGGTGAAGCTCTGTGGGCATGTGTGAGGGTTCACCAGAGTTCTTCCAGGGTGAGTCCCAAACTGCAGCTGCTCTGGGTGTCTTCTCCTATGGCTCTGGGCTCTGGGCAGCAGAGACAATGCCCTATTCACTCTCTATCCTGATGGCTCCTGGAAGAAACTTGGAATTCTTAGAATCTGCAAACCTTGGAGAAGATCCTGGGGGCAAAGTCTGGTTTATGGGGAGGAAGGTTCGGCTCACAAGCATCCAGCCAGCTATGGTAATTGACCTGTGGGGACTTCTCAGTTCACAAATTGGGGTTAGGGGCTGTGGGTCCTGGCCCCTAGACTATGTTCCTTCCTTACTTTGACCCTTCCAGTCTCAGCTCCCAGGGCTGTCTTTTGCTCTAGTTAAAATCACTTGTACATTTAATTCATTCCTGGTTTATGGCCCTGGGTCCTGCAGACCTGAGTTTTTGGTATTGAGTCTTAGATTCTAAAGAGCTGGCACAGAGACACAACACAGAATCTCAGACTCAGGGTCTGGCCAGTCATGAGCATGAGTGTGAATGAACAGAGAAGAGGCCCACTTCCCACTCCCCATTGCCCACTGGTGGAATAAGGGGCTTTGGTGCCAGCCTGACCTGAGTGTGTTTCTGCCTTTGCCATCACAAGCTGTGATTTGGGGTATGCTCCTTTGACACTATATACACTTTCCTTATTTCTTTTTTTTTAGTTGTAGATAGACACAATATCTTTATTTATTTATCTTTATGTGGAACTTAGGATCAAACTGAGGGCCTCACATGTGCTAGGCAAGTGCTCTACTACTGAGCCAAAATCCCAGTCCATGTTTCCTTATTTCTAAAATGGGGCTGACACTTCCTATTTTGTAGGGTTAGTGTGAGGAATAGGAAAAAATATATCTAATGTACAATTCTTTTGAATTGATGTGAACTAAAAAATGGCACATGCTATGATTCTTGTTAATAGTAATCACAATGATTCTAACTGGTAGGTCTCAAAACAACTCTGGATAACTCTCTGTGATAGCTTTGGAGGGGTTTTGGTTGCCATTTTTTGCATCATCCCAAGCAAAAAGAAAACTTTCATAAAAACTTCGGGGAGGAAGCAGATTATGTTTGTGAACAGGTTGAATAATAAAAGGAGAGGAAAAACACACATGAAACCAAGCAGAGGACACAAGCCCATGACAAGCATTTCCTTTGGTTACAAGTGATAGCTGCATTCTTGGAGAATAAACAGAAAGACTCTGGTTCCAGCCAAAGCCCCCTGGTATGCTGGGAGGATATAATCCTGGCCTCTGAGCCACTCCCAGTCTATGCACCAGAATAAATACAGTATGTTGGGACAAAAGGATAAGAGGAATGGGAAAGGTGGGGGAAAATTTATGTGAGTGATGGGAAGCCCTGTTCTTCCCCTCAGAGGCAATCACAGAAAATAATTTAGGAAATCATTTGGGGGGGGGCTTAGCATTTAAAACCTAGTAGTCATTTTTGTTTAAAAAATTGAATATGTGAAAATTTTCAGAATAAAAATGGAGTTTTTTTGTCAAGCCCTAACAATAAGAATATAACCATGCCAGGCAGTTATAAAAAAGGGGTCTCATACATGTGTGATGGTCACAAGAACTATTATTCAGAAAAGACTGTGCCAGAACCCAAACCTCAGACAAAGGCCACCACAACCTTACACAGAAAATTGTGTAAACTCTGTTTACTTTGGACTGACACCACCCTTTCATTGATCCTTGCATCTAAATATTATTGTTCAAAATATCTTATTTATTAAAAAAAAACTTCCTCTTGCCTCAATCTCTTTGAATACACCCATAGTTTCCCCTGGAATAGGTCTGCTTTTCTTCAGTAAACTTTATTAATCTTTAGAGAATCTCTGATTGTTATTTAGGTTCACATGTGAAATACCTTCGTGAGCAAACATAACATAGAATTTTAGTTATCTGGATCAGAAAACACATATTTGGTGAATTACAGATTTTGAAAACAAAATTATGACATGTTTGCCAATTTTACTCTAAATTTGGCATTTCTCTTCATGTTCGCTAGATGGTGGAATGGGACCACAGCAGGTCCCCCAGTTCAGTGTCAGCTCTTCTCACACAGGTTTAAAATGAGAAAATTTGGTTCCATCCAAGATTTTTCTTTTCCTTCCAGAAAGAAAGGTCAAGAATTTATGCACAATTTTCCAAGGACCCTCTATAACACACAGAAGTTTTCCATTTCCCTGACTGAAGGTCTGAACCTAAAGCATTTCTTATTTTGGAGAAAGGAACATTATGAGAGAAAACTGACACTAAGCCAGGTGCTATTTTGTGAACTTCATTTATTTATTCTGCACAGGGGACTCTAAAGTGTCACTTCTGTTTTGATTAAAAAGTGCCATCATTTTGTTGTCTGGACATTCTCTAGGCATATGTATTTCAGATATAACTACCAGGCTCAAATGAAGGATCAGCCTGGGAGAGTAAATCTAGTGACACTAGAAAGAGACCTCTTTGGAGGTGCTCAACTTTTCATTCCTGGCAGTGAGAACTAATGTGATAGAGTTCTATACTTCTTGAACAAACAGGCAGATAACTTCTGGATAATTGACTTAACACACAGCCTGATCCAGAAACAAAGAGCCAGAGCTGTGGGAGCCAGTGATCACAAAAGCCATTGGCCAAGGCCTCCTTTCTTCCAATCTGGTTATCTGGCTTCCAAGTAACACAGCAGTAGGAGGGATACTGAATCAGCATCTGCCAGGTTCCTCACCTGGATGTAAGCCTCACTGACTCCTAATAGTCATGCTTTGATGTAGGGTGCACAAGGCAATTGCACTGAGTCACTGAGGTTATTTATTCAGGCCTTATCTCTGCACCAACATTCTGTCAAGGAAAGTGGAGACTAATACAGAAATATAAACCTTAGTGCTTTGCCTCTATAGAGTTTGTGATAAAAAAGAACTTCCATTGCTGAATTTACCCAAACTGGTTCCAGAGAAGAAAACTAGTTTTTTCAGCATGAGTATTCAGACTTTGCAGCCGGTTCCTGATCAGTCAGGATTAAATAGGATTCAAATGCCTTCCTGTTATGCATTGAATTCAATAGAGAAAAGTCTTTCCAAATTGGAGAGAATTAAATTCATTCTGGCTGAAAGCTATAAGGACAGTCTCTGAAAGTGCCACCTCCTTACTGTGCCCCGCCCCCAGTGATTTACCCAAACCATGAATTATTTGAGCACACACAATGGGGATAAAATTGATTTTTGTATCAGAAGAGAATCTCCCTTAGGTTTTTCACTCATAAATTCATCTATTCAGGTTTAACTACTTCCTATTCCAAAACCAGCTTAAACTTGGACTTCATGATCCTATACAGACTATAAATCAAATCAGGGTATTTCTCTGTTCAAACCTAAAACTTTTTAATGATTCACTATTTTGCTAAAGCCGAGTTCTCAAGAAAAAAAAATACCTATAGAATCTTTTTTTTTGAGAGAGAGAAAGAGAGAGAGAGAGAGAGAGAGAGAGAGAGAGAGAGAGAGAGAATTTTTTTGATATTTATTTTTTAGTTTTCGGCAGACACAACATCTTTGTTTGTATGTGGCGCTGAGGATCAAACCTGGGACACACGCATGCCAGGCGAGTGCGCTACTGCTTGAACCACATCCCCAGCCCCCCTATAGAATCTTATACAGCCCCATTTCTCATTATTTATCTCTCTAATGTCATCTGATTTCTTCTTTTTCTTTTTTTTTTTTCCAAGCATTGTTTCTGCCCTTTGCAGCACTCAAATCACTCCCACTTTCTTTCTGTGTTTTTTTTTCCTATCATGTCTCAACAAATATAACTTTCAGATCAAATGCTGGTTTTGTATGGTCCACAGCTGAAAATAGTATTTGCATTTTAAGTGGTTGAAAAATTCAGAACATGAATACTATTTTGTGACACATAAAAAGTAAATGGAATTTAAATTTTATTGATCATAAACAAAGTTTTATGGGAACAGCCATGGACACTGTTTCCCTGTTGTCTATGACTGATTTTGTGCTACCAGGACACAGTTGAGTAATCGTGATGAAACCATGTGATGCATAAGCCTGAAGTATTTACCAGCCCTGCCTGGCAAAGTGGTGCACACCTGTAATCCCAGCAGCTTGGAAGTCTGAGGCAGGAGGATTGCCAATTCAGAACTAGCCTCAGCAACTTAATAAGGTTTTAAGCAACTCTGTGAGACCCTGTGTCTACATAAAATAAAAAGGGGGGGGCTGGGGATGTGGCTTAGTAGTTAAGTGCCACTGAGTTTAATTACTGGGCATACACACACACACACACACACACACACACACACACACACACACACAGAGGCACACACACACAAACAAAAATGTATTAATGATCTGGCCCTTTTCAGAAAAAATTTTTGATCCCTGAGTAAGGTTAGTATTATATCACTGTCTTTCACATCTCTCTAATTCTACACACCCTTGAAAATTCACTTCCAATAATCCTCTTCCAAAAGTTACATCTTTAACAGATTCAGCCAAAATCAATACCACAGCCTTGATTTATTTCCCAACCTAGAATTACTATTAAATCAATTCACTGAATGCCTACTGCCTTTCTGCAATAAGCCCATGCATAATAATTGGTACTTAGGATAGAAGTACTATTGTGAATTGTGCTAAAATTACTAGCACAATTCACAATAACTAAACTGTGGAACCAACGTAGATGCCCTTCAGTAGATGAATGGACAAAAAAATGTGTATTATACACAATTGAATATTACTCAGCAATAAAAGAGAATAAAATCTTGGCATTTGAGGTAAATTAATGGAGTTGGAGAAGATAATACTAAGTGACGTAATCCAATTCCCCCCCAAAAAAAATGCCAAATGTTTTCTTTAATATAAGGTGACTGACTCATAGTGGGGTGGGGGTGGGGGAGCATGGAAGGAATAGACAAACTCTAAGGCAGAGTAGTGGGATGGGAAGAGAAGAGGCAGGGGGTTAGAATTGATGGTGGAATGTGATGGACATCATTATCCAAAGTACATGTATGAAAACACGAATTGGTGTGAACATACTTTCTATACAATCAGAGGTATAAAAATTGTGCTCTATATGTGTAATATAATTGTAATGTATTCTGCAGTAATTTATTTAAAAAATCAGAAAAAAAAGAAGTAGCAGAATAATGACTGCCAGGGGCCCAGGGGTGGTTGGGCTGTGGACTGGTAAGGTGCTGGTCACAGGAGACCAAATTACACTTAGATGAGAGGGTTGAGATTAAAGGGTGTACTATCCAATATAATGACTACAGTTAACAACATACAACAGAATGACTACAGTTGGTAATGTTATATACACTTGAAAATGAATCAGAGAGTTGATTTTAAGGGTTCTCATCACAAAAAAGTAATGAAAAAGTGTATATGTTCAATAGCTTGACTCAGCCATTCTTCAGTGAATATGTTTCAAGATATGTTGTATGCCATAATCATGTTCAATTTATCATCATAATCATCATTGTCATCATCATCAGGGATTGATCCCAGGGTTGCTTAACCATTGAGTCACATCCCCAACATACTTTATTTTTTATTTTTATCAGAATTCTGTCATAATGCCCACCCTGTTAATGAGGGAAGCTGGGAGATTATTTAGTTATGTAGATTGCTACCTCCTTCCCCAAACTGGAACTCTGTTAACAGAAAGAAATAAATAAAGATAGGATGAGCAACCTGCATTGCCTGGTTCAATTTGCACTGGGCCTGAGAGTTGATAACCATCACCAAACTTCTCCCCATGCCATCTCCCCAGGAACCATATTATATTGTCTCTGTATTAGCCTGATTTCTCTGACTCTAACAAATTACCCAAAAATGGGTACTTTATTAAGAGATGAGGTTTATTTATATCAGAGTCCAACATTTGGCAACACCTGTGACTGAACTTCAGTGAGAGTGCTCACAAAATGGTGAATGGCATCATGGTGGGAGAACATGAAAGGGGTCCAGACTTCATGGCAGAAACTGGGGAGGATGGGTCTTGTTCTTTTTAGAACAAGCCTCTCTCACGGGAACTAATGGGGGCCATTAAGAATTTCATTACTCTCTTCCAAGGGCCTCATCCCCAGTGGCACAATTACTTTCCTCTAGGCCCCACCTCTTACAGGTGCTACCAGCTCAACAGTGCCACACCCAGGACCAAGACTCCAGCCTATGAACATTTGAGGGACAAACCACATCTCATCCTCACCAGTTACAACAAAGCCACCATTGTAAGAGTAGGATGTCCCAGTCTATAGGTATGTATATGAGGGCAGGGGAGGGTTGCTCTCAGAGGGCACTGGAAGCAGCCAGAGCCCCCATTATGGAACCTCTCTGATGTCACACTTGTAGTCATGGTACTCTGGGTGCCAAGCCAGGAAAAGGAGGGGTTGGCTCTCATTTGTTTGAGAGCAGGCTTAGCATGAGTATCTCAAAAGCTTTCTGGTCCCCACCCAGACCCCCAGCCAGATCCTGGCTTTTCTTGAGCCTTTGGACTTGTTGGACTATGGCAGCACTGGTCTCTCTAAGCCTAGTGTTCTTCACATTTCCGTGAGTCTTTATGCCAGCAGTTGGGTTTCTCTCCAAGAGACAGATGGGAAATAGACTGGGAGAGTGCAGAGGCAGAGAAATGGAGGGAGGCCAGGAGGGGAAGGAGGATATTTAGTGAGAAGCACAGAGATGTGGGGAGCCTATCCGGGAACTATGGGAGGCTGGTAATCGTGGTGACATTTGGTGGAGGGAATGGGGTCTGTCTCTACCCTGGATATTCAGATCTGCCCTTAATGTGGGTAAGTCTGATCTCAGGTGAGCTAGGCCTCATGGGGGCTCTGGGTTGCCCCAGAGTAGAACAGAGTCTGGCCCTGATTTCAAATGCTGAGCACTGGCCCAAGATGGAGTGTGGGCTTTCCCATGGCCACAGGGCTTCTCTGCCTCCTCACTATGTACAGCCTCATTTGTATGAATGCTTCAGACTCAGGCATCCTACACAGAGATAAGGCCTCAGACCTGTGGGAGAGGAAGGTGGCACCCCAAGGGCTGGTGCCTACAGGGGTCATTTCTAAAGGGCTGAGTTCCCCTGTGGCCTCATGATTCCTTATTACTCTGTCATCATTATTTGGGCCCTGGCACTTCATTTCCCAAGCCACTGAATTGTGAAAAAACAGAATCCTGGAGGTTTCCCAGTTGCTTTAGAAGAGAGTCCTGAGCAGACTTGCACGAGAGGCCAATAGGCTCTTCCAAAACCACGCAGTTCACTCTTCTTCCTTCCCATTTCACACATGTCTCCAAGCACTGATCACTATTCCAAAGCGGGGAGCTTTTTGGCTGGAAAGATCTCTTGTGGCTGGAAAGTCCTTCTCTGACTGCCCATACATCTGAGTGGTCAGTTTGCTCAACAGGGACCAGGATTCCCCTTCCCACCTCTTCCCCATCTTCTTGTTGCCCAGTGAGACTATGGGTTGCCCTGAGCAGCAGAATGATAAAAGTGCCTCTTCAACTGCCCAAACCTCTTCCCCTGCCAGGCGCCTTCGAGCAGGACCCTGAGGCTCCCTACATGGCACAAGTGAATGGCAGGTTATGCAAAATGCCATGGTGACCCACCTGTTATTTTCACTGCCTGCACCGAACCATCCACTGTAAAAAATATGACATCAGTGTGGAGGTGAGTGCTCCTCCTTTCTGTCCACTCACCAACCTATCTCCGGACACCTGGACAGGACCAAGAACCTCACATCATGAGTAGGCCCGGTGGGGGTATCAGACCATGTTCCCAGAGTGCTTCAAGTGGCTCTCAGCTACTGTTGGGCACTTATATATGTCATCACCTCTGTGTGTGCACCTGTCCAGGGAGGCTGGCATTGTATGCACAGGTGTTGATATGCAAAGGTCTTCACAACTGTGCTGAGCCTGTGGAGTCAGTGGGAGGAAAATCAGTGATTGTCCCCTCCCCTGGCTTGTTGATAGTAGATCCCCAGCCCTTTTGGCTGACTGCTACCATGTCCTGGGGATCTTTGCCTGTCTTGGTCTGGATGTCCCAGTTGGAGGGTTTCCTGGATTCTGAGAGCCTTTCTCTGATGTGCACACCCTACTCGGGTTCACAAGTGCAGACGGCAGGTTGGTGAAGGGTGTTTTTTCATCCTCATCCAATGTCTGAAAAAACGGAGGCTCAGAGATGTTCTATCATGCTCCAAGTGATACCAGGCAGGTCTTGTCTCTAAAGACCTCACTCAGGACAGGTGAACTGAGGAGCTATTGGGCTCACTGTGCTCTAACCATGGAAATGCCAGGTTCTCCTTGAGACTGGAACCTGTGTGTAGGGCCAAGAGAAGGCAGCCTAGAGGACTGAATTGTGGGATGCTTCAGGATTAGGGGGTGATGGAGGCCAATCTGAAAAGATCTGCAGTCCTACTTCTTCTTCCCTTAGAGTTCAACCACTATTTCAGGTGGGTGAATAACTGTGTGGGGCACTGAAACATCTTCTTCTTCCTGCTACTCTTCCTGTGCCTGTGCCTCTACCTGGGTGCCATGCTGACCACCTGCAAGGTTTTCATCATGCACAGGAGGCACATGGCATTCCTGGACTATAGTATGATGTATCCACACAGTCCCAATGGCCCACCCTAAGAAGAGCTGCTTCTGGTGGGGAGGGAGGGGAAAACAGCCAAGAAGGGACAGAGGATACCAAGGGAAGGGCTAGAGGGAGAAGTCACTTGGGAGGACATGTGAAGGAGATGTGGAAGTCCAGTGGGGTCAGTGACATGGGCTGGGTTGGATACCTGTGGAGTTAAGAATCTAGGGGGGCTACAGAATAGGGTAATGAAATTTGAAAAGGGACATGTAGGCAGACAGTTTGATGGAGTGAGGTTTCACTTGGTTGTAATGGACTAACTGTCCAGTTCAGGAAGGGAGAGTGTTTGGGCAGTGCTAGCTGGGGTGGGAGGAGTGAGGGAGGTGTTTGGTAGAAAAGCGGGGCCAGGGAAGAGCTATTTAATGGTTTCACTTTTTAATCTGTGCACAGCATCCTAGTGGCTGTACCTGCTGGGGCCCTCCTACTACCCCTCATCCTGTAGTTGTTCATCAAGGGAGTGTTTGTGGGCACTGCCAGGTGACCCTAAAAGGAACAGGTAATTGGTCTGTGTGTGTGTGTCCCTGACTGTGTGGAGGCATCTTGCACCTCTGCAATTAGGCACTTTGCTTTCTCCACTGCCCTTTGCCCTGATGTTGCTTCATGAGTCCTTCCAGACACACCTCTGAAGATGCAACTCAGATATCTCTATACCCTGGAGCTTGGTGGCCATTCTCCCTCATGGGTGCATTGCATTGAAGCCTACTGTGTGCTAGGTGGCAGTTATTTGAGGGATGGGTGTAGAGATGAGTAATTATGTCATGCACTTTTGTTGATCAGTAACCGGCAATCAGAATAACACCGGGAGACACCCAGGAACACTATGAAAAGAGGGGTCAGTCCTGAGTGGTGTAACAGGCTGGAAGAGACTGGGAGTTTGACGAAGCCAGTGCTGTAGAGTAAACATGCCACACTGTGTCCTGAATGCTTTTGGAGAGGAGACAGGAGGGCATTTACTGTGAGAGGTACAATTTTTCAGAAAGGCCCAGAAAACTGAAAGTAGGGTATTAACAGAATGATGAAGAAACAGATCTAGTTCAAGCACAAGGTGGCATGACATTGACCCCAAAGGGGTCAAGATTAAAAAGACCCAGAACCTCAAGTGTGGAATGTAGTTTTCAAGTAGTGGAAACCTGGGAGCCATGGTAAAATTTTGTAAAAATGTCAATTATTGAGGGTAATTACAAACAGTAAAATTCACCCATTTTAATCTATAGTTAGGGATTTTGACTAATGTCATCATGTACTCTCCACCAAGATCAAGGTTAACCAGTTTCATTACCCCAGAAAATCCTTTAATCTCTTGTTGTCACATTCTCTCCCCAAGTCCTTGTGGTGTTTCTCTTTCCAGAATCATGCATAAATAGTGTTGTGGGCTTTATAATGTGGCTTCATTCACTGAGCACAACACATTTGAGATTCATCTATGTAGTTGCTCATATCAGTAGTTTATTTTCTTTTGTTTCTGTGTAGTATTGTGTTTCCCTACAGATTATTTATACATTTACAAACTGAAGGAATTTTTACTTTGCATCTAGTTTTTGGCAGTGTTTTTGTGGTCTATTTTGTTTTGTTTTTGTACAAACGATTGAATCCAGATGTGCTTAACCACTGAGCAACATTCCCAGACCCCTGCACCCCCCACCACGCCCCGCACCCTTATGTTTCCTTTTTGAAAATTTTTTAAAATTCTGAGAAAGGGTCTTACTATGTTGCTTAAGGTCTTGTTAAGTTACTAAGTTTCTGAGGCTTTGAACTTGCCACCATCTTGCCTTTGCCTCCCAAGCCACTGAAAGTACAGGCACAGGACACTGTGCCCAGCCAGTTTTGGGCAGATACAAATAAAGCTGCTACAATATCTATTGGTGCACAGACATGCGGACATAAGTTTATATTTCTGTTAGATAAATTGTTAAGGGTGGCATTGCTGAGTCATAAGGTCAACATATGTGGGACTTTCTGGGAAAAACAAGTGTACCATTTCTACTTTCTACCAGCAATGAATGAGAATTCCAGTATCTCCACAACCTCACTAGCTTTTGACACTGTCATTTGTTACTATTCTTTCTTGTTTTCAAATTGTAGCCTGTCCAATAAATGAGTAATGGTACCTCACTAGGGCTCCAGTCTGTATTTTCCTAATGACTAATGATGTTCAGCATATTTTCATGTTGTTTTCTTATTGGGTTTCAGGAGTTCTGTATACTGAAATCAGATCTGTTTTGCAAACCTTTTCTTGCAATTTATGGCTTGTAATTTTATTTTCTTCATAGCATCTTCCAAAGAGCAGGAGTCTTTAGTGTTGCTGTTTTTCCAGCACTGGGGATTGAGACTGGGTGCTGGACCACTGTGATTCTTCAACAGCATTCCTTGTTTTTCATTTTTAATGGAACCTCATGTCCTTTGTGAGAAACATTTTCATTGCTTTCTTCCTCATCTGTGTGTCTTTATTGCTTTTTCTTTGAGCTTTGACTAGGAATGATGAGTGGGCATCTCTGCCATGGGATTCCTTTAGTATGGCAATCACTTGACTAAAGGCTCTTTCAGGAATACTGGTGGACAGCATCAGTGAGGGAGGAGAAGCTGAAGACCCCAAGACAGCTGAACAGACAGAGGAGCCTGTCTGCTCATCACCTCCCATCCTTTTAGTCACTAGCCCACCACTGCCATATGTGGTTCCCTCCCACCTGTGACTCCTGTGCTTGACCTTTATTCCTCAGCCCTGTTGTCTGCCTTTCTTCTCCTCTCTCCAGCTTCTAGTATCACCATTGAATTTTCCTGGCAGATTTTACCCTTCCCCCATCCTGTGTTTCTTCCAGCCCCAGGTTAGGCCATACGCCATTGCCCTTCCTCATCTGCTCAGAGTGAGGCCATCCAAGTCCAGGGTCCCCAAGGCTCAAGGAACCTAAATGCACTCTGGGATTCTTCAGACAGGGCTTCTTTCCATTACCTGCAGCACCCATTTTAGGCATTCATCCCATGCTCCAACTTTTACTCCCACCATACTCCATTCCCTGACTGCAACTCCTTCTGGAGTCATTGTTTGGTGGTTGGTGGCAAAGACTCTGGAAAAAAGCACATAAGTTCAAATCCCAGCTGTAAAACTGACCATCAGGGATACCTTGGGTATGCTACTTAGCCCCTAGTCACTCAATTTTCCTAGCTGTAAATCAGGAAATTATGGATGAATTCATGAGCTGTGAGCTGGTTTGCCTACATGGTTCCCATGATACCCTCTCTCTGCTCTACCCTGGGCACTCTCCATGTTGCTCAGGGCCTTGTGTTGCAGCTGCCCTCACCACTGAAAGGAGGCTGGCCATGCTGCATGCAGGGTGCTTTCCATCCCCAGTGCAGTGACTGGGTTTTATTTTTTTGCTACTATGTAATGAACCCTGGGGCACTTTACCACTGAACTACATCCCCAGTCCCTGCTACTTTTTATTATAAATCAGGGTGTTGCTAATTTGCTGAGGCTGGTATCAAACCTGCCTCAGTGTCCCAAGTCACTGAGATTACAGGTGTGTGCCACCATGCCTGGTTGGACAGAAGCATTTTTGAGGCCCTGAAATATTTCTGATGGGGGTGCATCCTAGTGGTAGAGTGTGTGCTTAGCATGTGCAAGGCCCTGAATTCTTCAATCCCCAGCACAGATTGAGAAGACCTCTGTATCAATGAGTGAAGCTACATACATAAGAATCAACATTTGGGAATAGAAGGAAAGAGAGAAAGAAACAGAGAGAGGCCTGGTGCCCTGATCCCCCAGGATAAGGGGAAGAAGAAGAGGCAGCAGGAAGTTGGTCAGAAGATGGGGCAAGAAGATGATGCCGCTGGATTTTGGTCCTGTGGAGTGTGAGGGTGTTTGACACACACAACTGGAACAGGAGTCCCAGGAGTGGAGCCAGCGGGAGAGGCTTGTCTGGGTGCCTCAGAGCTGTTGGATTCCAGTTGTGTGTGATAGGGTTCCATGTGGGGAGAGGAAGGTATTCAAATTTACAGCTCAGTCCTTAGAAATTTATTAATTATCATTCCTTAAGCATTTTGGTCTTAGGACTTTATATTTAGGTTAGTTGCTATGATGGTATGAAGGTTAGTATGTCTTGGTTACTTTGGAAGATTGCTCTACTGAAGGGGGATATTACCAGGCGATTGGATCACGGTGTTTGGTAATAGCTAGGTATTTAGGAGCCCTATAGACAGCCTCGAAACAATCACCTATTTGCATTTAGACAATTACATGTAATTGGGATGAAAGTTGAGGGGAAGTTTGAAGGAAGGTGCTCTTAAAAAGAAAGAGTGTGTGAGAGAGATAGATAGAATAGAGGAGAACGGAAAGAACAATAAAACTTGAAAAGGGAAAAAAAGAAGGAAAGAAAAGGGGAGAAAAACTAATAAAATAGAAATTTTAAGAGAAATGAAGTCTTAGAGATTCATTTTTTTCTCTTCCAGTAGGCGGAGCTGTGCCCTCTGAGCAGTGCTTCTGCCCTCTGTGCCGGCAGCAATCCCTGTAAGGCAGCTCCTGGGATTCTCTCAATCCTGTTAGTACAGAGCCATTTCTCTTCACCAGCCCCTCCCCCCATTCCTCCTGCCAGTCAGCCCAGCCCGCTCACCGGAGGTGCTTTCTAAGGATCTGGTTACACTTGCAGCCCCACTGAATGCCCTATTTCCCGAACAACTGAGCACTCTCTCTGTCACTCATACAAGCTCCAGTGCTGTGGAGCGGTGATCTGGGAACTGACAGTTTAATTTTCCGGACCCCTTTGGTGGGCACGCCCCCGGGAACTGGTGGCTAAGACCTTGGGTATTGCCACTGGTGATAAGGGGAGTTGGGGATCGAGAATCCCCTCTGCTTCCCTCGGCCCCTACAGACACGTCCACCACTGGCGGTAGGGGGAGTTGGGTGTTGGGAGTCTCCTCTGCTTCCCTCGGCCCCCACAGTCACGCCCACGGGGCTCTGGGTTGAGTTTTCCCGGCTGTATGTATCTGGTGGGGGTGGGGGTGGGAGACACACACCTTCTAAAGCCGATTCAGCTGGGAAGGAATACCATCAGCTGAATTCTGGTGACATCACCTCTCTGCCATGCCGGGCCCCAGGCTCCTTGCCTGAGTATCCAAAGGGAGGGGTGGGTCTGACCTGTCTCTGGTCTGACCCAGTCTCAGTTGGTTTTGGTTCCAGGTTTGCTATTTCATGAAGGCTTGGTTCGAGACCTCTTCATAGGGTCTCGGCACCGCGCCTGTTGAACTGCCCCAGAGGCTGGTCCCTGCGCAGCAGCGGTGGGTGGCGGGTATGGACCTCCACGCTGCATGGCAGAAATTCACTCGTCTGGGGCAAACTTCACCTCTAATAATCCTACAAATTCACTAACAGGTCTTAATTCAGCGGAATTTTGCTAGAAGTTTCTTAGCAGGTAGAATCTGAACGTATTAATGCGACTTTCTGACCCTGTTATTGAGGAGGTACTGAAAGCGCTGCCTCCCCGCCTGCTGCCATGTTGGCTCCCTTAAGCATTTTGTATGCCTTATGTACAACCAATATTTCCTATGCATGATATATATCTAATCAAACATTCTTTCTCTAAATTTAAAAATTCTGCAACTTTTTAATACTCTGACATTAATTCATTTCTTCTGGTACTAGGGATTGAACCCAGGGGTGCTTTACCACCAAAGCTGCATCCCTAATTCTTAGTATATTTTGTTTTGAGATAGAGTGTCACTAAATTGTTGAGGGCCATGCTAAGTTGTTGAGGCTGGCGTTGAACTTGCGATCCTTCAGCCTCAGAATCCCAAGTCTCTGGGATTCTGTTTGCACCATTGCACCTGGTGGTATATTCATTTCTTAAGTGCTGTGAACACCATTTAGGAGGCAGAACATCATAGAGGACAATGATTCATATTGCTTTTTGGACATATTCCAGAGCTATTCTGATGTGGAATCATCTTTCCTTCAGTGGAGAAGAGTGTTGGATAGAGGTGCTGGATAGAAGTGGATAGAAGTGCTGCTGGCCCACCTGCCATTATAACAGAGTATTTGCTACCTAAAGCTCATGAAGTTGAATTGAAACTCCACTTTGTCTGGAAGAAGGAGGGCTCAAGGGTGATGGATGAAATCAGGGAAAAGAGAAAGTAAAATAAGGGAGAGGAGAAGACAGTCAGTATCCAGGGAAGGACATGACCTTTGAGCTTGACCTTTCCTGCTTTGTGTACTGAAGGTCTTCAGCTCATATTTGCCTGGAAAATTTGATTTTTGATTAGGGAATTATGTCTGGGCATTCCCTTCTGCTACTAGTCTCCCAGTTAGTTAAATTCAATGAAGTAGATTTTTAGAAAAAAATTGAGATAAAAGAGTAAATTGGAAGGAGGGTGGTGAAACCATTTTTGGATCAGTTGAGCAAAACAGCACTAGAAATATCTTAAAAGGTACCTGGAAGGATGAGGTGAGAGGACAGGTGTGGCCAATGGAGACAGAGCAAGGATTCTGCAAAGGGAAGCACAAGGGGATGAGGAATCCTGAGAAGGCAGGAGAGGTGGGTGCTGAGTCACCACTGTCTGGGGAGAGCTGCTCACAAGTGCGTCGAAGGAGGTAACTCTTTCTTGGAGCCTGGAAAGGCAGGAGGCCCTAGTCACTCTTTGAGCCTTGCCATGTTGAGCCCTGGCTTAACAGACCAACTTAGCGAGGGTCACTGGGAGATGGCCTCACCCAGTCCTGCTGTGTCTGAGCTGCTCTTCCTTTCCTCATCTCCCTGCAGCATGATAACCCATATAATGCAGGCTGCAGAAGAAAATGTTTCATCATTCTCCGCACACCCTTGGGACTCAAGTGAGTAGGTAATCCAAGGGCTCAAGTGGGGCTGGTGGTATGGTATGACACTGGGTCTATTTCCCTGGTCTCTGTCCCCAGCTCCAAGGCCTTAACACTTCCTGTTCCTTTGCTTTTGGCTTTTCTCCAGGGCACCCTGGGAGTTTCTGGGAATTTTATTCTTCCTTGGTGTTTAAGATTCTTTCCCAAAGAAATGTGGTAGATGAGAATGGCAGCCTGGGTAAGGCTCCTGGATGAGAGCCCTGGGCTCTGTGCTTTCCCAGCTGAGGGGTGAGAGTGGTCAGCGAGACCAGACCAAGGTGGGTAGTGACTTCTTGCATTTGGTGTGTTGCTTCCCAGGTACATGTCAGAGGCTCTGTGCCTTCAGGTAAAGCAGGGCACCACCTGGGGTCCAACATTACATCTTAAAAGATTTCCTTGGGCCCAAGTCTGCAACTCAGGCCCTCCCAAGGTGTGGCAAGTCTGCACCCTTAGAGAAGGTAAGGAGTATCAGTTGAGCTTTGAAACATGGGAGTCTGTGGTTGCACATATTTTGGGGGAAGCCCCCGATGTCAGGCTGGCCCTTAAGCTGAAGCCCTTGGAGCCTAAGGAGTGGGATTATGGACCTGGAGGATATAGGGTCCAGGTCACAGGGCTTCAGAGCACACCCAGTTGCCCCTGGATAGACAAAGAGAAAAGACTGCACTGCTAACTAGCTGGTTAGCCTGGGACAGTCCCTTACCCTCCTCAGCCACTAATGAGGTCTGAGATTAGTTCAGTAATTTCTAATGTTTAAAAGTAAATTTTTTTTAATTGGAAATTTTTACTCATTCCCATATGAATCAGATGGAGTGGAGTATTAGGAGTGCAGTGGGGTTGGTAACACCCAGTGCCCCCCAAGGGCCCTTGCAATGACTTGTGGTGCCAGCCCTCTCCTTTTTTTGCCTTCAAAAGATGAGGAACTTGACTGTGAGCAGTGGGGAGGATATTAGGGAGAACCCCCATATCCTGACTCTGTGTTTATCTTCCCCTCAGGCCAGTGCTGCAACATTCCATTCGGTGATGCCAGGATGTGAGCCCTACATCAAGGTCTTTTGGGCCTGAGCCCTCACTAAATCCCCTGTTGGGGCTGCCATGGCCCCCACAGTTATCTAAGCCTTATAGAATATATTTTTTGTTGGTTTTTATCACTTCTCTCTGTTTGTTCTATGTTTGGAGAAGCAAGTTTCCTGTGGGTAACGGGCTGGACAGAGCCCTCATGGAAGGGAAGATCTTGCTCTCTGGAAACCCAAGCTCAGAAACCAACACTGTCTGGATTTTTGACCTTGGGAAGACACTTAGCATTTCTCTCATCCTTAAAATATGGCAACAGTAATAATCACAGTGACTAAACTGTCTGGCTTCCTGGCAAGGGCTGGAGATGAGACAAGAGAAAACTGACCAACCTGTAAAATACCAGTTCACCACAAACTACTACTCCACAAAATAGAAATGGAACTTATCTATTAGTAGCTCCAATGTGTGTGCACATGTGTGTACTCTTTAGGAGTGTGTGTGTGTGTGTGTGTGTGTGTGTGTGTGTTTGAGAAAGAGAGAGAGAGAGAGAGAGAGAGAGAGAGAGAGAGAGAGAGAGAGAGAGAGACTGTGTGTGGTACTGGGGATCAAATCAAACCCAGGGCTTTATGCATGGTAGGCAAGTGCTTCACTACTGAGTTACATCCCGAGCCCTTTTTCATTTTCAGACATGCTCTCACTAAATTGGCCAGGCTGGTCTCCAACTTGTGGTCCCCTGTCTCAACCTTCCCCATAGGCTCCCAAGTTACATGAGTTACCTTCCATGAGTCTCTTAGAGTTTTCTATGTGCAAGATCTTGCCACCTGAAAACATATAGTTTTTCTTCTTTCTTTCTCACCTGGATATTAATATTTTTCTTGCCTAATTTCTGTGGCTATAACTTTTAATAAATATAATGAAATATTTTTCATAAATGTCCTTTATAAGTTTGAGGAAGTTACCTTTTATCTGTGTGTGTGTGTGTGTGTGTGTGTGTGTTTGTGTGTCTTTTTAAATTATGGAATGTATTAGATTTTGTCAAATGTTTTTTTTTTGTACCAAATGATCATGTATGATATTTTTTCTCCACTATTAATGTGGTGTACTACATAATTGACAATTTCTTCAAGTTTTTGTGTTTAATAATTAATAGCTTGACAGATCAGATCCAAGACACAAAGATACTATGTTCAAAAAACTGGGGGAAAATTACTGTATAAACTATCTACATAGTAAGTGATAAGAATGAGCATTATAATATAAAATCTTTCAACACATAGTAGTTAGCTGCAGGAAAACATTTTCAGCTTAGGAAAATGGTATACCAAATTTCAGGGTAAACTACTAGCAAACTTCAACACTTTTGTATGGAAACTCTCTTATTTCTGTTTTCAAAGTCTTCCACCCCAGCATGAGTTATAATGTCTCGAATGCTTTTTTCCCCAATCATAAGTGTGATTACCAATATTGTCAATTCTTATAATGATCTGATGAGACATGGTCTGATATTTATCTTGCATTCATTGCAAGAGCACCACCTAGGTGATCCTCCATGATGTTGAAGTCAGTCTTGGCCATCTCCCCAGTTCCCAGTTTGGTGATAATGTCTCAGACTATCGCCTATACAACAATTTTTGGGAGGTATGTACTAGGGATTTAACCAGGAGATGATTTATCACTGAGATTTGTCCCCAGTCCTATTTATTTTTTATTGAGTCTGGGTGGGTCTCATTAAGTTACTGAGGACCTGACTAAGTTGCTGAGCCTGGGTTCCAATTATGATCTTCCTGTCTCAGTCTCCAGAGTTTTTGGAATTATAGACATGTGCCACCATGCCCAGCTATACTCTATTTCTTCCACCAGAAACACTTTGTTTGGAAACATAAAACATACTACTCTATTTATATCCTTTAAGGCTTTCCCTGGGGATCCAGTTTCCTCTAGAAAATGTTTCCAGATGGGCAAAGGGTCCTCCCTTTTCTCCCACTTCCCTGTGTGTGAGTACATGTGTGGGCCTCAGGAGGAGCCTTCTGGGTCATTCTGGTTGTCTGCAGTTCTCATCTATATGCTGTTTGTCTTCTCTTCCACAAAAAGCCCAACATCCTTTCAACAATCTCCTGACTTACTCTGAGAGTGTTTATTTATGTGGTTGATTTATTATATGTAAGATTATGTGGGTTTTAAATTTTGAATGTGTGACTATTAGTCCACAAGAAATTGGGGTGGGGTCCTATGTATTTTTGCAGGTACAATTCAGACATGGGAACTTAAGTGAGTAGTACCTGAGAGGAAGATAAACTTGTGTGGGCATTTGAGCATACAATATATTCAGTATTCCAAATATAGGCTGCTTCTGCTCAGGATTGATATTTGAAGTGGATGGAGCAAAAAAGCAGATGAGATTTGTTCTCTATTAAACAATGAATTACATGAGTATTGATTAATGCTGGTGGTTTTATAACAAGTTGTAGATATAAATTATAAATTAGTACTTTTTATGATTCGATGGGCAAATAATGTTTTATACTTTGAGGCAATAAACTCTACACTTTGCACTGAAAGTAAATAATACTGAGTGCTGAGTCATGCCCCTGTGTGGGATCTACAATAAAAATGGAAGGATTGAAAAATCATGTTGCGGTGCTCTATGAAAGCAATCATGTCTGGCACCTGGCACATGTCTATAATCCCAGTGGCTCTGGAGGCTGAGGCAGGAGGATCTTAAGTTCAACAACAACCTCAGCAATTTAGCGAGGTCCTAAAAAACTCAGTGAAACCCTATCTCTAAATAAAATATAAAAAATAGCTAGGGATGTGGCTCAGTGGTTAAGCACCTCTGAGTTCAATCCTCAGTACCAAAAAAAAAAAAAAAAAAGGATGCAACATAGATTTTAAGTTTTAATTTTGCTTTCTAATAAAGCAAATTTTTTTTTGGTAGGAAGAGACATATCTCTAACTGTACGGCAGCATATAAATTCATTAAGATAAATTTTCTTTTAAGACACACTCTCTGATAGATAGGCTATGGTTTATGCTATGCCTTTCTCTCCTCCTCCTCTTTCTTCTCTTTCTCCTAACTCCCTTCATGCCTGAGAGCAGCAGCAAGTGCCACTCTAGGTCATTTTCCTGGGTCATCCAACTTTCTCCCTGGGGAAAACTTTATAGAGTGGCTTTTATTAAGTGGAGTTACTTAAAAATGTTAAGGTAGAGGATTAGGAAAAGGATACATTATGAAGAAAATGAAGACAGGTGCTAACAAAATGAGGCAGTGGTGAAGCATAAATGAATGCAAACTTTAGACAGAGAAGGAAATTCTTTGACTTTAAGGATCTGGGCTCTTGACACTGCCCCACCCACTTTCCTGCCTTCCCATCCTGATGGAAACTGCAGGAGGAGCAGTGCCAGGAAGGCCAGTGAGCACCTTGGGGACTGATGGGAGCAGTTTTCTGCTCTGAACTGCCATAGGGTCTCAAACTGATGGAGGTGACATGGATAATCAGGTATCTTTGTGTTTTCATTTCTTCTGTAAAACAGGGAGATCATTTCCCCCTCATAATTTGTTGGGAGGCTTGAAGAATTACCAGGGATGTGAAGTACTGGGAACAGTGCCTGGCGTGCAGTACACACAAGGAAGGAACCTGCCAAAGGAGACCTTTGTTTCCTAAGGGGCCAAGAAAAACACTGACAAGACAAGAATGGCATTTACAAGCAGTCCCATCAGCAAGACAACTTTCTCAAGAGTGCTGACTCAGGAGCCATGGAAAAAAGCAAGAGTCTGAACTTACTGAGACCTGTTTTATATGTCTGCACAAACTAGGTCCTGAAAATTTTAAATGGGTTCTAACATAACTCCTTTAAAACACATTGACACTCTATAATCCTTTTTTAAAAACTAAATATTCGGTCTTATGTCTATTTGTTCATTTGGCTGTTTCCTGCCTTTATTCCTTCACACCAATGAACAGAATTGTGCACTCCTGCTTAACTCTGACAAAACACATAAACTAGTTTATGTAGCTGGGGATCTTGTCACCGAATTGACAGAGTAGGTCTCAAGTTGCCAACAGAGAGATGGCAACAGAACCCAAGTTTTCCCTTTGCCCAGCATTCACACAAAATTGCAATTTAGTCTTTGGGCTAACATTGATCAAGAATTAATTCTCTGTAGTTGTAGTGTGTGTGTGTGTGTGTGTGTGTGTGTGTGTGTGTGTGTGTTTGTGTGAAAAATCCCTCATCTTTGCCTATGACCTCAGCCAGTCATGGCTAGTCACAGTCATCAAACACCCAAAGACAGAAATTGAGTAAAATTTTATCTTCTCTAGAGGAGCCAACAAATTGGAAGACTTCAAATTTGAATTAATAAATGATATAACAACTGGATACAGAACTTTTCCACACTTAAAATGTGGTTTGTAAATTTGATCTTCAGGTTGGTTGTTCCCTTCTTAGGCAGATAGGATAAGTAATTACTACTAAATAGTAGTTATTCACACTTCCCAGTATCAATGGATTTACTGAGAAAAAATTCATGGAGTTGAAATTACAAGTTTTCCAGTAAACGCTGAATGATTTGTGACAGCAGTTTGGCTTCTGGACTGCTTTTAACAGGAACAAATTGCTTTAGTCAGGAATATATCACCACAAGAAGGTAGGGAAGAATAGAATGTAGAAACTGATAACATAAATAATTTACAGATAATTTAATCTTTCTTCACTAGCCATCCCTGGACAAGAACCAAGAATCACCCTACTATGGGATTTAAAAAGCAAAAGTAAAAGGCATAATGACCAATTTTTGCTGTAGCTTCTTAGAGGAATTTAATCAGTTATGTTCAAAACTTAAACTCATCAGTTTTATGGGGTATTTTGAATCTTGGACTGATTATTTAGTTAGAACAGTAGTCCAGTTTCCTAATACACATCAGACTGTGTATTCAGACTAGAATAAGAGACCTAAATTTGAGTGCATTTACATAGAGGAGCTAGAGATACATTTAAATAAGCATGTTTCATTACACTTCCCTAAAAAGGAGAAATCTGGAGTCACATTGGATGATTAAATGACATAGGTTTTTTTGATAGTCATATAATATCCCCCAATTATAATCCACTAGTCATGCTTTTGGATTATATCACCTATTTATCTGGAATTTGGGTATTTACTTTTGTTTTGCCAAGTATCAAGTTAAGGATAGAACTGTGGATCCCTCTACTGGTGTTTTCTTAAAATTACAGGTCTTCACTAATTAATTGTTCATGGCATCCACATAGTGAGTTGCCCCCAGAATTGGGGATTGGGGAGGGATACTGGAAACTACATAGGATAAATAGTAATGATAAATATTGTTTGGTAAAACTGTTTTAGATGTAGCTATGAATGCACAATCAAGATCATCTACTAGTTAGAAGCACTCAGTAAGTACTCAGGTAGAGCTACAATCATCGGGGTGGAGAGAATGCTGTGTACATGCATAATTGGATGCTGCCTTATTTAAAATGCTGATAATTTTTACAATGAACTTCAATTAAAAATACTATATTTAAAGAATACATTGAGAATTATGTTCTTTCATGCTTTTTTATAAAAAGACTTTTTTCAAAACTTTTTTTTTTAGTTGTCAATGGATCTTTATTTTATTCATTTATACGTGGTGCTAAGGATCAAACCCAGTGCCTCACACGTGGTAGGCAAGCACTCTACCACTGAGATACAAGTGCTTTGCTTGCCTTTTCCAGTCCTTTATCCAAACAGCATGTTTTTCAGAAAGAATGAGGGCATAGAGAATGCACAGGAGCATACATGGGTATGAGGAGGAGATGAGTGTCCCATGTCTTCTCCCTTATCTAGGAAGCAGGAGGTGGAGTGATTAGAGCCAAGGGCCAGGCCTGGGCAGGGGAGAGTCAGTGTGGCTACTGAAGAAGCTGGGAGAGAAAGAAAGAACCACCTTCTTGGTTTCTATGAAAATTCTAATAAAATTGAAGAAAACCAAAGATTGTTGCTATTTTATCTAAACATAAGCATCTTCACTCTGCCTCCACTCTTAAGGTGTGGTTCTATAGTTTCTGTTTCCTTTTGGAGACCAATTTTCATTACTCCAGTTGGTAATCAGGTGAGGTTAAATGTGAGACATTTCCTTTATCCAAATGTGAAAATTAGGTCATTTCCTGGGCCTGGCAGCAGAAGAAAATGAGGCACTTGTTGATCATCCAGCTCCCAGAGACTCTAGTGTCCAGCAGTTTCCAAACCTGATTTTGGAGGAAACATAACTCGGGCGCCCAGGCCAGAGAAAAGTCATGTTTTTTCTTTAAAAACATCTCCCTATGAGCTTCTGATGGGCAGCAAAATTGTCTCTCACCACTTGGTTCTATCAAATTTATTGCTGGCATCATTTGGCCCAATGAACAAGGGTCTTTTTAGGTTTTTGCCTAATGCCAAGACCCTGGAGAGTTCAGACTTAGAGGCATGACTGACCTCTCCTGTCACTATAAATGTCCAAATGTGATAATCCACTGGAAAAAATGACCCTTGTGGTACATATTTCTCTACTCTGTTAGCCAAAAGAATCTCTGGAGGGTAAGGAGGACAGCTAATGGTTGTTAGATGCTTAACGTTTGCAGAAGGGGTTAATTGAAAATGCCTCCCTTGTGCAGTCAAAGAAACTCAATGGAGCACAGAAACAACAGTAGGTAGAATCCTTACAGGTTTATAAAGGTTTCATAAGCAAACAAAGGGAACCCAGCCATTTCCTGAGGAACCACTCCAGGTAATGCCCCTCTCTCAATGGGTAGAGTTTGGTCAGAGAGGAAAGAGGAATGCTCAAGAGAAATGAATGTGGGAGAGTAGAGTTTGGCTCATTCTGAAGTGTGTCACTGGGGCTTTTTCAGAGCATCTTTTCATCCATTAGTCGCCACAGGATACCCCAAAATGGGATTGGGACAGGAACTGGGGGAGAAACCTTTTAGTTTCACTGGGAAGTGACCCTAGCCAGAATCTTGCATTTGTCCCAACTGAAAGATAGGGAAAATGACAGCCCCCAAGACAATGTGACCTGGGAGGAAAGAGGGAGGTGTTGTAGAGAGATTGAAATAAATTACTGAATGGATCTTAAAACATCTTTATTCATCAACTGGCTGTCTGGATCTACCAGTGCTGGGTGAAAAGCCACATTGCAATTCTATACCCTTTGACCCACTCCAGGGGTTTGAGTATACTTTTAAAACCATAAATATACCAGGCCAGTACATTAATCATAAGTGGCTGTAGCTATGATTCAAAATCATAAACAAACATCATGATATCTAAAAGCATAAGTAGAAGGGGACCCTGGTTGGGTACAAGTGAAAAATGGTTACTAATGTCTAAACAAGCATTCTCTGAGAGGGTAGATTGTCCACAAAAAAACCCAAAGGAGAACAATTTGACATTGCCTAAGAACAGAAATATTTGTGTTTCTAAGCAAGATATGCTACAGAATCTAGATAGCAGAGGTAGAGTTTTCTAATGGGAGAAGCACTTCTTTCATGACATGGAGTCTCAGGGTAAAATGGAGTCTGTTTGGTCACAGCCCATATAGCCTGGCCCATAACTTTGGAAGAAAGCAAAACATTCATCCCTTCCCAGTGACAATGGGTCTTGAAGAGAGGAGGTGGATATGTGACACCACTCTGGACTGCCACAGTCTGGCTGGGCACAATTCACAAGCCACTTGTCAATCAGGAACGAACTTTATTTTTAGCACCCACGCCAAACCACGGGAACTCTCCAGGAATTCCCGAGAGCCCAACCGCCACCTGCGGCACTTCCAGCGAGCACACTCAATGGGAACTCTTAGGTCATTTTCAATTTTCCCCCTCTTGAGGCAGATTGGCTGGGTCGTGTGGGCGGAGCCAAAAGAGTCCCCCAATGAGCAGCTCCGTGGTCTGAAAGGGCGGGTAAACAGCCCAATGAAGATCACCTCAGAGAAGCCAATCAGCTAAGCAGGTGGAGCCTGGCCCCTCTATCTTGCCTCCTCAGAGTGGTTTGCTCCTTGCTCCACCACCTGTGGACAAGGCCCGCTCTTGCCTCAGCCCGGCCACAGAGGAGGCATACTGGGCAGCCTGGATTCCCTGCCCGCTTGCAGGCGGCACTGAACCGGGCAAAAAGGCCACTGCCGCTGGGGCTGCGGAGGGAAGTGGAGACGGGGTGGGCCACCAAGAGGGAAGGCGGGGACACCATGGAGGAGGACGTGGGAGTCCTGGAGCAGCCGCCACCAGGGTGCAGCAGCCCTCAATACTTTCACCCTTTCTTATTGCTGATGAGTCCTATTTGTGAAAAAGAAAAACAAATAGTGAAGCTCTGAGTTAACAATAGGCCTCAGAGAAATAAGCCAGATATGAATCCTTTCCCAGTGACAGTACAGTGATCCCCTGGGGGAAAAGATCAACTTTGGGCCTCTCCCCCTTGCCCAATAAAAACAAATTTCAAATTTTTTCAATCTCTTTTCTGAATGCCCAAAGTGACACATTCTGTTGAAAATATAAGTCATTTGTCAGTGTAACATACAAAAATCCCACATTCCTTCTGTAGCTGAGGTTCCATTTTGTACTCAGAAATTGGGCTTCTCTGATGCCTGACTCTGCTACTGAATAAAAGGCATAGCTAATCCATGAAGTCTGTGCCTGCCCCAGTAATTTGTGCTTTAATTAAAGTGGCAAACCGTTTTGTTATTTTTGCTTACACCAGCCCTTTGTTCAGCTCCACAAAATCCAAAAGCAGATGGGATAAGAGACACTGTATACTCATACCACACATGCTACAAGCCTGGGTACAATGATGAGAAATGGCTTTGCCATAAGCCAACATGCCTGACAGGACAGGTTGTTAGGAGCCACATAGGTCATGAATCTTTTCACCTGAGTCTGGTAGAACTGTGGCTTGCAATAACTGCATTTAATTAGCTGACAGGTGCCCATTATTGTCTTCCAGAAAGAAAGAAAGGTGCATCTCTGAAAGAAGTAGGGTGAGAAGGAGCTTATCCTGGTGATAATCCCTGAAGAGTGCCAATGTGGAACCAGAAAATCAGGATCAAGTTCTGTTCCTCCCAGGGTTGAAGATTAACACCCAAGAAACACTAAGGCAAGAGTAAAAAGTTTTATTTAAAAAGTAGAACACCCCCCCACACACACACACATGAGAGAGAGAGAGAGAGAGAGAGAGAGAGAGAGAGAGAGAGAGAGAGAGAGAGAGAGAGAGAGAGATTGAGTTTTCTGGAGAGGAGGGGATCCAGAGCTGGTACTCAAGGAAGTGGGGATGTCTTGCACCTTTAATAGATTCCAGATTTTTCTTTCTTGTCAAATCTCTCTACTTCCATCCTGCCTATGTGGCCAAAAGGTGGGAAGGGAGCCATCCAGCTGGTACCTCCTAACTGTTTTACATATGTCAGGAAAAAAACAACTGAGCGGGTACTCATTAACAACTGCTTTCTGGGATAAACAATTCCCTGGATGCAGGTAACTTTGGCAACAGGTTGGAGAAGGGGGAAGTGCTCTGGAGATATTTGCATTTTATTTCCTTTTTAAAGAATCTCCATCTTTCTGACCCAATCCTTCTTTATCTACACTGACTGTCCTTTTGCTCTGGTCTCAATGCCACCAGCACTGCTCTATCTTTCATCAATTTAATTTTTCTTGTCCAGGCACGGTGGTGGCACATCCCTCTAAACCCACAGGCTTGGGAGGCTGAGGCAGGAGGATTGAAAGTTGAAAGCCAGCTTCAGCAATGTTTTGAGACCCTGTCTCAAAATATGAAGGGCTGCAGATGTAGCTCAGTGCCCCTGGGTCCAGAAAAAGGGGGTCACTACATATGGGCTTTAGACAACTGTGCAGTTGCTGCATCTCAGCACAGACTTCTCAGTCAGTTGGTGGTAGCAGTTCTAGAGTGAAATTGATGTCACCTGGATCACAGGTTTCTGTAATCATTGTGAGAAGAAAACCAGAAATATATGGCCATTTTCAGCTCCAGTTGGGATGGGAAGATGATTTCTTTCCCTCACCAAGTCTTATGGTGGGAAGAATCTGCCAAACACAGAGGTTTAGGTGCTCCGTGGCCAATACAATGACACATGTCAGTATAAAAGAAACACAATTATTTTCTCATAATATGCAGCTCATGGGAAGGAAGTTGAGGGACAGGACAGGGACTCAACAATATCCCAAGGAGTGTCTGGGTAGCATGACTTGTTACCTCAAGGATGGCACTCTTGGTGGTACTTCCAAGTGGCACTCCAGTCAGCAGGTCTAGCCTCAAGACAGAAGGAAGGGGGGGGCACATCTCTGCCAACTGCATCATCTTTCCTTTTATTAAAAATGCAAAAGCTTCTCCAGAAATCCTCAATAGACATTTGCACACATCCTTTTCACCAGAATTGTGAAATTCTGAAATTGTGAGAGTTTTCTACCCCATAAATGAGGGAAACTAAGATATTTAGTTGGTAGATTGCTACCTCCTTCCCCAAACTGGAACTCTGTCAGAACAAAAAGGAAGAAGGGGAGATAGGATGAGCAATGAGCACTGCCTGCTTCAATTAGCACTGGGCCCAAAAGGGGGATAAGAATCAGCCGACTCCTCTCCATGACATCTCCCCAGAGATTCTGTATTAGTCAGCTTTCTATTGCTCTAACAAAATAACAAGGCATGGGTATTCTGTAAAAAGATGAGGTTTATTTAGCTCAGAATCCAACATTTGGCAGCCCCTGCAACTGAACTTTGATGAGGATCATCACAACGTGGTGAATGGCAACATGGTGGGAGAACTGCATAGCCAGAAACTGGGGAGGATGAGTCTTTTTCTTTTTAGAACAACCCCCTCTCACAGGAACTAATGGGGGCCAATGAGAAGTCCATTACTCCCTCCAAGGGCCTCATCCCCAGTGGCACAATTACCTCCTAGTACGCCCCACCTCTTGCAGATTCTACCCCCTCAATGCTGCCACACTGAGAACCAAGCCTCCAGCCTATGAACCTTTGTGAGATAAACCACATCACATCCTCACAAGCTGCAACAAAACCACCATTGTGAGAGCAGGATGTTCAAGTCTACAAGTGTGTATGTGAGGGCAGGGGAGGGTTGATATTAGAGGGAACAGGAAGCAGCCAGAGCCCCCATTCTGGAAACTCTGTGATGTTCCTTTGATACTTTTTTCCTTTCCTGCTGTTGTCACAGTACTCTGAGTGGCAACCCAGAAGAAGTCACTGGTGGCTTTATTTTGCTGGGAAAAGGAGGCCAAGCCATGGAGTTCTTCAATTACTTGAAGTCCCCAACCCAACATTCAGTTGGATATGCTTGGTTCATACCCAGTCTTCCTGCCATGTTCAATGTGGTGCTGCTGTTGAATGTCAGTGGAGTGTTTTTTGCCTTCATCTGAGTCTCCGTGCAAGCTGTCAAGTTGCTTACAAAGACATAAAAAGGAGATAATGCAGAAGCAGGAAAGTGGACATGGTCAGAAGTGGGGACAAGGATCTATAGTTAGAAGCACAGAGGTTTAGAGTACCTGATGCATTTATGGAACTGTGGGAGGCTGGTAATGCTGGGAACATTTGGTGGAGTCTCTGTGATCTGTCTCTTGCCTGGATATTTAGATCTGTCCTTAAGGTCTGTGAATCTGACCTCAGGTAAGCCAGGCCTCATAGAGAGCTCTTGGTTGCTCTAGATTACAACTGAATCTGGCTCTGGTTTCATGTGCAGGTGGCTTGCCCTGAGTGGGGAGTGGGACTTTACCCTGGTTACTGGCCTCCTCTTTCTGGTAACCTTCAGCAGCCTGGTGTCTCTCAACTTCTCTGACACTGGCATCTTACATTGAGGTGAGGTCTCAGACCACTGAGAAAAGGAGGTGGCATCACAAGGGCTGATGCCCACAAGAGTAATTTCTAAAATGCTAACCCCACCTATGGTTCAGGGTCCATTCTCCCCATGTCATCATTACTTAGGTTGTGGCATTTTGTTTCCCAAGGTAATGAGGTGTGTAAAAATAGAATCCTGGAGGGTTTCCAGTTGCTTTGGAAGGGAGGAATGGGCAGTCTGAACAGAGGGACCAGCAGGCTCTTCCAAACCACATTAGTCCTTCCACACTTGCCTCTTCCCATTTCACACATGACTTCAAGAACTGGTCACTATTCCAAAGGGGAGAGCTCCATACAGAGCTCTTGTGCCTGGAAACCCCCTTCTCTTAGACTGCCAACCCATCAGAGTGGTCAGCTTGCTCAACAAGGGCCAGGATTTCTCTGCCCGCCTCTTTCCAATCCTTCTTGTTGCCCTAGAAAAGCTATGGGGCTGCCTCTGGCAGCCACATGATGGAACGCCTCCTGTCACTTCCCAAACCTCTTCCCATGCCAGGCTACTTTGAGCAGGATCCTGAGGCAGCATACATCACTTGGATGTATCGAAGGGTATTTAAAATACACAAGTGCTCCCATTGCTTCTTCCACCACCCACCCAGGATCTTCCACTGTGAATATTATAATATTTGTGTGGAGCTGAGCACCCCTCTTTCCTGTCCCCTCCCCAATCCATCACTGGGCACCTGGCCAGGACCAGGAACCTCACAGCATAAGGAGTGGGTATGAGACTATCTTCCCACACTGCTTAAAAGTAGATTCCAGCCACTCTTGATCACTTACATTTCTTATTGCCTCTGTGTCTGCACTTGTCCTGAGAGGGTGGCCCTTTACACAGGAACTGACATGCAGTGGGCATCACATCTGTGCTGAGCCAGGTGGAATCAGAGAGGAAAGGCAGCGCCTGTCTCATCCCCTAGGTTGTTGATACTAGATACCTAGACCCTTAGGCCAGCTGCCCTCTTCTGGGGATCCTTTCCTGTCCTCATCTGGGTGTCCAAGTGGAAGGGTTTCCTGGGTTCTGAGTTCTCTTCTCTCATAAGCACACCTTGCACAGTTTTCCAAGTGCAGAAGCCTGGCTGAGGAAGGGTAATTTTTATGTCCTTATCTTGTATCTGAGAAAACATAGGCCCAGAGTTTTTGTATGTCCTGTTCCATGTGTCACCAGACCTCACCCATGACGGGTGACCTGATGAGCCATGGCATCCTAACTGTGCTCTAACAGTGGAAATGCCAGGTTTTCCCTGAGATGGGAGCCCATATGTGGGGCCAAGAACAGGCAGCCTAGAGGGTCGGGTTGGGCAAGGCCTGATCATTTGAGGGTGATGGAGGCCAGGCTAGATAGAACCTCGAAGTCTGCCTCCTCTCCCCAGAGAAGTCTGACCACCACTGTAGGTGGGTGAACAACTGCATGTGGCATGGTAACATCAGGCAGATCCTGCTGCTGCTTGGGTCTCTTTGTCTGTACCTGGGTGCCCTGCTGGTGACATGTATCATATTCCTCTTGCACCCCAGAGATATGCCATTGTCCTTGGACAAGGCCATGACTTGTCCATGCACTCCCCAGGACCCACATTGGAAACAGCAGCAGTTTGTGGAGGGAGGGGCAGGAAGCCAAGGGGTTGGATAACAGAGGGCTGGACTGATGTGGGCGGGTCTAGAGGGAAAAGTCCCTTGGGAGGACTTGTGCAGGAGGAGTTGAAGGTAAGTGGAGTCAGGGAGCTAGGTAGGGTAGGATATATTGTGGAGTTTAGAATCTAGGTGGCCAGAGAGATCGGTAATGAAGGTAAGAAAGGGAGAGGTAGGAAGACAGTGTGGTACAGTGAGGTTTCCGTTGGTGTACTGGAGTAACTGTCCAGTGCAGGGAGGTAGAGTAGGTGGGTGGGGTCATATGAGGGAAGGGCCATGGAGGGCAGAGTCTCATCAAGGGGCGGGGCCAGTGAGCAACTGTCCCAGGGTTGGCTTCTTAGCTTCCGCACAGATTCCTAGGAGCTGTACCCGCCACAGCCACCCTGTTGCCATTCATTTGGAGGCTGTTGATCCAGGCTGTAGCTGTGAGCACCACCAGGTGCCTCAGAGGGACATATAAGTGGGGCACAGGGACGATGTCAGGATACCTGGCTGTGCAGAGTGAAGTTGCACTTCTGCCACCCGCTATTTTTTATGCTTTCTCCACTTCCCTTGGCCTCATTAGTCCTTCCACACCTACCTCTTCAGATGCAGCTCAGACCTCTCATCCACTTGGACCTCGATGGTCCTTTTCCCTCCTGGGTGCATTTCTTCCAGAGCCTACTGTGTGCTAGGTGTGCTAGGCTGTGGGTTATTTGAGCGATGGGTAGAGTTGTGAGTAAGTACATGGTGCACTTCTGTTGATGAGCAACCTGCAATCACAATAACACCGGAGACACCCAGGAACACTGTGAGCAGGGTTGTTCCTCAGTGGTGCAGCCGAGTGAAAGGAGCTGAGAGCGTGGCGAGGCTGTACTTCCTATCCTAGGTGTGATTGCGGAGAGGCAGAGGACGGAGGGCATGGCCTGTGAGAGACACACCAGTGCTAAAAGTCACAGAATCCCAAAAGTAGGATGTTAAGGGAATGATGAGGATATGGCTCTAACTGAAACCCAAGGTGGCATAGGCAGTGAAGTTGACCCCCTGGGGGTCAGGATTAAAAAGGTCCAGAAAGTCAAGAGTGGAATTCAGTTTAGATGCAGTAAAAAGCTGGGAGCAATGGGAGAAGTTTTTTTTTAAGTTGTTACTTGAGGAATAATTTACACACAGTATAATTTACTCTTTTTCATCTATGGTCAAGGACTTTGACAAATGGATACTGTCCTGCACTGTCCACCGGGATCAAGGTTTGCCACACTATTCAAAATAGCTAAAATATGGAACTAATCTAGATGCCCTTCAGTAGATGAATGGACAAAAAATAAAATGTGGCTTATACAAAATTGAATATTAATCAGCAATAAAAGAGAATAAAATCTTGGCATTTGAGTAAATAAATGGAGTTGGAGAAAAAGAAATATTACTAAGTAAGCCAATTCCCAAAAAACAAATGCCAAATGTTTTTTTCTGATATAAGGTGACTGATTTATAGTGGGATGGGAGTGGGGGAGCATGGGAGGAATAGACAAACTCTAGATAAGGCAGAGTAGTGGGATGGGAAGAGAGCAGGCAGGGGGTTAGAAATGATGGTGGAATGTGATGGACATCATTATTAAAAGTACACGTATGAAGATACGAATTGGTGTAAACATACTTTCTATACAACCAGAGGTATAAAAATTGTGCTCTATATGTGTAACATAATTATAAAGTATTCTGCAGTAATTAATTTAAAAAATCAGAAAAAAATAGCAGAATAATGACTGCCAGGGGCCCAGGGGTGGTTGGGCTATGGACTGGTAAGGTGCTGGTCACAGGAGACCAAATTACACTTAGATGGGAGGGTTGAGTTAAAACAGTCTACTATCCAATATAATTACTACAGTTAACAACATACAACAGAATGACTAAAGTTGGTAATGTTTTATACACTTGAAAATGACTCAGTCAATTTTAAGGGTTCTCATTACAAAAAAAAAGTAATGAAAGAGTGTATATGTTCAATAGCTTGACTCAGCCATTCTTCAGTGAATATGTTTCAAGGTATGTTGTATGCCATAATCATGTACAAGTTATCATCATCATCATCATCATCATCATCATCATCATCATTGTCATCATCATCAGGGATTCATCCCAGGGTTGCTTAACCATTGAGTCACAACCCAAACATATTTTATTTTTTTATTTTGAGACAGAATTGTGCCATAAAGCCTGCCCTGTTAATGAGGGAAACTGGGAGATTATTTAGTTCTGTAGATTGCCCACCTCCTTTCCACCTTTCTGTTACCCAGTGATACTATTTTTTTTCTCTCTCTTAACAGAAAGAGAAAAAAATAGAGATAGAATAAGCAACCAGCACTGCCTGGTTCAATTAGCACTGGGCCTGAGAGTGGATAACCATCACCAAACTTCTCCCCATGCCATCTCCTCAGGAACCATATTATATGGTCTCTTTATTAGCCTGATTTCTCTGGCTCTAACAAATTACCCAAGAATGGTTACTTTATTAAGAGATGAGGTGTATTTAGCTGAAGTCCAACATTTGGCAGTCCCTGTGACTAACCTTTGGTGAGAGTGCTCACAAAATGGTGAATGGCATCATGATGGGAGGACATGCAAGGGGTTGAGACTTATGGCCAGAAACTGAGGAGGATGAGTCTTGTTCTTTTTAGAAGAAGCCTCTCTCACAGAAACTAATGAGGGCCCATGAGAATTTCAGTGGCACAATTACTTCCCTCTAGGCCCCACCTCTTGCAGGTGCTACCAGCTCAACAGTGCCACACCAGGACCAAGCCTCCAGCCTATGAACCTTTGAGGGACAAATCATATCCCATCCTTACCACCCCCAACAAAGCCACCATTGTAAGAGCAGGATGTCCCAGTCTAGTAGTGTGTATGTGAGGGCAGGGGAGGGTTGCTCTCAGAGGGCACTGGAAGCAGCTAGAGCCCCCATTCCAAATCCTCTCTTATGTCACACTTGTAGTCATGGTACTCTGGATACCAAGCCAGGAGAAGGAGCTCTCATTTGTTTGAAAGAAGGCAGCTAAGCATGACTATCTCAAATGCTTTCTTGTCCCCACCAAGACCCCCAGCCAGATCCTGGCTTTTCTCGAGCATTTGGGCTTGTTGGACTATGGCAGCACTGGTCTCTCTAAGCCTAGTGTTCTTCACGTTTCCATGAGTCTCCATGCTAGCTGTCAGTTTTCTCTCCAAGAGACAGATGGGAAATAGACAGTGAGAGTGCAGAGCCAGGGAAGTGGAGGGAGGTCAGGAGGGGAAGGAGGATATTTAGTGAGAAGCACTGATATGGGAGTCTGATAATCCTGTGACATTTAGTGGAGGGAATGGGGTCTGTCTCTAGCCTGGATATTCAGATCTGCTATTAAGCTGGGTAAGTCTGATTTCAGGTGAGCCGGGCCTCATGGGGGCTCTGGGTTGCCCCAGACTAGACCTGAGTCTGACCCTAATTTAAGATGCCAAGCACTGGCCCAAGATGGAGAGTGGGTCTTTCCGGTGGCCATGGGGCTTCTCTGCCTCTTCACTATGTGCAGCCTCATTTGTATGAATGCTTCAGACACAGGCATCTTACACAGAGGTAAGGCTAAGGCCTGTGGGAGAGGGAGGTGGCACCCCAAGGGCTGGTGCCTACAGGGGTCATTTCTTAAGGTCTGAGACTTCCTTGGCCTCAGGGTCTCTTCTTACCCTGTCATCATTACTTGGGCCGTGGCACTTCATTTACCAAGCCACTGTATTGTGAAAAAAACAGAACACTGGAGGTTTCCCAGTTGCCTTAGAAGAGAGGCCTGGGCAGACTAGCACAAGAGGCCAACAGGCTATTCCAAAACCATGAACTTCACTCTTCCTCATTCCTATTTCACACATGACTCCAAGCACTGGTCACTATTCGAAAGGGGGGAGCTCCATGTAGATATCTTTTGGCTGGAAAGTCCTTCTCTCTGACTGCCTGTTAATCTGAGTGGTCAGTTTGCTCAACAGGGTCCAGGATTCCCCTGCCCACCTCCTCCCCATCTTCTTATTGCCCAGTGATACTATGGGTTGCCATGAGCAGCAGAGTGATACAATGGCCTCCTCCACTGCCCAAACCTCTTTCCCTACCAGGCGCCTTTGAGCAGGATTCTGAGTCTCCCTACATGGCACGAGTGAATGGCAGGTTATACAAAATGCCGTGGTGTCCCACCTGTTATTTTTCATGACCTGCCCACTACAAAAGCTGTGACATCTGTGTGGAGGTGATTCCTCCTCCTCCCTGTCCACTCAACAACCTATCTCCTGGCACCTGACCAAGATCAGGAACCTCACATCATGAGTAGGCCAGGTGGGGGTGGCAAACCATGTTCCCAGAGTGCTTCAAGTGGCTCTCAGCCACTGTTGGGCACTTATATATGTCATCACCTCTGTGTGTGCACCTGTCCAGGGAGGCTGGCATTGTTTGCACAGGTGTTGATATGTGAAGGGCATCACAACTGGGCTGGGCCTTGTGGAGTCAGGGAGAGGAAAAGCAGTGACTGTCCCCTCCCCTGGCTTTTTGATAGTAGATCTTCAGCCCTTTAGGCTATTGCTGCCATGTTCTGGGGATCTTTGCCTGTCTTGGTCTGGGTGTCACAGTTGGAGGGTTTCCTGGAATATGAGTTCCTTTCTCTGATGTGCACACCCTGCACGGTTTCACAAGTGCAGATGACTGGTTGGGCAAGGGTGTTTTTTCATCCTTATCCAGTGTCTGAGAAAACTGAGGCCCAGAGATGTTCTATCCTGCTCCAAGTGATACCAGGCAGGTCTTGTCTCTAAAGACCTCACTCAGGACAGGTGAACTGATGAGGTATGAGGCTAACTGTGCTCTAAACCATGGAAATGCCAGGTTCTCCCTGAGATTGGAACCTGTGTGTAGGCCCAAGAGCAGGTGGCCTAGAGGGTTGATTTGGCATATGCCTAAAGATTAGGGGGTGATGAAGGCCAATCCAGACCAATCCTCAGTCCTGCCTCCTCTCCCCTAGGAGTTCGACCACCACTGCAAGTGGGTGAATATTTGTTTGGGGCACCAAAACATCTTTCTCTTCCTGCTTCTCCTCCTGTGCCTGTGCCTCTACTTTTGTGCCATGCTGACCACCTGCATGGTTTTCATCATGCACAGTAGGCACATGGCATTCCTGGACTATACCTAGACGTATCCACACAGTCGCAAGGGCCCACCGTGAGAAGAGCTGCTTTTGGTGGGTAGGGATGGGCAAACAGCCGAGGAGGGACAGAGGAGACCAAGGGCAGGTCTAGAGGGAGAAGTCAAGTGGGAGGACTTGTAAAGGAGATGTGGAAGGCCAGTGGGGTCAGGGATATGGGCCGGGTTGGATGCCTGTGGAGATAAGAATCTAGGGGGGTCAGAGAATAGTGTAATAAAAGTTGAAAAGGGACATGTGGGTGGAGAGTGTGGTGGATTAAGATTTTACTTGGGTGTAGCATCATTTGTTGAATAGGCTATCTTTTTTCCAGTGAATGTTTTTGGCACCCTTGTCTAGTATGTGATAACTGTATTTATGTGGGTTTGTCTCTGTGTCCTCTATTGTGTACCATTGATCTACAAGTTTATTCTTGTGCTAATACCATGCCATTTTAAGTACTAAAGCTCTGTAGTATAGTTTAAAGTCTGGTATTGTATGCCTCCTACTTCATTTTTATTGCTAAGGATTGCTTTATCTATTCTTTGTCTCTCATTTTTCTAAATAAATTTTATGATTGCTTTTCCTATTTCTATGAAGAATGTCATTGAGATTTTCATAAGAATTGCATTAAATCTGTATAACATTTTTGGTAGTATGGCCATTTTGACAATATTAATTCTGCCTATACAGAAGCATGGGAGATCTTTCCATCTTCTGAGATTTTCTTCAATTTCTTTCTTTAGTGTTTTGTAGTTTTCATTGTAGAGGTCGTTAACCTCTTTCCTTAGATTGATTCCCAGGTATTTTATTTTTTGAGACTATTGTGAAATGGAGTAGATTTTCTAATTTTTTCTTTAGTGAACTCATTGTTGACATATAACAATGCATTTGATTTATGGGTGTTGATTTGATATCCTGCTACTTGGCTGAATTCATTTATTAGTTCTAGCAGTTGTCTGTTGGAATTTTTTGTATCTTCTAGATATAGAATCATGTTATCAGCAAATAGTGATAGTTTGAGTTCTTTTTTTCTATTTGTATCCCTTCAATTTATCTCTTTTGTTAATTGCTCTGGCTACAGTTTCAAAGATGATATTGAATAGAAGTGGTAAAATAGAACATTCTTGTTCCAGTTTTTAGCAGGAATATTTTCAATTTTTCTCCATTTAGAATGATGTTTGTCTTGGGTTTAGCATATATAGCTTTTACAATGTTGAAGTGTGTTCCTACTATCCCTGGGTTTTCTAGCATTTTGAATATGAAGGTGTGCTGTATTTTGTCAAATCTTTTTTCCCATTTCATTTTTAGACAGTGCTCCTGTGAAATAATATGCATTCAATGAATGATGGGATTTTAATTTGTAATACCCATATAAGTGTATTACCCAATGCTGATAATCTCATTTGACAGCTGATCTAGATGTTTTCTCCACTAGACTGTAAGTGATGAGAGACAAAACTTATTTTCAACTCACCATTTTAGTGAAATGGACCTAGCACCATGTCTGGATCTGGTGTTTCCTTCATATTTGTTCAACAGATAATGTTGCTTAATTTTGCCTTTAAAGGATTTCTTGAAAATTTTATTTACATTTTAGCAATAAATGTAAAATGATGAAAATATCAGTAGGCCCAGGTTAAAGATGTAATCCTCCTGTGCCTCAGCTTTCTGATTCTTACCTGGGGGATTTAAGGGTTAATCATCCATGACACTTTCACCAACTGGTTGAAATAATCAGGGGTAAGTGGTCTAAGGATTTTGAAATTAAGCATGTGCTCTTAAGAAAAGAGTCAAGTGCAGAGTGGCTATATCCATGCTGATCATATATACTCCCATGGTCACCCAGCTGAGAGGAAGGGGGACCAAGGCAAAATCACACATCTCCAATGTTTTACATGAATGTCTTTTTAAAAGTATATCCTTGAAAGAGGGTCTCAGTTTATTGCTCAGACTTGCCTCCAACTCCTAAACTCAAGTGATCCTCATGCCTCAACTTCTAAAGTAACTGAGACTACAGGTATGTGGACCTGCATATCCAGATTCTCACAACTATTTTTTGAGCTCACAAGCTGTGTAAGTCCAATACAACTCAAGCAATTTATTTATAAATAATTGCTTTTCTCTTGCACTTAAAGATTTTTCAATTAAATTCAGCAGCATATACAGAACACTTACAACCTTAAAAACATGCTTGTTGTGCTCATTACACAGGTGTTTTGTTCACCACTCACTGTTTTCACTCTTGCTTCTGGGATTGAACACAGAACCTCTTGCATGATAGGCAAGCACTCTGCCACTGAGCTACATCTCTGTGCACGCACACACACACACACACACACACACACACACACACACACAAAGTTTCTTTTTTCTTTTTTCTTTTTGGGGCTAAAATGAATTTCTACTCTTTGTTTTCACAATGGCTGTATGATCAATTAATTAATTAGTAATAGTATAATAATTAAAAACTGTTTTCACATATAAGTGTATTACTCATAGAAAAAAAAACACTCAACTGCTAAGCTTCAGAGAACATTACTGAACTGTTGAATTTTTTTAACTTCTAGCAGCTATACAGCCTCTCAAAAGTCATTAGTGTTAAGGAGAGATTACAATAAATCACTGAGTAAATCTTAAACCAGGAGATGGAAACTTTATTCACCAGCCAGCATTCGGGATCCACCATCTGGTGGGCCAAAAGGTAGGCTGCATGTCTACACAATTTGACCCTTTCCCAGGGTTTTAGTACACTATTTTATAAACCAAAACCATATTAAGGCATAAGTGGCTGTTGCTATGATCCAAAACCATAAACAAATGTCATGAGATCTAAAATCATAAGCAGAAAAAGGAGTGGGCAAAAACATCCCTAGGTGAGTACAATTTAAAGAATGGTTACTAACATCTACACAATCAATCTCAGACATTGTCCAAGAAAAAGTAGAAACCAAAGAGAGAACACTTTTACACTGTATAAGAATTTCCATTTTGTGTTGCCAAATAGGCTATGCTCAGACACTGTTGATGGGTACAGAAGTGGGGTTTCCATGGGAAAAGCATTTCTTACATGATGTGGCATCTCAGGGCAAGATGGAGTCTGTTTCGTCATTGCCCAGATAGCCTGGCTCATAATATTAGGAGCCAGAGTTAAATTTTGAAATCCCAAAATGATCAATGGTAGATAAATGATTTAGTGCACAGTTGCCAAACAGAACTAGATCTTCTTTGTAGGAGACAAGTGAGGATTTTTCATGTCTTTATTATGCTCAGGTCAGTGAGGATGGGTAGAAATTACTGATGCTTATCATCAAACTAGTCAAGTATGCATGTGTGTGTGTCCAGGGGATTACATAAAATATTTCTATGAAGCCACTCCCATACCTATACTTTAGGTACAGAAATGTCTGATTAACTTTAAAAAGACAAAAGTAAAACAGAAATTAAAACACCAGTGTCTGATCTCAGTCAGTTCGGACCACACCTCTTTCCTGTACTGTCACCACAGACAGTTCACCAGCTAGGTAATGAAGCTGCAAAGCAGACAGTCGTGTTTTTAGATGTGCCCTGCTGTTGTGCAGGGACTCTGACCCAGGAAACAGATTTAGGGTATAGGCTCAAGGTCATAAACATGAACTTGTGAGCATGTATGTTGGAACCTTTCACCTCCTTTGGGACTGCGGCCATTATTGGGTGTTGGCTGAGGTGGCCTCATGGGTTCCTCCAGAGCATTTTCCTATAAGTGACCTAGCTGGATTGGCGAACACAGGCTTTTAGCCCACACGTGCGGGCTTTTGACCTTAGCCCAACCTGTTTAACCTGAAATCTGCCTACGCCTCTAGTGTTACTAACCTAACTGCCCCCTATTGGTTCTTGATACTTTCTCTTTTTCTATCACTATATAACCTTGTCCCTGACACAATAAACTTGAGATTTGCTGCACCTTCATGGCAGACATAACTCCTGGCTCAGTGTGGTTTCTTTCCAATCTTGGGGTGGGGATTGGGCTGCAACCCTTACCCTGTCGCTCAAACCCTTGGAGATGACAGGGTTGTCTTGCCTGTCTCCCATGTACCCTTGTTGCAGGGAGCAACACATGTACCCCCCACCCCTTATGTAACCTGTTGGCAGTGTGACTACTTTGTTTGAAGTCCATATAAAAAGGGCCTATGGAAATGGTTGTGAGGAGGGGCTAAAAAGGAACTGGCTAGGGGCTGAAGCTGAAGCTGGCTAATGGCTATGGCTGCCTGTGAATAAAGGATGACCAATATTCCCACAATGTCTTACATCTTCTACCTGCTAAATCTGTTTCCTGGGTCTGAGCCCCCTCATGATAATTGGCATAGTTGGCAGAATGTTCCACAAGTGAGAGATGCTTTAACCCTGGTGGACAGGAGAGACCTGTGGCTAATGAACACCTTGTAGCACTCAGTTGCCATGGTCCTATTAGCACAAATTCCTGTGTAGAGTTGGGATATGGTGAATAGGTCCCTTGTGAGCATAGAGAAGACTTCTGATTTCCCTGCAGTGAATGTGGACCTGCTGGAGCAGACTGTGAACTGAGCAGTGGTACCCAGGTGCCAGCCCATGGCCAAGGACAAAGATGGCAGTGGTGGTGCCAGTGAGACAGAGTAACACACTAAGGAGCTGCATGCACAACTTCTGGGGCCATGGGGTAACTGTGTCTTACAACTCTGAGAGCAAACACTGATGCAGCTTTACCAGAGACTGCCAAGAAGAAGTCACAAGATAAGGAAGAAGCCTTGAGAACAAGAGTATGGTTGCCAGAAGAGGATCTGCATACCTTGAAAATACCCCTCAGCCTTCCCCATCATGCTGATGGAGTCCCAGTAAAAGGAGGAAGGTTAACTAATGCCTGCAAGCCCAGCCAGTGGTCAAGGAGAAAAATCAAACAGTTCAGCCGATGGCTCTGATGGGCAGGTGAAAACAAAGGATGCTGAACTTAAGACTGGGTTTGGGAAATGAAGGAATGTTCTATTGCCTACTACCACTGGAATGACTAGGGGGAAGACTGTGGATTGGACATGACTATGGACAGAAAAGTTCTCCCACCTTCACTGGGTAGCCCTGTTAGCCCCACAGGGAACGTGTTTGGAGTGTGATATTTTTGTAATGCCATGGATAACTAATGAAGCTCCTCCCCCTGGATGACTAGGCCCAGGTACCACAGATGGGACACAAATTCTAAAGTGCACATTTGTTTTTACCTTTTGACCCATTGTGAGTTCCCTGGTGCTGGTGCACACTGAACTTGCTGGGGTACAGGACCAAGCTGTACAACTGTGATATCACCATAAGGGAAGTTGCCACAGGCAGCCACTGTGCTTTCCCAGGACTGAAAGCTGCCATGAATTTCCCCAAAAGCATGTGATTTGCCTGTGCTAATACTTGTAACTGCTTTGTTCTTTCATCTGTAGGTGTGTCCTCACCAACACCATTGTGAACTGTACACACACCTATACCAGACATTCTTTCTGGGTATGCACTGAAATGCTTGTAAGCTTTGCTGAACAACCCTGGTTAATCAAGTCTATTCCTGAACAATTGAAACATGGCTGGAAAGACTTTAATTGCCATCTAAGTATAGGATAAAATTGACAATTACTTTTAGTAATCATAAGGGATGGGGCTTTTCTTTCAGTTGTATATTGTTGCAGCTCATGTTGTTATGAATACAGGGCTCTTCTCTCCTTGCAAAGGGATCATTGCAGAAGGCTTCAGATGTGTAGATTATACAGTAAGGAATCTTAAAGAGGTAGATTTGGGGGCAAGCCAGAAATGACTATATTTAGGCTGCCTCACTGAGAATTCTGGTGGGCTATGTTATATATCCAGAGGTAGGAACTGGCTCTTACGGTTAGTCAAGGTCAGAAACACAGTAATTCACCATATAGACTCAAGGTCATAAACATGAACTTGGAAGCATCCCCTGCCCACCCCATGTAACCTGTTGGCAGTTTGCCTTCTTTGTTTCAACTGCATATAAAAAGAGCCTATGGACACAATAGCAAGACTGTGGAACCAACCTAGATGTCCTTCAATAGACAAATGGATAAAAAAATGTGGCATTTATACACAATAGAGTATTACTCTGCATTAAAAAATGACAAGATCATAGAATTTGGAGGGAAATGGATGGCATTAGAGCAGATTATGCTAATTGAAGCTAGCCAATCCCTAAAAAACAAATGCCAAATGTCTTCTTTGATGTAAGGAGAGTAACTAAGAACAGAGTAGGGACGAAGAGCATGAGAAGAAGATTAACATTAAACAGGGATGAAAGGTGGGAGGGAAAGGAAGAGAGAAGGGAAAATGCATGGAAATAGAAGGAGACCCTCAGGGTTATACAAAACTACATACAAGAGGAAGTGAAGAAAAAGGAAAAAAATAATACAAGGGGGAGAAATGAATTACAGTAGATGGGGTAGAGAGAGAAGAGGGGAGGAGAGGGGAGGGGAGGGGGGATAGTAGAGGATAGGAAAGGCAGCAGAATACAACAGACACTAGTATGGCAATATGTAAATCAATGGAAGTGTAACTGATGTGATTCTGCAATTTGTATATGGGGTAAAAATGGGAGTTTATAAGCCACTTGAATAAAAGTGTGAAATATGATATATCAAAAACTATGTAATGTTTTGAACAACCAACAATAAAAAAAGAGCCTATGGAAATGGATGTGAGGAGGGGCTGAAATGAAACTGGCTAGAAGCTGAAGCTGAAGGGACAAGGAGACTGGCTAATTGCTATGGCTGCCTCTGAATATTTCTATATTTACACCATGCTTTGAATTTTCCTCTACTAACTTAACCCTTAATCTGAGCTTGCTGGGATATAGAACCAAGCTGTACAAGTTGATATCACCATTCAGGGAAACTGCCACAGGTTCCCAGAAAGCAAACCTGGCAAGGAATTTCACAGCCTCTGTTCAACACCTGGTATAATTAAAACTAGGTCACCACACAAGTTTTTTCTCTATATGAGCTTATACTAGGACCTGGATGTCTCTGAAATAGAATTAGTACACACATGTAAGAATTAGGGCCTGATGTATGCTATACTCTCTGTGAATACATGGCATAAAAAAAAGTTCCAGATGATATTTAAGGCTGGAATAAGCTCAAGAAAATCTTTCTCATTAAGATAAGATGAGAGGAAAGATTTCTAAAAGCCTGCTTTTCTGAAGATTAAAAGATTCAGACACCTGAGTCCTGGGTCAAACTGTTGGTGTGTGTGGCTTTGCTGACCTGGCTCACATTCCCTCCGAGGCACTGCATGGGGAGAAGGCCTTGAGGACAATTACTTGAGTAGGGTAAAAACTTAAGATTGGAACTAAATAATATGCATGCCTTAATTATATATAATTGAGGCTAGGTTCATTTTTTTTAACAATTTTCTTTTATTATAAACAAAGTTACAATGAAAAAACTTGAACATGTATTTTCAAGATATTGTGTGAGGGTGACTTTAGATGAATAGACTTGCTGAATAAAAGGAAGGGCACAGGTAGCTAGTAAAAGTCTTTCAAATCATAGCCAAAAATTTCTCACAAATTCATTTAAGAATATGTGCAAGTTTTCTACATCTTACATAACAATAATTATTTTTCTACCTGAATAACACGATTTTTCAAAAGTACAAGACAAAGGCCAAAAAACGTTTATTGTGTAAATTATCTGCATAATTGAAATCAATATTAAGATGCTTACAAGTCTTGATTGTATCCTTCTGTGGCTCATTTTAGATATTTTAGAGTTTTTTTCCATCCACACTGCTTTCATAATCTTTTTTAAAAAATGTAGTTCTAATAGGGACTATGCCCATTAAACTAAATTTAATCAGAAATTAAGCAAAACTTGTAGACAAATAATATGCACATTAACTAAAATAAATTTGCTATATTATATAGATTAAACTTCAGAGTGAGATCAGAATAACAATGATTTTCCAAATTGTTTGAAGAAATATAAATTTAAGGCCCTTCTGAAAGAAATTATCCTTGGATACTTTATATAAAATGAATATACAGTTTTTATATATTATGGTTTCAAATTTAATTTTACCTCATTAATATTACTAAATTGTTTTATTCCTTTAAGCTCAGGTAGATGTTTGTAAGCTACATGTTACACAATAACAATGCTAGTATTTCTCAGAATTTAATAATATTTTTAAAAATAAACAACAGGTATGGGCAGGAGGACTGAGCAGAAAGATTATTTTAGGACAGATAAATCCTGCTTCAGAGACTAGCTTGAGGCTGGAGAAATAAAAAGAAAACAATTTTTAATAATATGACTTTCAATATAACAATCATGCACATCTTCATAAGAAAAGATATAAAAATTGTCAGATGCTTACTCAGATAATGAAAATATTGGATGTGAGACAAGTAAGAATGTTAGAAGCTATTCCATGTACAAAAGACAAAATATAAGGAAGGGTGCCAGTGGATGATAGAACTAAAGCTAGTATACTCAATGTATGACTACACCATGCAAATGATTCTTAATGTGTAAGTCAGAGTTGTTATCTAGACTAATAAAATGATAAAAATCTAATGCTTTCACCTACATAAATATCAACCAGATTTGGTGGTGCAGGAGGTTAAGGCAGGAGAATCTCAAGTTCATGCTAGCTTTAGCAAATTAACCAGGCCATAAGCAACTTACCAAGACTGTGTCTCAAAATAAAAAAAAAGTAAAATAAAAAGGACTGGGAATGTGACTCAGTAGTTAAAAGACCCTGGGTTAAATCTCTTGTACCAAAAGAAAAAAAAAAAAAAACAATTCAGCAGTATGTTCCTTTGGCAACCTCAGATATTATGATAACCATAAACTGTTTCTGCAAGTTTCCAAGCTCTCCCTGGAGGGCAGTATTGTCCCCACAAAAACACTGACCTAGAGCCCCTCTGCAGAATTAACTGGATGTCTTTGCCTCTTTACCACACCCTAGGCTAGCAGGATCAGGAAAAAGGCCTAGAGACATTGTCTTGCCTCTTTTCAGCCAGTTTTGTCTTACAGTGTTCTTGCACCTGAGGAGAAAGTCTGAGTTCAATTTCAAGATTCTAATTAGGTATATACTATAATAAAAACAAACACATTTCAACTGACCCTGGCTCTAGTACCTAACAAGAAGAGTCATAACCTGCTTTGATTGTTTAAATAATCTAGTCGAGAGCAATGAGTTGACTCTTTTATAACCTGCTGGAAAACTTTTATTTTTCCATCAATTATAGCCCAAATAAAAATAAGCTTCATCCACAGTGCATCAACACTGTGATATGAATTGTGTCCAGAGGAAAACAAGTAAATCATGTAACATTAGAAGATGATCTGTTAGAACCATATGACTTGGAAAACCAAAATGGAAATAGCATTCTGAAATTCTGTTTATCCAGTCTTTAAATGATTGACATGCTGCTAGTCAAGTGAGTTCTTCATGGCTATGCATATAACTTTGAGGACAAGATAGTAAAAAGTCTTTCAAGCCAGTCAGTATTCCAGGCCATGAGACATTCTCTAGGCCTTCTTCCTGTTCTCCTGCAAGCCTAGGGTGTTAACTCAGAATACATGTCTTTGCCATGGGTGATGCACTTTTCACTGAGGACCAAAAGAACCTTACAACTCTTGTAGACCCTGTTTGTAGAAAACTGAGTACTGGGACTGGGGCTGTAGTTCAGTGAAAGAGCATTGTCTCACACATGTGAGGTACTGGATTTGATCCTTAACACCTCACGAAAATAAGGAAATAAAATAATAAAGATAAAAAAAGAAAACTTAAAAACAAGAAAGAAAACTGAGTACTTATTTGGTTCTGAAAACAACATACTATTGATTGAACCTTGTTCATGTTTGCCTCGAGACTAAGCATATGGCATGGAAAAGATACCTTGGATTGTAATTAGGTTCTAAAACATCCTCTTAGAATTCCAAAGTAAAAAGTGAATTATTTACTTTGGATTTTTTGGCAGGAACCTTCACACTGTGCCATAATTAATGACCTGATTATGATTCCTGAAAAATAATATAAATTTTATTAACATATTATGGTATCCCAGCTATGAGCTTATCAAAATATCAAAAACAAGGTATAAGGAAGAATCTCATTTGAAAGAATTAGAAACTCATAGGATTTAGTACAAGTTTTGGTTCAGTAGATATTTTTGAATGAGTGAATATTTTTGCAAATGAATAAACACATGAACAGATAAATGATAGATTACTATATAATTCTTGATTAGCTAGACAAGATACTTGACTCCTCAATTCATAAAAATGAAATTCTATGAAATTGAGCCCTTTTATCATTGTCCCTTAGCCATTTAAGAACTAGAGCAGTTGTATCACTGTCAGAAGTTTCTGAGTCATAATCCTCTTGACTCAGTTATGCTGAGTAACGTGGTTTCCTAGTGCAAGTAGATAAGTCTGAAATTCATTCTAACCCTGACTTTCTGCAATCATTCCTTGTGACATATTTTACTTCAGAACTTTTGAGTGTAGATAGCTTACATTATTTGAGAATATTGCCTCATTAGGGAACTGTTAATGTCTTCTTCTTGGAGGTGGGAGACTCAGTCTTCATTGCACAAGGATGGGGTAGGTTTCTGACCACAAAATGTTACATCAGATATTTGGGAAAGATTTTCAGGGTGCATCTTCATCCACTGAGTGAGTAAAAGTTTCCATGAAACTTAAATGTGGCCTTTCTAAGATCATCCACTCTGGAGTCAGTTCTCTTTGAATCCCAGCTCTAATACTTGCTTTGATAAGCCACTTAAACCTCCATTGCTCAGTGTTTAATCTGTAATATTGGGGTAATAAAGGAACCTTAATTATAATTTAAATGCTTAAGCATGTCAAAAGCCTAAGAATTATGCCTTGCACATATTGAACATCATTTTTATTATTGTTTCTTCTAAGAAAAGAAACCACCTCAGGTCCTCCATCCTCTTAATTGGCATTTGATTTCTGCTCTAGAGGGTTTGAACTGACTGTATGATGCTGTTTCATCCCAGGATATTTGGGAGGAAGTTAGTGATAGTTAGGGCTGTTTTTGGTGACCAAGAAACTAAGAAAACTTACTGTAAAACTTGATGGATTACATGAGGTCTTACCTGTTCCCTGATGCTTTCTCTCACAGCTGACTCTTGTCAAGAGGCTGTGTATTATTCCAGGAATGATGCTGTTCCTGGGCAAAATGAACTTGACCAGCTCTTGTCTGACATGCTATTTATGAATAAGCCATCTCACAGATAACCTGTCCTGACTATCTACGCTTGTGCTCTGTTCCCCATGTCTGTGATCTTCCCAGAGCTTGGTTATTCCATCCCAGTTCCTGCTTTACTCTGTTCCTATTCCCCATTCCTAGTCCTAATCTTCCTAAATACCTATTGGGTCACTTCGACTCCACTTGTAATGATTGATTCCCCAAACTCCTTTTTCCTTCATGCCTGAAACTCTGAGCACTTTGCTCATAGGTTTTTTTTTTTTCAAATATTTACTCCCAGGCACTTGCCATTTTATTTTTAGCAGCCTTTGAAATAATCAAAAATACATTTTGTTGGAGTAAACTGGTTCTTCCAAATCTCTCTCAATAAATTTATCCTTTGGGCTTATTTTTTTCCTTTTTTTTTATTGGTTGTTCACAACATTACAAAGCTCTTGACATATCATATTTCATACATTAGATTGAAGTGGGTTATGAACTCCCAATTTTACCCCAAATGCAGATTGCAGAATCACGTCGGTTATACATCCACATTTTTACATAATGCCCAATTAGTAATTGTTGTATTCTGCTACCTTTCCTATCCCCTACTTTCCTCCCTCCCCTCCCCTCCCTTCTTTTCTCTCTACCCCATCTACTGTAATTCATTACTCTCCTTGTTTATTTTCCCATTCCCCTCACAACCTCTTATATGTAATTGTGTATAGCAATGAGTGTCTCCCTTCATTTCCATGCAATTTCCCTTTTCTCTCCCTTTCCCTCCCATCTCATGACTCTGTTAAATGTTAGTCTTTTCTTCCTGCTCTTCCTCCTTGCTCTGTTCATAGTTGCTCTCATTATATAAAAGAAGACATTTGGTATTTGCTTTTTAGGGATTGACTAGCTTCACTAAGCATAATCTGCTCTAGTGCCATCCATTTCCCTGCAAATTCTATGATTTTGTCATTTTTTATTGCTGCATAGTACTCCATTGTGTGGTTTTAATATCACTGTGACCATCCTGTCCTTTGTACACTTTCCTTTTTCTATAAGCCTGCCTACTTTGCCTAATCTGTGGACTATCTTGTCTGTCTATGACATTGGACTTTATCTTGGTGTTTAAAGCAGTGTTTCTTTTTTCTTTTTCCTTTTTTTTTTTACCTCAAGCTGCTTCCTGATACTGTTGTTTTATTTAAGTGGGTAGAGATGCTATGTGTTAAGAAAAACTCATTTCTTCTGCCTTGTGAGTGTAGAGTTAGACTGCATGTTCTAACTTCCCTTACAGTTAGATTTGTTCATGTCACTTAAATCCATCTAAAGGAATGTGGGCAGAAATGATGTCCTTCTTTTTTTTTGGCCCCACACCTTCTCTCTCTTCCTCTATGGATTGTCTAGATACAGGGTTCTAACAGAACCAAGGCCATACAAGAAGACAGGGGCAGGATGCAAGGAGCCTGGTTCTCTGAATGATGGCAGACAAGACTGCCTACTGACTAGAAATTTCCAAACTGATCTTTATGTGAATGAGAAATAAACTTTTATTCTGCCAAGTCACTTTTAATGTTTTCAGATATTCTATATAATTGAATGTTACCCTATTTTATACAATGGGCCTTTCTGAATCCAATTCTCAGCTATTCTCCAGTTTTCCTGTCTAGTTTTGCTATAACTCTCCAGTCAGACCTGACTTGATTCTCTTCCAAAGAAAAATACTTCAAAGGCAAATCTTTAATTTCATGACCCTCAAGCTTCAACTGACATGGGTTTATTCAACTTTTCCATACCCCTTAAATAATTTTATAATCATGAATCTTAGACCCCTTTGGAAACCTACAGTTTAACTCCCCCCCCCTGAAAAAAGGAAAGAAATAAAAAAGAAGCCCATAAACACAAACCACATGTGTAAATTGCCTGAGAGTTCAGAGATTTCTGAAGTTTACAGAGCCCATATTCCAGGTGTAAACAATGAAAAAAGTCGGTTTTATCCCAGTTCTCTCACACTGGGTTACCCTGTCTTCAGAATTAGATAAAAGCATTTGAGAGTCAGAGTCTTGATAAATTGCCCAGGCTAGGCTTGAATTTGCTATCCTCCTGCCTTAACCTCCAGAGTCACTGTTACTACAGATGTGCACCCTCATGCCCAGCTCATGTATCTATTTCATTAGTGAGGTTGAACCTTTAAAGGCTGATAATCAAGTCATTTGAATTTTCCCCCTTTTTGAATTGCCTGTTTATTTTTTGCCCATGTTATATTGTGGTATTTGTCTTCTTTTTAAAATATCTTTAAGAAATCTTTATACATTAATGATACCAAGTATTTGCCACAAATATTGAAGATTTCATTCTCTCATATTGTTGCCATATTTTCCAAAATAAAGCTATTTATTTCTTCCTTCCTACATTCCTTGCTTTCTTTATCTTAACTTCCCTCGATAATAATCTTTTTAATATTTCTATATCAATATGCATCTTCTCGTATTTGTCATTGATGTAATGTGTTGCATATAAGTATTCAATTTATAAGCTGTTTGGAAGAAAGTGGCTAACATACTGGCAGCTGTAGGACAATTGCTGCTGCAACAGTGAGAGCAATAATAGTGGCTATAAGAGTATCCAGAAAACATTTGTGACTAAGGAATATTAATTCATCATTGGGTTTAGATAAGACATTATGCTATGAACTGGTAAAAAAACTAGAATTCATTCATGAGTTCATTGTTTTAAATTTATGTTTGCAATAATATTTAAACTGATATTATGGGTAGAATAATAAGTGGCTTTATTTCCTTGAATAGTAACTTTATATGGCCATGGTTCATGGTAAAATAATTGTCTTGTCATTTAAGGCAAGCGTCTGCATGCTTTCTTGACAAAGTGCCAGAAAATAAATATTTCTGGCTTTGTGGGAAACATGATCTCAGTCACGATTATAGAACTCTGCTATTAAGGCATGGAATTAGCCAGTCAATATGTAAATGAACAAATGTGACTGGGATCCAATAAATATTTATTTGCAAATGTGGCCCATGGGAAGGAGTTTGTCAAATTCTGGGTTTTTTATTTGCTTTATTATTATTATTATTATTATTATTATTATTATTATCATTATTGGTAAATCCTGTGTGGCTAAGGCCCCTGAAAATTTCCAAGAAGGATGGGGATGAGGTCACCATTTTTGAGGGATGCCTCTGACTTGATGATGAAGAGGGTGAAACCACTTTGTCCTCTACCTCACCATCAAACCATTGTGCCTTGGACTGGTGGTAGAGGCACAGGCTTGGTTGCCAGACCACCTGTGTTCAAAGCCCAGCCATGACAAAAACCAGCTGTGTGACCTTGGATCAATTACTTTACATTTCCATGCCTCAGTCTTCTCCTCTGCATAACAAGGGATGGTGATGACATTCTGCCTCAGAGGCTGTGTTGGGGATTAAATTAATTAAGACAGAGAATTCAGAAGTGGGTGTTTGGACTGGAAACCTACTACTGTGACCTGAGCATCTGCCAAAGATAGGGCCTGTAGGAGATCAACCTCTCATGTGACTAAGTTAACTCTCCTGCTGGTTGATGTGGCATCAGGCACACATGCTGCTAGACTGCCCCACTCTTCTAGGGTTCGAGTGACTTGTTTCTTTCTTCCCAGGCTTGTCTTGCTACAGGCCCAAGAGTGAAGCTATGGTCACCTGTTCCTTTATAATATAACCCCTTGCCCTTTTTAGGTAGAATCATCCATGAAAGTGCCTTGTGTGTCCCCTTTTCTTTCTATGCCTTTGGGTGTGGTCTACCAAGATGTCAGTCAACCTGCTGATAGTGGACATCATGAAGATAGACTCAGCCCCATGAAACCTAACCCCTTGCCTCATTTGAATATCTTCTCCTCAATAAAAAGGGTCAACACATGCTCTCTCTCTCTCTTCCTGCATACCCTTAAAATCAGAGGAGCCATTACTGCGACCCCAAAGAAAAAGGTATTTGTGTCTCTTGTGTGGTTATTTTGCACAGCCCAGTTAACACAATTCTCCTGGAGTGACCCCTGAGCCTTTTAGTCATTAGAACAGAAACCCAGCAAGGACCTACACCTGGTGAAATGTGTTTCACAATCATTGCTCTGGCCCCTCAGAATTCAACATGAGTGTGGAGTGTTGTTACCCTGTTCTCCAGAGTAGGAAAGGAGACTTGAACAGGAAGGATCATGGGGGTGTCCTGCCGTGATAGAACAGAATACAGTGATGGTTTTATTTTTAAATCACTGGTTCTCAAGCAGGTGGAATTTGGCAAACTCTATGCCCACCAAGAGAACTCTTGGCAATGTTTAGAGACATTTCTTGTTGTCACAACTTGCAGGAACATGAAAGCTTGGCCAAAAGGTGTGGAGCCCTGGTACAGTGCTCAGGCATCCTCCCATGAACAGGACAACCCCATCCTATAAAGGATGCTTCCAGCCATCATACAGAAAAACTAAGTTGGAGAAGCCCTGTCCTAAATACACTGCTTCATCAGAGTTTCCTCAGATAAGGATCACAATGTAAGTTGATAATTTGGGAGGTGCTTCTAAGAAGCATGGGTATCAGGGAGTTCAAGTGAGACATGGTAATAAAGATCAAAAGTAAGGGGCTATTACCAAGTAGGTTTCCATAAGAGGCAACTGTGCCTAATCTTTTTGGGGACCCCTGAGGGACTGTGTAAAGCATGCACATTTCAGAGCTTGCTCACCTGAGGTGCAAGGGAGCTGGGTATTTATGCACCAAACCTGTCAGCCATTGGCTTAGGAATGCTCCAGTGAGATGCTGATTTCCTCACACTTTCAACATGCCTCACTGATGGAAAGAAGGGAGACTAGTGGCCAGAAAACCTTTCAGGTGAAGGTTTTTTTTCTGAGGTGGGGAGCTGCAATTAAAAAACATGCCTAGAATGGAAAGTGCCAAGGAGTATGAGTGCTCACAGCTGGCATGTTCTTCTGGTCACATGATTCCCAGGAGGAAAACATGAATGTACCCTAAATAAGCATCCAGTATTCAGCCTTGCTTTCAACAAGGGTGAGGAAATTATTGGTTGGATGAAAATCTGCAGGAAGCATTACCTGGGAAGAGCTCCAGGGGATCTGGCCTTCACTGTTTAGCAGGCTCACCAGTGAGGATCATAATGCATGGCAATCTTAGGGGTAGGAACCCAGGTTTTGGGAAATGGAACAGAAGCCAGCTCCATATCCTGGGGAACTTCACTCTCACAGGTGGAGCATATTCAACACTGGGGCAAAACAGTCTAGGTATGGAGCCAGGGTTACTTGAGAGACCTGTTACCATAAGGGGAGGCAGGGAGGGTTCAAAGCCTGATGCTGGTCAGCAATGGCCAAGCTAGTGGTTCTGTAACACTGGCTGAGGTGGGCAAACAAGACCTTGATCCTAATTGGCCATTAAAGAACATCATGAGTGAAAGTGCAGACTAACCCAAGAGACGTAATCCCTGACTCTCAAGCCTACTCCAAGCCCCAGGTGGTGCTTGGCCATGAATGAAAGCCAGGAAAGTGAGGGGCATGGCTCCAAGAGCCTACCCTTGTCAGGGAGGACATCTGTCTGCTTTCTTAAGAGCATCTCACTGCTCAGTGTATGATCACTTACCCAAATGGAGGTGCAGGACACTGTCCATCAAATGGGATCAACATGTCTGCAGAGGGTTAAAAAATGAGTTTAACAGAAGAAACTCGGACTCAATACTCTTATAACAGCCACCCAGAGAGTGCCACCTAAGTGCCAGGCCCCCTTCTGTGTACTTTCTAAAGATTCATTCATTGTATTCATACAGCATCCCCATGATCATGATGAGTTGCCATTGGCGGAGCATCTCTTTTCAGCAATCACCATGCAAACCGCATGGCATCTACATCCATGATTCTATATTGATAAATCTAAATTGAAGATTTGACATTGATGAATCTATATCAATGCATAGTTATCATTGAATCTATATCAATGAAATGAGATATTGAAGAATTGATATAAATGAATCTACAACAATGAATATAATCGATGAATCAATATCACTAAATGTATATAGATATGTCATATCAATGAATTTATATTAATAAATTGAAATTTATTTTATCAATATTGATGACTATATGAATGAAACTATATCAAAAAAATGATATCAATGTATCTCCATCAAAGAATAGATATCACTTAATATTGATGCATCTGTACCAATGATACTGATATTAAAATATCAATATCAAATGTTATCTGATTAATTGTTATGAATGAATCATTATCAATTCATTGATCTCAAAGAGTCAATATTGGGCTGGGGTTGAAGCTCAGTGGAAGAACACTTGCGTAGCATGTGTGAAGCACTGGGTTTGATTCTCAGCACCATATATAAATAAATAAAATAAAGGTCCATCAAGAACTAAAATAAAAATTTTTTTTTAAAAAAGTCAGTATTGATAAATCTTCATTAATGTATATATATCAATAATCCATATTGATGAATCTAAATCAATACATCAATATCAGTGTATTTACATCTCTAAAATATATTGATTAATATATATATCAATGAATCTATATAGACAAATTGATATCAATCTACATTAATTGATATAATGAATTGTTATTGATGAATCAAATCAGTGAATAGATCTAGTGGAATCTACATTAATTTGTCTATATTGATGAAACAATATTAGGAAACCATACTATGCTGATTAATCTATATAAAATATTATATAGAATCTATATAAAAGATTCATATCAATGAATCTAAATTGAAAGGATGTATTGAAGAATCAATATCAATGAATCTATATCAACAAATTGATATTGATGATTCAATACCAATATATTTATACTAATAAATCTGTATTGATGAATATATTGATGAATTAACATTAATGAATCTATATCCATAAATCTGTATCAATGAATCTAAATCATGTATCTGTTGATGAATCTGCATGGAGAATGCTATATCAATAAAATGATATTGATAAATTATATTTGATGGATCCATATTAATGAATCAGTATCAATGAATCTACATCTATGAATTTATATTTATGAATTGACAACAATGAATCTAAATTGATGAATTGATACCAATGAATCTGTATTGACATATTACTATCAATGATTCTCTATCAATTAATTGATATCAATGAATAGATATCAATGAATTGGTATCAATGAGATGTTTTAGTCAGCTTTTTTGCTGCTGTGACTAAAGGATAACCAGAACAATTGTATAGAAGGAAAAGCTTATTTGAGGGTTCACAGTTTCAGAGGTCTTAGTCCATAGAAGGCTGTTTCTGTTCCTTGGGGCTTGAGGTGAGGCTGAAGATCATGGCATGAGAGGGTAGCAAAGGGAAGAAGCTCATATTACAATGATCAGAAAGCAGATAAAGAGGTATAAAATATATATCCCAAAGCCACACCCCAATTCCCACCTCCTCCAGCCACACCCTACCACTTCAGTTATCATTTAGTTAATCTCTATCAGGGAATTAAATCACTGATTGGCTTAAGACCCTCACAACCCAATCATTTCTCCTCTGAACCTTCTTGCATTGTCTCACATGTGAGACTTGGGGGATGCTCACATCCAAACAATAACAATGAATCAATATTGGCAAATCTATATTGATGAATATATATCAATGTAATAATACCAATATATGTATATTGATGTATACATGTTGATGTATCTAAATCAATGAATCTCTTCTGATCAATCAATACAGATGTATTTGATATTGATGAAACTATATCAATGTATATTGAAAAATCTATCAATGGACCTATATGGATAAATTGATATTGATGAATACATAGTAATGAAATTGAATATTGGTGAATCTATATCAATGCATTTAACTAATATATATAAAGTCTGAATCAATCTATATCAATGAAATGATACTGATGAATCAATATCAATTAATTAATATTTATTAATCTATATGAAAGTTTATATGATAAAATGGTATCAATAAGTATATATTCATGAATTGATATAAATGTATTTTTAATTATTTAATTAATTTATTTATTTATGTGGTGATGAGGATCAAACCCAGTGCTTCACACATGGTAGACAAGCACTCTACCACTGAAACAAAAACTCAGCCCAAATATCAATGTATCTTCTATTTTTTAATGTGTTATCAGTTATACATTATAGTATAATGTATTTGTACATATTATACATATATGGAGTATAATCCCTTATTCTTCTGGTTGTACATGATGTAGAATTACATCGGTCATGTAATGACATATGCACAAATGCACATAGGATAGTAATGTAAATCTACTATATTTCCTATTTCCATTCCCCCTACCTTCTCTTAATTCCCTTTGTCTAATCTCAATTACTTCTATCCCCCTCCTTATTGAGAGTTCATTAGCATATAAGAGAAAATATTCAGCCTTTGGTCTTTTGGGATGGACTTATTTCACTTAGCATGATAGATAGATCTCTATCCTATTACTGAAAAATGCTATAATTTCATTCTTCTTTAAGGCTGAGTAACATTCCATTCTGTACATATAAATATATATATATATATATATATATATATATATATATATATATAATTTTCTTAATATTTTCATCTGTTGAACGGCACTTAGGTTGGCTTCAAAGTTTAGCTATTTTAAATTGAGCTGCTATAAACATTGATGTTGCTGCATCACTTTAGTATGCTGATTTTATGTCCTTTGTATATAAATCAAGGAGTGAGATAACTGAATCAAATGGTTATTCTATTCCAAGTTTTTTGAAGAAGTCTTCATACTGCTTTTCATAAGGGTTGCACCAGTTTTCAGTCCCATCAGCAATGTATGAGTGTATCATTTCCCCCACATCCTGGTCAACATTTATTTTTGCTAGTATTTTTAATAATTACGCTTCTAATGGGAGTAAAATATCTCAGTGTAGTTTGGATTTGGATTTGTCTAATTCTTAGAGATGTTTAATTTTTTTTCATGCATATGTTGTCTGCATTTCTTTTTTTGATAAGTGTCTGTTTAGTTCTTTTGCCCATTTATAAATTGGGTTCTTTTTAATATTTATTTTCTTAGCTATAGGTGGACACAATATTTTTATTGTATATTTATGCGGTACTAATGATCAAACCCAGTGCCTCACGCATGCTAGGTGAGTGCTCTACCACTGAGCTACAATCCCAGCCATGGGTCATTTGTTTTTAGCTATCAAGTTTTTTTTTGTTCTATATTCTGTGTGCAGAAATATATATAGTAATTGGATGCAATATCTTTATTTTATTTATTTATTTTTATGTGGTGCTGAGGATTGAACCCAGGGCCTCCCACATGCTAGGCAAGCACTCTACAGCTGAGCGACAACCTCAGTCCTGTGCAGAAGCTTTTTAATTTGATGCCATCCACCTAATGAATTTAACTTTATTTCTATCTCTTTAGGAGTGTTGTTAGGAAAGTTGTATCCTGTGTTGACATATTGGAGTGTTGGGCCTACATTTTCTTCTTGCAGTTGCTGAATTTCTGTTCCCATTCCTAGGTATTTGATTCAATTTGAATTTTGTGCAGGGTTAGAGGAGTTAATTCCATTGTACTATACATGGATTTTCGGTTTTCCCAGTACCATTTGTTGAAGGGGCTATTTTTTCTCCAATGTGTGTTTTTGGCACCTTAGTCTAGAAACAGATAACTACGGATTTCTGTCGGTGTTTTTTATTGTATCCCACTGGTCTTCATACCTATTTGGTGCCAGTACCATGTTGTTTTTATTTTTATAGCCGTTTAGTATGATTTTAGATTCAGTATTGTGTTGACTCCAACATTGCTCTTTTTGCTTGGGATACTTTTGGTATTCTGGTTTTCTTTTTTTCCGTGAATTTTAGAACTGATATTTCTAATTCTTTGAAGAATGTCACTTGTATTTTGATAGAGATTGCATTGAGCCTGAATTATGCTTTTGAGAGGATGAACATTTTGATCATGTTATTCTGCCTATCTTTTCATCTTTTAAGGTCTTTTTCAATTTTTTTCTTCAGTCTTCTGGAGTTTTCTTTATAGAGTTTCTTCATATACTTCAGTAGACTAATTCCAAAATATTTCTGATTGATAGAATGTGATATTTTTCACAGTAGTGTCCAAAAGTGATTGATTTATGTTGTTCTTGTATCCTGATACTTTACTAAATTGATCATTCTAGATATCTTCTTGTGGAATATTTTGGGTCTTCTAAATTTAGAATCATGTCATCAGCAAACAGACTATTTAATTTCTTCTTTTCCTATAATTTTCCCTTAATTTTCTTCTTTTGCCTAATTTCTCTGGATAGAGTTTTAAGCACTAAATAGTACCAATAGTACTGGTAAGTTTGGACATCCTTTTCTTGTTTCTGTTTTTACAGGAAATGCTTTCAGTTATTCTCCATTTAGTATAATGTAAGCTTCACAATTTTGCTGTAATTTTCTTATATTCTTAGTTTTCTAATGTTTTAAATATAAATGGTAGATGTAGTTTTTCAAACACTTTTTCTGGATCTATTAAGACAATCATGTGATTTTTGTTCATAAATTTATTTATGTAGTAAATTACAATTACTGATTTGTATATGTTGAACCTTCCTTGCATATCTAGACTGAAATCCACTTAATCATAATGCACTATCATTTTTAAAAAACATATTTTTGTTGAGGTCAAGGTTGTGGCTCAGTGGTAGAGGGCTTGCCTAGCATGGAAGAGGCACTGGGTGTGATCCTTAGCATCACATACAAATAAATAAAATAGAGACATTCTGTTCATCTATAACTACAACAAAAACAAAATAATGTTTTTAGTTGCAGATGGACCAAATACCATTATTTCATTTATTTTTATGTGATGCTAAGGATCGAACCCAATGCCTCACACATGCTAGACAAGCACTCTGCAACTGAGCTACTGCCCCAGGCATGCACTAACATTTTTATGTGTTTTTGTATACAGTCTGCCAATATTATATTAAGAATTTGTGCATTTGTGTTCATCAAAGGTATTTACTTCAAGTTTACTTCCCTTGCTAAGTCTTACTTGTTTCTAAGAATTTTTATTTGTTCCCTGATTTCATCTTTATTTATTATTCAAAGGTGAATTTATCTTCAAGTATTAGAGAGGCTGTTTTTTTTTTATTTTGTCATGAATTTCTAATTTATTGCTTATGGTTTGATAGTTTGCAAGAAATTCTCTTCAGTTTTATGTTTGTTGTAGTTTGATTTGTGATGTAAAATATGATTAAATATTTTATGTACTATTGAGAAAGTGAATTCAATCATCGATTAAGTAAATATTCCATAGATGTCTGTTAGGTTTATTTGGTTCAGAGTATTTTTTATTTCTGTACAATCTTCCCTAAGTTTATGTCTGTATTATCAATTCAGTGGTGAGAGAGTTGTGCTAACTTCACCTAGTATTATTGAATTGTGGTCTATTTGATTCTTAATATCAAGAAGAGTTTTTTTATGTACATAAAATATAAATATTTATAATTGGTATATGTTGTTGTTGGATGATTTTCTCAACCAATATGAGGTGATTTTCTATGTCTCTTTGAAGAATTTTGGCTTGAATTCTATTTTTTTTCAAATCTCCATCTCTATTGTAATGATCTGACACTTTCTGTGTTTTCTAATTTTATTCCTTACATCTTTTTTTATCTCATTGAAAAAATTTAACTACGAATTTCTCAATATTTTTCTCTAAAATTTTCTCAGCCATTATTCAATGGAGCAGTTGCTGAAGTACTATAGATCATTTAAAGTCTTCTTCATATTCCTTCCATGTCTACCCTATTGAGATGGTTATTACTTCTTCAATTAAAGAAGAGATTACTTTGTGAGCTTTATCTTTAGTGCTCTGGGTTGAACAAATAAATTCAATGTGTGATCTTTTATGATGCCTGTAATAGTACCATTTGAGGAAAGTCATTGAACCCTATTTATTTCCTCCTTAATAAAAATGAAAAACTTGTTGATATTGTTCTTCAATGTTCCCATAATCCAGGTATAATTTTGTAGTAGAGTTCTGGAACAAATGGAAAGATTAGTTATTAAATATAATAAACTGCTAAAACATTAAACAAGGACTTAAAGGACAAAAAGAAGAATTGGGTAAAAGAAAGAAAATAAAAAAAGAAAAAAGAAAAAATGGTAAGAAATAATATACACCAAGATGAAAGGGAAAAAAAATAAGAGATATACTTGAACTAGCAGTAGATAATGTAATGTAAAAGAGAGACTAGGAGTTAAGAAGAGCAAGTATAATTTAGGAAGGGGAAAACAAAGAGATGAAGAATGATTCCAATTGATGTTTTAGAACATTAGAATACATTCAAATGTATTGAAGGTATAATGTTCACTATTAAGGTAACAAATAACAATGAAGAAGAGAAATAATATACATGATCAAATTTGACTTTAGATTTAATGCAAACATTCTTTCTAAAAAACTATTTTTAGTTGTAGATAGATACATACATTTATTTATTTATTTATTATGTGTAATTTTTGTGTTTATTTTTAATATGTAATTCATCACATCAATCAAGTTAAAGATAACTATGCTAAGTCCCAGGCAAACATCATTCTAAATGGAGAAAAATTGAAAATATTTCCACTTAAAACTGGAACAAGACAGTAATGCCCTCTTTCAACCTTTCTATTTTTCATAGTTTTTAAAATACTGTCCAGAGCTAGATTAAAGAAATTAAAAGGATATATATAGGTGAATAAAAACTCAAATTAGCACTATTTTCTAATGATATAATTATGTATCTAGAAGACCCAAAAAATTCCATAAGAAAACTTCTAGAACTAGTAAATAAATTCTGCAAAGTAACAAAATCAACAAAATTAAATCAAAGGCATTTCTGCATATCAGTGAAAAATCCTCTAAAAGGAAACTAGGAAAAATACACTATTTACAATAGCATCAAAAAATAAATAAAATATTTGGGAATCAACTTAATGAAAGAGATAAAAGACCTCTATAATAAAAACCTCAGAATGCTAAAGAAAGAAATTAAAGAAGACCTTAGAAGATGGAAAGATCTACCTTGTTTTTGGACAGGCAGAATTAAAATTGTAAAGATGACCATATTACCAAAACACTATACAGATTTCATGCATTTTCAATCAAAATCTCTATGATATTCCTAATAGAAGTAGAAAAAAGCATTCATGAAATTAATCTAGAAAATTAAGAGACCCAGAATAGTTAAAGCAATCCTTAGCAAGAAAAATGAAGCAGGTGGCATTACTATACTACAGCCATTAGTAACAAAAAACAGCATGGTATTGGCACCAAAATAGATTTGTTGACCAATGGTAGCAAAGTCTCTTTTGCCATGCCAGTCCACAATGCATGGGTTCTAAGAGTAGCTGTCATAGTAGAGGGTTTTATCTTCATCCTGCTATGCTGAGATAAAATTGCAGTGTTTCAGAGAAAATTCACCTCAAGTAAAATATAATATTTTGATAGCAAAAACCTGAAATTGAGCAAAAGTTTGGAATAAATTGACACAGCGATGTAAACATAATGAATAAAACAAAGAAAAATAAAAGAAACAATAAGTCACTTGAAAATTAAACATTAACAGAAGGAATGAAATTGCAATTACAAAATAATGTTTTGAGCCATACAATCTTGCAAAAACTTTAATAAAAAACTCAAAGACAAGATGGCAGATCTATGTAAAAAAAAATTAAAATATTGCAGACTTTAGAGCTCTGATACTAAACAAGTGCATAACTGAATAAATAGCCTAATTAAAATTTGAAAGAAAGAGAAGGGAGCCCTTTTCTCCTTTGCCCTATCTAGAGGAGAAATAGGGAGGGAGGGGAAGGGAGGAGACATAGGGGTAGAAAAGACAGTGGAATGCAATGGTCATCATAACCCTAAGTACATGTATGAAGGATGTGACTTTACTTTTTGTACAAACAGAGATACAAAAAGAATTGCCTTCTATATGTGTAATATAAATTGTAATGCATTCTGTTTTCATTTATAACAAATTAAGATAAAAATAAATTTTTAAAAATAGAAGGGAGCATAAAATTTAATATTTAGTAAATAAAATTATAAAAATAAGATGAAGAAAAGAAAGAAAAATATAATTCAAAGAATTTTTTTTCTTTTCCCCCCAGGGATTCAACTCAGAGTGCACTGAAACACATCCCAACATTTTAAATATTTTATTTAGAGACAGGGTCTCACTAAGTTTCTTAAGCCTCCATAAGTTGCTGAGGCTGGCTTTCAAGTTGGTATTGAGTTCACTACTCAAATGTAACCATGCTCAACAAGAGTTAGATGTTATCACAAAGGAATATTGTATCTATCCCTACCTATAAGTAGAAGGCAAAATAGGTAGATGAATCAGACTCATTCAGTTATATAATTAAATATGATTCTTTAATGCATATAAATTATACATCAATAAAGTTCTTAAATGCATATGAGAAAAATAAATGATGGAAAGTGAAACAGAATTTATTTTCCAAAATTGAATGATAGTATTTTAAATTACAAATTGAATTTAATAATTCTTGATTTTGTTAGAAAAAATGGAACTGGAAAAAATCTAACAATAAACACAAGTGTATTAATAATCCTCCATGTAATTAAGATGAAAAGGTTTAAGATATTGAAAAGGGTGGGTTTATATCATTCAAGGAAGCATAAACTAAATCCTGAGATTTGCAATGAAGATATTAACATATCTTAACCTCCTCCTCTGTGCACAACACCAGCATTTTGTAGCTATTTTTATTTTCTAAAACCTTTGAAAATTTACATTTTCTTCTCTATTTATAATTTCCATACTCCCCTCTCATTTTTAAAATATAAATGTATTTAGTAATCTTCTCAGTCCTTTATCATACTTATATAGTAGATTTTTAAAGTCATTTCTTAATTTATGAGATTTCATGATCAAGTTGATTATTTTAGATGTATTTTCAAATACAGTGCATAGACATTAAAGTATTGATAATTGTGTCATCTATTAAAGTCTTATAATTATCCATGTATGGCTTTTGGGTTGGAAAAAACCTGGGAACCCAGTATCATGTGAGATCAGATATACACAGATACATTCCTCCAAATTTCTGACCAGAAACACTTTTAAGTTGAACAAGCAATTATACACTCACCCAACAAAATAGTATTTGATCCCAGGATTTTATGTGAGTTTTCAACACAGGAGGAACAATAAAATAAAAGCCAAGAGACATCATGTGGATATAACATTTGAATTGGCATAATTCTGGAGTACCTTGTAAGACAGACCAGGATGGAAGATGAGTCTGCAGGGGTCATGTCTGACCAGGGCTTAAAGAACCTGAAGTTAGAACACTATTCCTAGAAAAGTATATTACAATTGGAGAAATCAACTCCACCCTGTACCATTTCTACCTACATTCCAGGATAATTCTAGTTCTCTTTTCTTATAGCACTGAAAGTTGAACTCACGTTCTTTCTTGACATTTCCATTTATTTTTGAGTTGCCTATATTACACAGTTGAGTTTTTAACCTATTTTGATCAAAACCAATAATTATTACTTTGTTCCATTCCTTGACTTGTGTTTTTAATTTTTTTTTTCTTTTTTGGTCAGACAAAATGGTGCCTGTTGGTAACCCCAACATGGGGTCCCAGAAGGCTAAGGAAGGAGGATCACATGTTCAAATTCAACTCAGCATTTTAGCAAGACCCTAAGCAATTTAGCAAGACTCTGTCTCTAAATATAATATAACAATTGTTGAGGATGTAGTTCTGTGTTTAAGTTCCCTTAGGTTCAATTCTTAATACAAATATATATATAAAGCTTTCTTGAAATTAATTATATTTTTGTTTCTTTTTTCACCTCACTTTATGTTAGTTTATTTACCAAATATTAGACTTTATGCTCCCTTCTATCTTTCAGATTCTAATTAGTAATTATATTCAGTTAGGGACTTTTTTAGCAGCTCTCTTTTCCAGAGATCAAAACTCTATATTCTTTTATATACATTTACCCATTATCTGTCTTTGAATTTTAAGTTAAATGTTTGCCTAAGTTTATAGCATGAAACAATTTTTTTGTGATTGTCATTTTATTCCTCTTGTTAATTTTAGTTTTCAAATTCATTTTGTTTCTTTGTATTCTGCCTTTTTATTCAATATGTTTATATCATTGCTGTGTCACTCATTACATGGTTTTATTAAATTCAAGTTTCCATTTTCATACTACTATATTTTAATATAGGTAAATTCTCTCTGAAACTCTGTGAGTATATTGTGGTATAGCAGGATAAAGAAAGAACCCTTTCTTTCAACAGTTACCCTGGAAATTTCCACCTCCTAATTCATGAAAACTATGAATATGTGACCTTCATGGTCAAAGAGACTTAACAGATGAGATGAAGTCATAAATTTTAAAAGAGAAGATATTCCTAGATCATCTGCATACAGCCAGGGCCATCACAATGTCCTTTATGAAAAGCAGCTTAGGAGGTACAATCAGAGTGGACCTGTAACCATGAAAGCAGATATTAGACTAATGCCTGTTGAAGAACAAGAACAAGAACTAAGTATTGTAGGCAGTTTTCAAACCTGTGGAGGAGGGGTGGGGGTGACAGGTGATGTAAAGCTTTTCAAGTTGAGACACCAGATAGTAGCAGCCATGCTCAAACCTTGATTTTAGGCCTCAAGTCCCATACTGGGCTTTTGACCTCAGGACTAGAAGATGATATGTTTATATTTTAAGTGATAAAATTTTGATAAATTTCTATGAAAGCAGTAGGAAACTGATACAATTGAAATCCAATTTTCCATGAATCTGGGGGTAGTTTATGGACAGATGAGATATTCTCAGAATCACACCATATTCCAGCATGCCTGTCACCTAGGTTTTTAAAGATTGTACATATGAAATACAGCCTTTACTTTTCTAACATGGTGCTAAACCAGACCCTCTTGTGTACTGTCATATTCACACCACTGGAAAGATTGAACAATTAAGTGGCCAAAAGATACAAAGGATTTACTTTGTTTAATTCATGTCACTTCTGTTTTTGATATCAAGTGCAAAGAATGAATGTTCAACTTAATGACAGGGTTTCCCCTATATAAAGTGTCCCACATTAGCTGATGAGCTTTATCAATGCTGTGGTACTATAAATATTGACTGGGTTCTTGGATTGTGTGATGTCATCAATAGGTCACAATACATTGTTGAGGCCTTAGTGTTAGCTGTTCTCATAAGAATCCAGATGTTGTGTTGGGCTCTGCTCAGTACAAAAATTTAATGAACACATAGCATCACTGCATTTTTTTCTTTTAGGTATAGATTTCATTCATCAGCTAAATTTTGGAGAATTGAGCTTCTGAGAGAAATTGACCTGATCTGAGTAAACTTCCAAAGAGTTGAACCATGAAAAGAAGGCAAAAGAGGTAACATCTGAAAATATACTCATTCCCTAGGCTGCTAATGATCAAGGGGTATGTTTTGGCATATTCTCTGGACCTATTATAATCAGCAACTGCATTTTAAAAAGGAGAAAGAGCATTTTTAGTCAGTAGAAAAGGAGGAGTTGAGAGAGGGATTAAAAGAGCAAAAGAAGAGACTGAAAGAGGAAAGAAAGGAGAAAGCAGTATTATTCTACTGCCTGAGATTATCCTGAGGGCCAATGTTTTTTTTTTTATTTTCAAAAATTTTTAAGTTGTTAATAGATCTTTATTTTATTTATTTATAAGTATACTCAGAATTGAACCCAGTGCCTTACACATGTTAGGCAAGTGTGCTACTGCTGAGCCACAACCCCAGCCCAGGGCCAATATTTTTGATAGTAAAGGAAACATTTAATGATCCAGGTTTTGTGTCTGGAACTTTGGATCCAGGTCACCTAAACAAAGTCAGAGTATATCTGTCAAATGTTCTTTTGTTAGACTCTTCCTAATTAAACTGAGTGAAAATAATTTTATATATTTTCTAATAGTAATTTTTTCTTTTAGTGAATTTGAAAGTGGCTAATATGGATGAGGAAAATCCTGAAGTAAATTGAAACAATTTAAAACTGGCTATGCAGGGATGTATATGAAATTATATAGACTTTATATACTCAGGAGTAAAAACTATTTTGTTACAGACTCTAAGATAGAAACCTGGAGAACCTATATGAAATGTAAAGAAAAAAGAGACAAACACTTTTAGCTATAATGGATAAATTGAAATAAGATTTGGCTTTTTAAGGGAAATGAGATAATGGTGGTAATTATACAGATTAAGTTTAAACAAATCACACTTATGTGATAGTATTACTCTTCAGTGGTGCTAGGAGAAAGAGTTTAGCCAACCACAACATGCAAAATTGTAGCCATATTTCTGAAAACAATCTGATATTTCCTACAAAAACTTCTGAGGATGATCTGATATTTTCAATGATACTTTGGACTTGTGTGTTTCCTAATGGTCACTTGGAGAGGCATGGAGATCAAAGCTATCTTCAGCACCTTCAATAAAATCAATACATATTCAAGATGCTCAAGATGCTACTGAGTATAAACTGAGACATACCAAGAACATATACCTAATCACATCCATGTAGATACAAACACATAAAAACACTTAAGTAGGCCAGGAAAAAGATAAATATTTGCATCTACCATAATTGTCCACCTCTTATATACCTAGTGAGATTATTTGCATCTACAAAAGAAATATACACAATGACTTTATAGCAGCAACTGAGGGAATAGTCACTAATATGTGGAATCTCTTAAGTCAAAATTTAGAACATAGAAGCAGGTAGAAATGGTATGTCTTTTCCATGATTTAACTCATAATTCATAGACTGGAATAGAAGAAATTTTTGTCACCATGAGAATTATGATATGTTGGCAACCTTGAGTTAAATCATCCAAGAAATCTAGAAAAGAAAATAGCATGGAAACAATAGAATTATTGTATGCACATTCTTGGCAGTGGCACATGTTACTTCCAGTCATTTCCAGTTTTAGAAAGCTTAATGTTATGATCAGAGCTAACTACAAGGCAGCTTGATAACTATAATTCAGTAGTATGCCCAGGATGAAAGAATATAGCTGGCAGTCTCTTTTCCATTTAGAAATTATATATTGTGCAAATAAAATCATCTGAGAATACATTGATACTGAAATGAAAGTGAGGAATGGGGAGTCAGGCTAGGAAAAATGAAAGGTGAAGATCAGGCAGAGATATACATAGTTTATTTTCAGAGCTGACAAATAAAGTCCATCTCTCCATAGAGGGAGAGAGGAAATACAGGCTTAGAGTTAGAGAGTTTAAGGGGGTGGCTCAGGGGTTAGAGCCAGGTGGGTCCTAATGTGGACAGTTAAGGGTAGGGTTGGTTTGAGGGAGTTGTAAGCCTTTCTCAAAAAGGCCTTTGGGTGGAAATTGAAAATTTTTATTCAGATGACAGCTGTTACTTAAGATGGCCATATAAATTTTAGCAAGAACCTTACATTCTCCTCTTTTTGTTTGTTTTTGAGCCCCATAAGGGACAGGGTCATAGATCAACATTCTGTATCTTCTTCCTGCTGAGAGGGGCCAGCATCTAAACCCTTGTTACAGGTGCAGGGTGTCATTGAGGCAATAGTGATGGTCAGGTGGTGCTGGGCAATGCTGAAATTGGACAGCTTGACATTTTTGAGGGGTTGAAGTCCTTTAAGAGAAGTTGGTTCATGATTTGGTTAGAGATTCTTTGAATCTGGTTTTGAATGAATCTAATGATGCAGGGGCAAGCCTTGGTAAAAAACCTATGACAAGGAGAGAAGTCAGGAAAGAAGTGCTAACTAGAGAAGGGGGTTACTTACCTGCCATCCTTTAGTTCCAATGGCAGTGGGAAGCTTGGAGGCCTGAAGGAGATCAGAGATAAAGGGGCATTAGTAATTGAAGTTCCCTTGGTGGTAAGGAATTTGTGCTCCTTTCAAATAGCAATATGGGAGAGAAATATGTGGAAAGTGGACTTAGAGTGAGTGTAGACAACGAGGCAGTCTCCCTTTGCCCAAGTGAAGGCTCTGATGAGGGCAACAACTTCAGCCTGCTGATTGGATGTATTATTGGGGAGGGAAGCTGCTTCCACAACCAACCAAGATTAGAGAGACTATAGCACACCTGCCCAATGAACTCCCTCCTGAATGAAGGAGAAGCCATCTGTGAACCTTGTGTATGTTGCCTGGAGCAAGGGGCCTTGCTATATGTGGGAGAAATGTGTAAAAAACTCCTCCAGAATTTCAATGCATGAATGTGTAAGAGGAGAAGAGGTGGAAGAGTCCTGAGTAGTGGGGAAGGAAGCAGCAGAGTTTAAAGGTGAACACGTGTGAAAAGTAAGACTGGGATTTTCCACTAGAGAAACCTATAGAGATAAAAGGCAACAGGGGGTGAGGAATGTAAAACCTTTTAGGTGAGCAGTCCTTTAGGTGATGGTGAACCAGGATGGTGAGTGGGGCCTCAAAGGTGAGTTTCTTTGACTTGTTAATGAGTAGAGAGGCTGTGGCCAACATTGGTAGGCAAGGGTAAAATTAAACAATTTTTTTCCCCATTAGACCTTCTATTGAGCCTACTGAGTTTGTCCTTTGTATTTCAATGTTAGCTTCAGTGTGCCCTTGGCCAGGGATATTGTGCCTAGGTCTTTACCATGTAGGTGAATTCTAGGTCCTTTGTTTGTCTAGAAATAGGGTCTCTGGAGGAATCTAGAGTTTTAGTGGCAGGTAGAAGCTGAGGAGGGAAGCAAGAGAAGCAAAGGAAGGATTTGAATGGAGAAAGGAGAAATCCTGAACATAAGGGTTTTTCTTCCATTTTTCTGAGTGCAAGCAAAAGTTATAAAGATTAGAAGGCTGAATTGGTCAATTGACCTTTAGATCAGGAGCCAAATGGAGTGGAGCTAAGTGGACAAGAAAGTAGCCATGAATCAGGTGGGATTTGAGAGTTACCCATTGTTGGGTGTGTGTGGGAGGCTTTTTGCTGAAGTTAAGTTTCCTTCTAGAAAAATATCACAGAATCCCTTACTCCTCCCACTCCTCTCTGAAGGGCTCCAAGCAAAAGAACATGACAAATTCAATGGTTTTTTTCACCAATCCTCTCAAGACCCAGTATCTGGGACTGAGAGAGGGAGTCACCTGCTGCAGGCTTTGCCTGTATAGAGTCTTAGTTGCCTGGCCAGGGCTTTCTTGAGCTCTACTGAGCAGCTAAAAACCAAGACCAAAGAGTAAACTAGAAAAGGGGAAGGTGAAAAGCAAGTGGCTCACCCAAGATTCAACCAATAGATTTTATTGGGGGGGTGCCTGAAGGGAAGAAAAAGGAGAGAGAGAGACAGAGCAGAGAGAGGAGAGGAGGAGGGCAGAGAGAAAGAGAGTAGAGGAAGAGAACTGAGAGAAACAGAAAGAGAGTAGAGGGAGAATAGAAGGAAGAGGAAGAGAGAAGGGTGTGAGGGCAGAGTGTGAGCTTGCAATCTTCAGCTTAAGAAGATTGCATAGGTGGTATGGCAGGCGTGGATTGGCAGGGTGACCCAGGAACACCAAGTGTTCACTGTGTCCTGCGGAGATTGGTCAAGAAAACTTTTAAATTTGGCATTCTTCAGCTTGGTGCCCTTCAGAGAGGAGAGGGAGATATAAGGGATTCCGTGATGTTCTCACATAATGGAAACATCAGCAGGGTGTCTACCACATACCAAACAGAAGGAATGGGTGACAACCTTGGTGCTGGGCCAAGAACTAAGTTCTAGAGAGGAGAGTTGTAACCAAATGAGGCAGAGTGTAAAAAATAGTGCTAGGTGAATGGAAGAAGGGTAATTATCCTGGGCCCTGAGGCCAGGATCTCAAAGCAGCTCATATCCCCAGAGGGGAGAGCAAGACTGATGGGAGAACATAATCGAGGATGCTCTGCAAAATGTTTTGAGATGAATGTGAATGGGCTCATGGTGTGAAGCAATAGAAGAACTTGAAACATCCCAGATAAGTAGGGACCACCTCAGAAGTGAGTAATGGGAAGTCACTGGCAGACAGAATATGGGATGGTCCTAAGGCAAGGGTGAGGATCAGGGGAGCTGCAGGCAAGTCTGGATGGAAGTATATATGAGGGGAGAAGGAAAGCATAGCATTCAACTTTGTGAGGATATCCCTACCCGTAAGGGGAACAGGTACTGTGGAAAGACCAAAAGGCATGAGTGAAAATTAGAGAGCCAAAGGCATAAGCAAAGCTAGATATTTACAAGGGCTGGATGGCTGGGGGCCTCAATGAACTTGGGGAGAGTAAATGGTGCAGTGTCTCTTCTGATGGCATTTAAGACAAAGGTCTTGGAGGCTTCCAAAGCTTAGGACATGTATGAGCCCAGTGACCCATCTGACCACATTTAAAACAGGGTCCAGGAAATACTGAGGGACTCTTCCATGGACTAGTGGAACCAGGACAGATGCTAAGGCTGGCTGGATGGCTTGAATGAGCATTTGATATTTTTGCTTCTGGGCCTTCTCATCTCTCCTGTTATAAACATTAAAAGCTACTCTGAGAACCTCAGCTTGGGGAGTTAGGGACCCCTTTTTGAGGTACCTTTTTTTGGCCTTAATATTGGGGATACTCTGGGAGAAAATGTAGGTCATTATTAATTGTCTTGCATCTGGAGTCTTGGGGTCCAGATTAGTATATTGAAATAAAGCCTTCATTAGGTGACCTAAAAATGCTGAAGTGTTTTCATTTTTATCTTGAATACTTCCTGGAGATTTTCATAATTGATAGCCTTAAGCGCTTTCTTTCTAAGTCCTACCATGAGGCAACTAATGAATTAGGTTTTTACTAGTTACTACTCCAAGGAAATTATAATTCCAGTTAGGGTTTCAATCAGGTTTGGCTTCAGAGAGATCTCTTTGTACCTCATCAGCATAATTTCTAGTTTGCTCCAAAACTTGCCTGTGCTTCTTGGACAGGAGGGTGTTAGGCAAGATCATAAGGGCATATATGTGGTGGGACTTTAAGTTTAAAACCTAAGCCTAAGCCTCTTTTCTATCTGTGGAAGATCTAACAAAGAGAAAGGTATATGAACCGAGATTACACCATTGTTTCCAGCCACCTTGAGAGGGATACAGAGATAAGGGTGGGGCAGCAGCAGCCTGTGAACATGGGGCAGGAGAAGAAAAGGGCACAGGGGTCAAGGGGACAGTGCTGTGGCAGCTTCATTAGAAAAAAATGGAATGTGAGAGCTAAGAGGACTTGTGTGGGAGATCAAGAGTTGCAGAGAGGGCTTAGAATAGAGGAGAAGATCTGAACATATGATATCAATTTCCATTTTCCCAGTGCTCACAATAGTTGAAAATATCTCTAATAATACTTGGATCTAGAGTGCCTTTAATTGGCCATTCATAGTTGTTATTAAAGTATATTGAGACCAGGTCTTTTTCCACAAATGGATAAGTTTTGGGGGTTCAGGTCCAGGAAAAGAGACTCAGTAAGCCAGTAGGAATATTAGAGGATGAGAGTGAATGGATAAGGAGACATGGTGAGATGTAGAAGGTGAGGATAAAGGTGGAGCATCCCCCATTCTCTAGTATCAACCAGTCCAGAGGATGGTTATGCTCAGGGGGTCAACATCTTTCTGGGTAAGCATTGGAAGCACTTGGGCAGCCAGCCAGGACTACGTAGGGGCAGACGCCATAGAGGGCAGAAGTCCACTATATGTTGGTCATGGTTCTTTTCCATGCAGATATCAGAGAGCAAACAATGGTAGATGGGGTCCCAAATGTGGGGGACACATACCCTTCAATATGTCCACATCCTTAACTCTACTGCATTTAAAGTGAACTTTGCATTGGCAGTTTAGCCTTAGACCTTAGGCCAGGCTATGATATCTGTTTCCTCCTGTGATCAAAGTCCCACATCTAATAAGCAGCTGGGCATCCTGAAGGATGAACTCAGTCTCAATTCTAAGCCAAAATACCTCCACCAGACAATAAGACTCTTGCAACATTCCTTATATTTTTTTCATATTTGAAAAATAATGATTATTTTTAAATATTAGGATTTATGATGCATGTACATAAATTTTAGAACCATGTATTACATATTGAAACACAGGCATAATTTTTTCATACATCTGAGTCATCTCAGGGCTCACATTCCAATATCCAGAGAATCAGATTTCAGTTAATATCATTGGCAAACACCAGCTGGAATTCATTTCAATCCCTCTTTAAACATAAAATTGATCCTGATATAATTTGGTTTCAAAAGAGTTTATCAATTACAGAACAAGCTGCTCTAGAGGAATGAAATGGAAAACCAAGTTCCATTTTCAAAACACAGATGAACACAGGCTATAGAGGCATGTAGCAGAAAACTTTTTTATTTGAGGCATGGAGTAAAAGGAGGTAAAAAAGGGACATGTAATTCTTGTCAGTACCATGAATCATTGGAGAATTGGAATCTGAAGTTTAGACAAGGAAGAGGTGATGTACTTGGGCAGGTGAATGAGAGGAATGCCCATGTTAACAAAGTTGTAAACTTCTGAAAGAAAATTGGTGAATGTGTCAGATAATGTTTAAGCAGAATCTACACAGTAACTTCCAAGATGTTTTGTCAGCTGTGGAGCCAAAGCACCTACTTATATCAATACCTTCCGTTAAGCCATTATCCAACTATCATCTAAAAACACCCTAATGATATCTAATGATAGTTGGATAATGGCACAATGGAAGGTATTGATGTAAGTAGGTGCTTTGAGACATGAAATAAGACAGACTTCTTTTAGACATGAGAAAAGACAGACTTCTAGATATCGATGGCTTCTCAGTAGCATGTATCAGAACTGAGAATTGTCCACAGACAGAACTGTATGCAATTCCTCCTACAAGCTTCTAGAAGTCTGGTTTTCTCCTGCTAGGGATCAGTGTGGAGAAATATTTTTATTCCCCACTTTAAATAGAGAGCCTAGATAGGACACCCTAGGAGGTCCCTTTGTATTAAAAGACAAAATTGTTTGTCCTTTGATGTTATGAAAAGTCTTCAGAACTTAAGTTATGTCAACCCAGGTTCCTCAAAGAAGCAAACGCTTGGAGAATACAAGGTACAAGAAAGCATGTAACAGGGCCCAAATCTGAGTATGACTTAGGGAAGAAAAAATTCTAAATGGCTCAAAATCAACTGAAAGTTAACTCAAGCTTGTCAGTTAGAAGATTGAAAAAAAATGGCCCAAGGTGATTTTATTTGCCACATGGAAAAAGTTTAACCAAACCAATTTTTTTTTAATGCCAACACCCAGGGGATTGTGGTTGCAGAGAAATAGCTACCATCAGAGATTTCTTGTGGCAATGGAACTTTAGCAGCACTATGTAATGTAATCTGACTATAACTATAAAAAATTACATGTGCATATCCCCTTTCTCAGTATTCTTTTAGCTGGGAGCCTGTCTTCAGAAGAAGAAGACTATTTTATGGTATGGGCTGCCTTGTGTCCCCTTCCTAAATCTCATATGTTTTTGTCTTAGATTCTCAGTACCTCAGACGGTGACTCCATTTGAATATAGGTTATTAAAACAAGATTAATGTTAATCTAATTAATTTATGTGAGATCTAATCCAGTTATAAGAAGTAAAAATAAAGATAATAGAAGCACAGAAAAATGACACTCAAACATAGAGAAAGAAGAAAAAAATCTACATGCCAAAGAGTGGGCCACAAAGAAATCATTTCAGCAAGCACTTTGATATATAGCCTCTAAAATTAGGACCAACAAATTTTTCTTCTTAAACTCCCATTTGTGGCTTTGTCTTATGGCAGCCCATGATAGTGATGTAGCTTACTATGGCATAAATTCTTTATCTCTGAAAAATGGCTGAATAAAGGTGCAATTTAATTGCATCATTCTATCAGCATTATACTCAACTGCTGCAAGAAATGGCATTTGTTACTGGAATAGTATGAAAGCATGTGAGAACACAGCCTGTTACCTGGTGAGGTCATAGAGATTAGTTTATCACATGGTACATTTACCAAAACATATAGAATAGTTTATGTAACCATAACTCTTTTTTTTGAAAATTATTTCCTGGTATTGAAGTCTTATCAAAGTATTAAAAGTACAGTGAAGTTGACTGCTACATTGGCTACCTGGGATGGGTATCTAAAACAAAAATGATAGCAACAGTGAAGTAATATGCCTTACCATTTAAATTGAGAACCATGCAAGAATATATTCTCTATTCTTTCAACAAGTATGTGATCTGTAGATTTTCACCTATTAGATTTCCAGAGGAGTAATAGAGTCCAGATTCTTTTGGGAATACAAATATTGGTCATTCAGAGGTAAAGGGTTAGGACAGAGTTTAGAGAAGTTCCCAAACTTGGTATCTGTCCTGGCCCCATTCTGGATATTTCAACTTACAGAGTTCCTTCTGGAGACTCTTCTTACTTAAAAAACAGAGATATCATTATTGGCTGTGTTGTGTACTTGATCTTTCCCCATTGAGGCAGACTTAATAAATAATCCCTGATGATCTACTTGAAACTCTGCAGATAATTGTCTGACATGTGGGACAATCTTTAGTGATGTCTATCCCAGCTGACTCACATTGAAACCTTTTAGTCTCAGATCAGATATACATGAATGTGCACATAGACCTACATCCAGTGATAATACCAGATTATGGGATGAAGTCTTTGAATAAATATCTGAGTAGAAAAACTATTATCCAATATTTACATATCCACCCTGAAAGCCATGTCCAGTGGTAAAAATGTAACAGCTGTGTCACAACTAGTCATTCATTGCAGATTCTTTGGAAATTTTTATGCTACAAACTTAGAAAGTTTGGAATCATCAAGAAAACATTTCGCTCTTTAAAGCATCTCCCTTCACATGAACCAGACAAGGTACTACCTCTAGAATGTGTATGACTGGTTACCAGAATTCTAAATTCTGTGAGGTTATAATTCAAAAAAATTGAGGTCATGTCTTCAATTACTTGAACTTCTTCTGAAGTAAGACCACCCCAAAAGTGACTTTAGCCTCTTGGGATTTGTATTTTCAAAGTGGCCACACAACCAAAAACCTATACTGATTAAATGCAATTCCTATTAAAGTTTCAATGATGTTCTTTATTGCAATAAAAAATCAGTAATGAAACTTATTTGGAAAAATTAGAGGCCCTGAAGAGCCAAAGCAAGTGACAAAAGTAAAGAAGGAAGCATCAAAATATTAGACCTTAAATTATACTATAGAGCTACAGTAACAAAAATGGCATGGTATTGTTACAACAATAAACATGGAGACCAGTGGAACGGAAGAGAAGAGTAAAAATAAAAAACAACCCAAGGCCTAGGCTTGGCTTCCCATTCCGCTGCCCTTATTTATGATTATAGTTTCTGCTCCCCGATACAGTCACCCTGACCTAATGTGTAAAGTTTATCTTCATGTTTTCAGTACATAATGTGCTGAAACACTTACCAGGGTTTGATTGGACAATATAGTGCTGTGTGTTTAGCACTGAAATATTGCAAAGCGCTCCACTGCTCCTATCATCTTCTTCATGCATTTATTTTTAATATATAAAAATACTTTCCATGCCAAAAAAGGGATGCTACCATGAGTTCCATTGATACATACCACAAATTTCTTAGGAAAAGAACCTATTTTGGAGATAAAATATTGTTAGTCTGAAATCAATCTGATCCCACACAACTGAGCTTAAAAGCAATCCTTAAAGGATTAAATTAATTTGAAAAAAGAAATTAACTCTAGCAAGCCAAACAGAATAACTTTGAATTTCTCAGCACAAACTCTAGAAAGCAGGATACTTGGAATGATGTATTCTAAGAACTGAAAGAAAATAACTGTCTACAAAATTTGAGATATCCAGCAAAGATATACTTCAATATCAATGCAGAAATAAAATCCTTCAAAGATGAGCAGAAACTAAAAGAATATATGACTACTAAAGTGGCAATACAGAAGACAGTCAAAGAAAAACTTCATATAGCCCAGAAAAAAAAAAAAAAACAGAGATCACAAATAAACAAATCCCATTTGAAGGTTAGCTAAGCAAATGATGACAAGCAAAACCAAGTTAAACATTAGAAATAAAAAAATGTAGAAAGTAATATATAATAAACCACTCTCTATAAACCTCTCACATTAAAAGACAAAAGCTGGCAGAATGGATTTAAAATGAACAAAAAATATGTTGTTTGAAAAAAAAACAATGCACACTATAGGCTGAGAGTCACAGGCTGAAATTAAATAATAGAAATTGATGTACTGTATGAATGGAGGCCCAAAAGAGATAGGAGTAACCACTCTAATATCTGACAAAGCAGACTTCAACCCCCAAATAATAAAAGACAAAGGTTAATTCACACTGTTAAAGGGAACGATACAACAAGCAGATATAAAAATTAGAAATGTTTATACTTCAAATGTGGGTTCAAAAAATTACATAAAAGAGAAAGTACACAGATAGAAATCTCAGATAAACCTCAGTACAATAAATTCAAGATTTCAATGCACTTCTCTCACCATTAGATAGGTCATCTTGACATAAACTTGGTAAAGACTCTTTGGACCTGAAATATATCATAAATCCAATAGACTTACCAGAAATCAATAGAATATTTTCTCCAATAAGACCTGAATGCACTTTCTTTTCAGTGGCTCCTGGAACCTTCTCTAAAATAGAACATAGTTGTTTAGACAATAAACTAACTCTTAAGAACCACAAAACTGATATAATTCTTTGCATTTTTTAGATTACAAAATTTTAGATTAAAAATCAATGCAGCAAAATCATACAAAAACTATATAAACAAGTGAATTGAATTTTTTCCTCAGGATTCCTCAATTTTTCATGCAGGCAAAGCTCTTCTTGTGACCCCTGCCTTCCAAAAGTTTTTCATCAACCTTTTATTCTTGCAAGATGAGGCTTATTTCAAGTTACATAGAGTTAGCTAGAAGAAGACAAGAGAGTTTAAACTTACAGTTTGGGGCCACTCTCCATGAAATTCAGGTGAATTTTACATTTTCAAATTTATTTTCTTTCTGGCCTTGTCCCAGCTTCAATCCAAAACATTAAGAGAGATCACTTGAAGATCTATAAAAACCCAGTGACATAAATCTCATCCCCTGAGCTGGTCTGTCTTCCACACTGACCTGGGCTCCCACAAATAACAAATGCACTATAATATCAACAATGGTTTCTGTGACATACTAGACAAACTTGTATTGCAAATTCTGAATAATGTATGGTATTAGGTTCACAGATATTTTCAGGTAAATTGGAACTGCCAGTATTTATTCCCTCACCCTGGGCTCCTTCAAGAAACTGGAGTGACAAATAATAAACTTTTCTTAAAGGAAACCACTTATAGTAATACTTCTTAATGTCCTCATTCTGCACTAGAACACAGGACAAATTTTATGTTTCATAGCACACAAGATTCCAGGAATATGTTCATTGCATTCAGCTACACTGTCTCTTTTTTCTTTCCACAATGAAAATTCTTTTTCTTTTTTTCTTAAAATATATATATATAGCTGTATATGGACAGATGGACAGCAGGCTTTTATTTTATTTGTTTATTTTTATGTGTTGCTGAAGATCAAATCTAGACCCTCACATATGCTAGGCTAGCACTCTGTCACTGAGCTACAGCCCCAGCCCCTCAACAATAAAATTTTTATTTCTTTTTTTAGTTGTTGTTTCATATTAGGGGTTGAACCCAGAGGCACTTAACCACTAAGCCACATCCCCAGCCCTTTTTTTATATTTGATTTAGTGACAGGGTCTCACTGAGCTTCTAATAGCCTTGCTAAGTTTGTGAGCTGGCTTTGAATTTGTGATTCCTTCTGCCTTAGCCTCCCAAGCTGCTAGGATTATAGTGGTGTACCACTACACCTGGCTGGAGTTTCTATTTTGATAATTAATAAGTGTCTTGGCAATTTAAACATTTTTTACTCAGATTTCTGTGAGTTTTCCAAATCATACAAAATTACCAGGGTAAATTCTGTTGAAGAGTAGCCTGGCAGCCTGAAACTTTCCATTTTAAAAACATGTAGTTCACTAAGATTTAGCAAAAAGAAATTTAGAAATGCAGTCCCCTATATTTTCATAGAAATGGGAGGCAGAAATTGACAGTGCGGAAAGTAGCAGGTGTCCATTTTAGACTTTAAAGATAATCACTCTGCTCTGCTGCTGCAGTTTATATTAAAACTAATATATTTTATTTCCCTTCCTCTTCTCCCTCTCCTATCTCTAATATTGTGCAAAACAAGATTATTCTTCTTCTCATCATAGGCTGAGTTAAGCACACATGGCATAGGAATGAAGTAATTAAGATGTCAGAGAAGGCACCAGAAACCCCAAGAAACAGCTCTCTCAATACTACAAGTAAATCATGACCCCTAAAACACATAAAATTTAGACATCAATAATCTCTTGAAAACTTCTCTGATCTACTTGGTTGTAAGAATCACAGCCTCTGAGACATGAGTCCCATTTCTTCTTTTCAGGAAAAGCAATAATATTTCTTTTTCCTTTCCTCAAACTTGTGTTCTCATTATTGGATTGGCATTAGAGACAAAGAATGAGATGTTGGTAACAGGGTTCCATGTCACCAAATGCACTGGCTCCCCTACTTCAATAAAATACCATTTCTTGGACAGATTTAGATTTAATTATCTCCCTGGAGAACCCAGGGCCACATGACAGCCTTCACCTGCAGCAACAATACAGGACAATTGATAAATGTGCACAAATGTATCACAAAAAAGTAATAAAACTCCAGTATTAAAGTGATCAGTTTTATGGTGCCTGAAATAACTCCAGACAGAAACAGGGAGGAGAATTTTCCAGGGAGAGAGCTGCTTTTCCCTGTGGATGGGTGATCTGACCTTCGGGTAAATATGATTCAAAGTGACAGGCTCAGAGCTTTTTCCGCTCCAGGCTTTTCTGAGAATCAGAAAATCAAGAATCCCATATTTCTGAGGGCTTTTCTGGCCCACTATTTGAGTATTGAAAACACCCTTATTAAGCTTAAAATGGGATTAAATAAATTGTTCAAACTCTAGATGCATGCCCCAGTAAGAGAATGTCTCTTCTTCAAATACTGAATAAATAAGGAAAAGTCAAGTAAGTTTAACTCAAGGAGCAAGGGACAATCTAAATAAAAATTTGTCATTTGAAGGCAGTTTCAGGCCATTCATAATAGGAGTAGGGAGAAAGAAATTCCTGGATATAACTATATTCCAGGGAGTTGGTTTCCTTTGTTATAGGAAATTTTCAGGATTTTGTGTTAATATGTGTAGATAGAGTCCTAGACTTCTACAATGCTTAGGGTTCATCTTCCCCAATGATGAGACAATTTAAATCCTCTTTCCTGCTCCCAGGTTTGTGATATGATATGTAGTATAAATTTGCAAATCCCTATACCATGTCTCATGTCCAAAATGAACACAATATTACTTCTTGGAAAATTCTGGGTGGCTGGCTGGAATTAACCTCTCTTGTGAAACTTTAAAAAATTAGGAGATCAAATGTTCAAATCATAGAAGCTGAATGCTGAGGAAAGTGCCTTGCTATGTGGCTAATGCTATGAGCAGAGGGGCAATCCATACTTCATCGTTTATACCATCAGTAGGAAATAAAGAGGCAAAAGTCCTGGTATATGCTACCTGAGGCTCTTTATGACACAAAAACAAAAGTACAATATTACTGAAAGAAATTTTCTCTCAGGAAATGAATATGTCTGGACCTATGTTGAGTCTGGTAGCAGAATTATGCATGCATGAATACCTGCCCCAGATCCAGAAAAACGTCAGAAACATCTTGGGCACTTTGTTGCCAAACAAAAGACTTCTATGAATTTCCTTCTAGCTAGAGTAATGAGAATGATTTACTACAGCTAGTGAGGCAGCCAGGACACCAAAGGCTATGGCCTGGTCTTGATGGAAGGATAATTGAGGGGAAGCAAGTTTAAACATTTATAAAAGGAATCAGAGGACACTCAGGATGAAAATGTGTGTAATTCATGAAGCCTAAGGGTCTTCTTGGCATCACAGTAAGCAATGCATTTCAGTAAGGAGGAAATACTTTCTGGTTTGGGGCAAGAATTGTCCCCAGGATGGGCTAGGATATATATTTCTCATTCTCATCTGCAACTGTTGAAAGAGAAAAAAAGCCTGAAGTAAAATTCAACCATAAAGGAGAGGGCAATCACAATGTAAATTTTCCAATTATAGGTAGCCTTATGCCATTCCTGATAAGGGTGGGAAAACAAGGCTGGGAATGTAGGCCAGTGTTAGAGCGCTTGACTGTTTGCATGAGGTTATGGGTTTGATTCTAAGCATCACAATAAAAAAGAAACAAAAAGAACTAAGGGAAGTAATTTGTGGAAAAACCAATACTATATATCTCAGGCAATGGGATTGCCTTATATAGTCATTTTTCAGGTTTTCCAGAGTACATGCATGGATACCTGCCCATCCATAGTCTTAGTTCTTTTCATTCCTTAGGGTTCATGAGACCCCACATTGGGTCATAAGGATTATCCTTGGATGGTCCGACTGAGTAATAGATGGATTGTTCATAGATGGCTGGTAGGGCCCTAATAAAACTATGTCTTTGGGAACTTCTGAGGTAGGCAGAGTAAGCAGAAGTAAAGTTTTAACCCATCATTGGGGAGGCTAAGAAAATAAAAGTGCCAGTGTCAGAAATAATTTTTTTCATCTTTTTCAACACTGTGATCAAAAGACCTGAGAAGAACAACATAAAGTACAAAAAGTTTACTTAAAGCCAATGAATTCAGACTTAGTCATGGTTGATTTCAAGGCTCTGGGCTCTAGGTGAGGCAGAATATTATGCTAAAATCTAATGGTGGAGGAAAGCAGCTCAGGACATTTCCACCACGAAGAAGAAAAAGAGATTTTTCTCATCAGAAACAAAATATAAATCTCATAGCCATGCCCCCAGTGAACTACCTTTTCCAGCCAGTCTATATTCTTATAGTTAATACCCAGTTGATACATAAGTGTATTTAAGTACTCATTTGGTTACATTTGACTATTCCCAGGTTGTCTCATACATGTGATTTTGGGGGACATCCAACATCTAAACCATAACATGCTGCCCTTGGCCCCCAACACCTCATCCCCATCTCACAATGCAAAATATATTTAGTTCATTTCCAAGAGTCTCCATGATCTTACCATCTCAAAAATTACCAAAATGTACAGTCCAAAGTCTTCTGAAAGAAGGCAAACTTTCAGCTCCATAAAAAAGGCAAATTGCATATACCCAATATGTAATGGCAAAGAGTAAATATTTCAATGTCACAAAGGAGACTTCTTTCTATAGAGAAGGATGGGACCAGAACAACACTAAAATCCAGCCGGGCAAGCAAGTCTGTATCTCCATATCCAGCATCTGCAGTATATATAATTGTGATGTTTCCTCCAAAGTGCTCATGTAGCTCCACTTTTATAGCCTTGCTGGTAGCAGCCCACATGACCTCAGTCTAGTCCTGTTTCTGCTCAATTACTGTAGCTTTCCTAGGCAGATGTCCCTCTTTACTGGCATCTCTTAATCTCAGATTTCTCTGCTTGAATGTTGGCTTCCTTAGTATATCTTCCTTTTCATAACTTCAGGCATCACCATATCAGGGCAGCCAATCAGAACTCTGACTCTTTCATTTTGCTTGGCCTCCCAAGCCTTCTTTTGAAATCTCATTGCCTGCCTCCGTGACTCCAAAACCACAGCCCCATGCATTCCCTTCAAACCATTGTTATGTGGTTGACACCAAATTCTATCACCATTTTGAGCAATAGACAAGCTTTCTGATCCCTGTGGCAGCTCTTGCTGAGTGCCTGGACAGCTAAGTATGGTGAAGAAACTTTTTAACCTGCCTCCATATGCAAGCAGGTGTCTCTTAATTTCTTCTTAAAAAAATTCTACCTTCACAACCTTAAGCCTGAGATGGATGTTGTCTTAGTAATTCTGAGAAGCCCTCATGTCACATCTTCAATTGTACCTGGGTAAAATACTTAGCATATCTTTAGAGACTAAAGCATTTCCCAATTGACCAAATTTCAGTCAAACTTTTATGGCCAATCTCAAGTTTTTCAAATCTTTTGCTCTGTTTTCTTCTCCCGATTAACACAGTAATCTTAAGAGTGGCCACAATAACCAATAACCATACCAACATCTAAATACTATACAGATTTGAAATTACCTCTATCAGATTAATTAGTACATCACTTTTAAATTTAACCTGGCAAAAAGACTCAGCACAGAAGCAAAATATAGCAACTTTTAACCAGAAATGACATGAATGGCCCCGAGTCCAATTTCCAATTGACTCCTCGTCCTCTGAAACCTTGTGAGCTCAGTCTTTATTTTTCAGCATTCTATTGGCATTCCGGTTTTGGAGTTCCCACCAGAATCACCCATTAAGATCTAGTTACAACATTCTGAAACTTTTCCAGCTTGCATCTCTAAAGTTTTCAAAATTCTTCCCAACACAAACCATCTCTAAAAGCTTTTGAAAACATGATCATGTTGTTTGCAGAAACAATCTCATTTTTCAGGAAAATTTCCACGTTAGTCAGTGTTTTCAATGGTGTAACCAAAAGATCTGACAAGAACAATGTAGAAGACAAGGTTATTTGGGGGTTCATGCTTTCATGGGTCTGAGTCCATCAATGGCTGACTCAATAAATTTGGGGGTCCTGGAGAGGCAGAATATCATGGTGGAATCCCATGTCAGAGGAAATCTTCTCAGACCATGACCACCAGAAAACAGAGAGAGGTCTGTACAGGAGACAAAATGTAAACCCTAAGACACACTTCCCAATGACCCACATTTTCCAGCCACATCCTATGTTCCTGCAGTCATCACCCAATTAATTCATACCAGTGAATTTAATCCATGATTGTATTAAAGCTCTAATAATATAATCATCTAACCTCTGAATATTCTTGCATAGCTTAAATGTCCTGAGTAAACTGTATGACCTAGCAGCCATGATGACCTGAATAGCTTCTATGAGCTGCATAGGTTTTATGGTCTGAGAAAACTCTGTCCTGCTTAGTCTCTAGGATCTGTGTAGCCTCTATGTCAGGCACATTATCTGTTACTTTCATAGTTTTTATGACTTGAAACATTTCTATGGCTTGGGTAGTCTAAATGACCTAATAGTTTATAAGGTTTTTGTAGGCTCTATACCCTGAGTAGCCTCTATGTTCTGTTCTGCTTCTAAGAACCACCATCATGACTTGGAGATCCTAAACAGTATAGTAGCCTCTATGGCTTAACAGGCACTATGACTTGCATTGCCTCTATGACTGAGTAGCCTCTATGACCTATGTATCCTTTGTGACCTGCATAGCCTTTATGGTCTATATAAACTTAATGTTCTGAGAGTCTTTGACCTTTTTAGCTATTATCCAAGTAGCCTCTATGAAATAAGTAACCTCTATTTCTTGAGTAGATTTCATAGCCTGTGTTGTATCTATGATCTGTATCACCTCTATGACTTGCTTATTTTCTATGATCTACAAAGCCTCTGTGGCCTTAGTATGACTGGAGTAGTCTCTATTTTCTCTGCACCCTCAATGTATATAGCTCTATGGAACTGAGAATCTTCTATTGCTAGCCTAACTTTTAGGACATGCATAATCCCTGGGACCTGAAAAACCCCTATAATCAGTGTTATCTCTATGCCTGAGTAGCTCCTACATTCTGCATAGCCTCTATGACCTCTGTAGTATCTATGACCTAAATTGTCTAAATAACCTGAATAGACTATATAACCTCAGTAGCCATTATGATCTTTGTACCCCCTATGACCTATATATCCTCTATGATCTGTGTGTCTTTTATACTGTGAGTAGCCCACATTACCTTCCTAGCCTTTATGGCCTTATTAGGCTTCATTCACTTAATAGCCCCCATGATCTTTGTACCTTGCATGTCCTTCATCACCTCTATGATCTAAAAACCCTCTAACATCTGCATAGCCTCCATGATAAACATAACCTCTATGCCATTGTCTAGCCTCTCTAAGACCTTTGTAAGATTTGTGTCCTGTATGGCCTTAAAGACCTGAATAGATAGTAAGACCTATGTAGGATCTATGAGCTGAGATATCCAAGGCTTGTATAGTCTTTATCATGTAGATTATTTTCCCTGCATTTATTCTGTGTCCTTCATAGACTTTATGGCCTATGTGGCTTACTGTTTGATGTGAGTATCCTCTATATTTATGATGCCTCCATGGCCTATGTAGCCTTTATGATCTGAGTAACTTCTATGACCCATGAAACTCCAATGACATGCATAGCTCCTATTATGAAGCTCCTATCACCTGTGTAGCCTCGATGATGTCCATAGCCACTATGGCCAGTATAGGCTCTATGACCAAATAATATCTATGACCTGCTTATCTTGTATGACCTGCATAGCCTCTGGGTCCTGTGTAATTCTATGATCTTTGTTGCCTTTATGGCTTCAGTGGCCTAAATGGCCTCTTTAGCCTCTATGATCTCAGTAGCCACTTTGACATGTGTAGCTTCAATGACCAAGAAAACACTTTGGCCAACCTTTCCTCTATTACCTGTGTAATCTAAATAATCTTAATAACCCTCATCACCTGTGTTTTCTCTATTTTTTTGTGTAGCTTTGATGATCTGCATAGTTTTCTGTGTCCTGAGTATCCTGTATAACTGTATATTCTTTATGTCTCGAATGGTCTAACTCAACTGAGAAAAACCTGTGATCTGTTCTCTCAAGGGACCAAGTAGACTCAGTTTTGTGAATGGCCTCTGTAGCCTCTGTGCCCTTATTAGACTTGACTTGTGTAGCTTCTAGGATGTACCCATATCTGTGAACTGAATTACCTGTACTACTTTCATACACTCTATAAATTAAATCTCCCAAATATTTTGCAAATCTTCTGTGGCCTGAGTAGCCTCTACTACCTGTGTAGCCTCTATGGCCCAAATAGCCATTGTGACCTCTATCTTCCATGAACTTTGTAGACTGTATGTTCTGAATAGCCCTAGGACCTGCATAAATCTTTATGGCCTGAGTAGCATCTATTACAGGATAGCATCTATGACCTGTGTGGACTGTGAACCAAGTGGCCTTTGTCACAAGCATAAACTTTCTAAGACTCTCTAAAGTCTCTAAAGCTTTGTAGGTTATATGGCCTGTGTAGCCTCTATGGCCTATGTAGCCTGTATGACTTGAATATCCTCTATGACCTACAAAGTCTTTTTAACCGGAGTAGCCCCTATGACCTAAGTAACCTCTTAAGACTGAGTAACCTTTATAAATAGCATAACTTCTATGACCTGCATAGCATATATGGCTTACACAACCTCTATTTCAGGTATATCTGTCTGGTCTCAGTAGCCTCTGTGGCCTGCATAACATCTATGACCTGCATATCTTCCATGATTTGCATATACTCTATGACTTAAGTAGTCTATATGGTCTGAGTGGCTCCTATGAATTATTTAGCAGCTATGGTCTGAGAAGTCTCTTATGCCTCCATATGCTTAGAACATTGTGAAACCTTAGTAGCCCCTATAACAGCATTACTGTTGTTACCTCATAATCACTAAGATTTTTATAGCCTGTATGGCTGTGTAGCATCTATGACCAGTACAACATCTAGGGCCTGTATTTATTCCATGTCCTGCATTGCCTTCATGGCCTTGGCAGATATATGACTTACATCATCCTGGGTTTGAATAGCTTCTATGACCTACATAACATCTGTGAATTCTGGCATTTCTATGGCACAAGTAAGCTCTATGGCCTGAGTTGCCTGTATGTTCTAAGAATACTTTTTGGCCTTTGTGGCCTTTATGACTTGATTTGCCTCTATGAACTGCATAACTTCTAATAACTGAATAACAACTAATCCCTCTTAGCCTTTGTGACATAGTAGCCTCTGTATGATCAGGTAGCCTGTAGTACTTGCAGTATCTTTATGACTTGAATATCTTAATTGACCTGTATAATCTCTGTGTTCTTAGTGACCAAAATGACCTTAGCAGTTCCTATCATCTTTGTAGCCTCTATGACATGTGTATGCTCTATACACTGTGTACCCTCTACAGGCTGAGTAGCTTACATGAAGTGAATATTCTTTTGGACCTGAGTGGCCTCTATGGGCTACACAGGGAGGAGACTTTATGACCAAAGTAAATTATATGTACTGAGTGGCCTGTCTTCTGAGTAGCCTCTCTTACCTACATAGCCTTTATAACCTGAGTATGAATTCTATAGACACTCTAACCTATCTAGCCTTTATGACCTGAGTAGATGAAGTAACCTCTGTAGCCTCTGTGCCCTTATTAGCCTAAATGACCTTAGTAGCCACAATGACCTGCAAATCCTTTATGACTTGTGTTTCCCTATTACCTGCATATCCTCTATGACCTGAATAGTCCATTTTGGACTGTGTAGCCTCTATGGCTTGAGTAGCCTATATAAACTGCATAGACTCTTTGACCTACAATAACCTGAATAGTTCCTATGGCTTGTTTAGCATATTTCACCTGAGAATCTTCTATTGCTTTTGTATCATCTATGTCATGAGCAGACTCTTGGAACTGAGTAGCTTTCATGAGTTTTGTTGTCTTTAAGACCTGAGCAGACTTATAAATATTCTATGTCATTTTTAGACTTCATTACTGAATAGCTTACTCCATGACCTCAGTGGTTCTATGACTTAGTTTCCTCTCCTGATTTATGGAGCCCCAATGGCCTATGTAGGCTCTTTAGTCTAAGTAGTTTCTATGGCCAGGGTAATCTCATTGACAGACATAGCTTCTCTGATGGGTAAAGTCCTTATTGCCTGCTTATTCTTCACAATCTGCATAGCCACAATGGCCAAAGTAATCTCTAGGACCTGTATAACATTTATGAAATATGTGTCTTCCATGGCCTCCATAGATCCTATGACCTGTGTAACTTCTATGATATGTACACCTCTAGGACCTGTTTAGCTTCTTTGTATTCTGTGGTCTGTATGGCCTTAGGCCTGAATAGACTACAGAACCTTATCTTTAAAATCTACTTAGCCTATATGCCCTGAGTAGCTTCTAGAACCAAGGTAGCCTTCATGACCTATTTTACACCCACAACCTGCCTTTCTGCAATGACTTGCATAGCCTTTATGAACTTATGACTTGCATAGCCTCTATGCCTGAGAATCCTGGTAGGACATGAATAGTCCATATGGCTTGCTTATAATCCATGGCCTTATTAGCCTCTATAGACTTCACAGTCTCTATGAACCTCATAGGCTTTATGGTCTAAATAATTAAATTACCTCAGTAGCCACTATGACCTTCAAAGGCTTTATGCCCTGAGTATCTTCAGTGAACTGTGTGGCTTCTATGACCTTAGTAATATTAACTGTGTACTTCTATAACTTGCATATTTTCTACAGCCTGTGTTGTCTATTATGACCTTGGTATGTGCTATGACCTCTGTATCCTATATGAACTGAGTAGTCTAATTGAACTACTTAGCCTCTATGGCCTTAGTAAACTAAATAACCTTAGTATATTTTATGACCTCAGTAACCTCTGTTACCTACATAGGCTATGTGCTTGAGTAGCCTCTATGAACAATGTAGCCTTTATGACCTATGTAGCCTTTATGGTTTGAGTAGCTTAAATGACCAGCAGTTTCTATGACCTTTGTGACCCATATGACCTTAGCCCTTATTACCTGATGAGCCTCTACAAACTACACAAACTGTGGCAAAGAAGCCTCATGTCTTCTGTATTTCTATGAGCATAGTAGACTATGACCTCTGAATCTATGGCATGAAGATCTTTATGACTAGAAGAGCCTTTATGGCCTGTGAAGTTTCTATGATATAAATCACCTCTACTTTCTGTGTTCCTTCTATGACCTGAAAATTGTATGACTACAGTAACCTCTATGAACTTGCATAAAATTTAGCTTCTCTCTATGGCCTGAAAAGCCTCTATGACCTCTGTAGTCCTTATAACCTGTGTAACCTAAATGACATCAATAACCTAAATGCCAGCATCAAATATAACAGAAAAAAATTCAGGAAGAAGAAAATATCTAGAGGTCCAGGAAGAAGCAAGTGTCTGGAGCTGCATTGGTGATACTAGTCACAGAGCTTCCTGCATCTGCAAGTACTATTCCTGAAGTTTGGGATCTGTCAAAGTCGTGTGCAGAATATTCATGCAAAAAAAATAAACAAATAAAAGAAAACAAAAGAAAACAAAAGAAAGAAAGAAAGAAAGAAAAAGAAAGAAAGAAAGAAAGAAAGAAAGAAAGAAAAGTAAGCCCTTTGAGATGAAGCAAGAATGCCAAACTATGAGTACATGAAAAGAGCTTAGTGTGAAATTTCAACCCAGGACACCAATACCAAGTACAAATACAAACATAAATGTCAATCCAAGAGACTAAACTTTTATACCTCGACTTTAAAACTTAGGAAACTATCATCTCATGTGTTGACTCAAAACCAAGCTCATTCATTCTCTTATATGCTACAGGATATAATGTTTCTGATACAAATTGAATTAATCCATCACTTTCCTTCTTAGTCAAATAGATGCTATAATTATACTACTTGTTGAATCCACTTTCTTCTCAGAGTTATATATTAGAAGACCTTAGCACAATCTAGCATAGGGAAATTGTTTGCCATGTATTCATTATAATTACTTTAAGTAATTGTTCTCTTTGTTATTTCACTGGAGCAAAAATTATGCATCATTTTGACTCTAGGGACCTGAAGCATTGAGCTCTGATCCACTTTTGTAACTTTAATGACTATACTCCTCTCACTTCACCTTTCTATTGTACAATTGTCTGTGCTACCAATTGTGCTGTGAGCCTTTCTTCAGTATTAAAGCTATCACAGGCCCATGGTTAGACAAAAAGATATTACTTTTAACCCACATTATGACCACAGCATGTTATTTTTGCTACTTCAGACACAAAATAAATTCATTCTCCAATGAGCACACTCACGCTTACCTTAAGAAATATAATGGCAGACACGTTAAAAGGAGAAAAGCAGTCCCGAGATCCATTATCTGGGTGCTACTCGTCTATGCTCAAGTGTGTGGCAAGGAGTTAGCCCTTGGTGATCCCTACATAATAATTTCACAGAACATAAACATCAGACAAGACCCTTTGTGCCAATAGTGAGTCAAATGAATACATCATCACTCTATAATCACTTGTGAACTTAGTCAAAATCCTGAGTATTGGCCTAATCACAAAAAATGACCAAATATTCCCTACTTTGGCTATTACCAATGATTGCGGCTGCTTCTTAAATTATTTTTACCAGGGCTGGGGTTGTGGCTCAGTGGCAGAGCACTTGCCTAGCATGTGTGTGAGACACTGGGTTCAATTCTTGGCACCATATATAAATAAATAAATGCTCATTGACAACTAAAAATATGTTTAAAAAAATCCTTTACCAGTTATAGCCTGTCTTTGTGATACTGCAAGTTACTAGTGACAAGTTCTGCTTCCTTACATATTCAAGTTTGAACAATAGAAAAGCACATCATGTTGGGTCTGTAGGAGACTCCCTGCTGAAGTTAAGTCTCCAGAGAACATTATGGAATTCCTTATGAATTCCCCTCCTCTCTGAATGGTACCAAGCTGAAGAGCATGAAATTCAAAGGTTTTTTTTGACCAATACCCACTGGACAGAAAGTCTTCTCTCTTTTTCTGAGTCACCCTGCCAATCAGCACCCACAACATAACCTATGCAACCCTTCTTAAGCCAAAGCTTAATAGCTCACACTATCTGCCCTCTTCCTCTTCCTCTCAGCCCTCTTCCTCTTCTTTCTCTCTTCTACTCTCTTTCTCTTTGCTCTTATAATGCCAGATTCATGGGAATCTAATAGATCCCCAGAAGCCAAATCCAATGCAATTAGCTCAAGCTTGGACTCACAACTGTTTCTGAAGCAGCTGTATGGAGAAGTGAGCCCCTGTCTATTGTTCAGTGAGATTTTATAGGTTTTGAAGAGGATACTCCATGCATCACAACATCACACAACAAATTATTCCATACTATGGGAAAGTCAAAAAACAACTCTTAACATTGATTAGCACATTCACTGCTGGGAACAAGTTGGATATGGGTGATTGGTTAGTACAAGAGTGGGATTGATTTCAACTAATTGCTTTAATCTATGAAAGGTGTACATGCTAAACCACATGGTTTCTTAATGCATTATCAACCACTGAGACTACTGTGGGGTCTTCTGGCATCCCAGATATTTTCCCCATCTCATGCTGACTGGTGGTTTCTAGGGGGTTGCTATAGGTAGCATAACTGAGTCAGGGACACCTGGCACCACAAATCTCTCCTGTTATTTACAGACAAACAACTCAGCAGGACCAATATGTGCTTAGGATCATTCTGTGCATTTTTCCAAGGACAAGGGTCATGCCTCCTCACTCTGGACAGGCCTTGAGCTAGAAGCTGTTTTCAAAAATGGAGTTGTTGTAGGGACAAAGAAGGCAAGTCACTGAAGATAGCAGGTAACAAGTTTTATTTGGCTGTAGCCAGATTCAGAGGGCACAGCTTTTGCTGTAATCAATTAATCCCCTGAACCCGAGTTCAGGGAGTTTCAAAGTTTTATACCCAGCATGTAAGGGGAGGGGCTCAGAAATTCAGTCTGCAGAAGTTCACATAAAAGCAGCTTTTCCTTTCACTGTTTTGAGCAAGTTAACTCTTCAAGGACAACACCTGAGAAGGGGAGAGCTTCTTCTCCTCTTTCTTCTCTCCCCCTGCCAGCTGTTACCATGGAGCCCATTTGTAACTTGTTTTAAAAATGTAGACATCTCTGTGAAGCCCAGCTCAAGGCCAGTGGCCTTGTTTGCACATTTCTTCAAAGTACTATACTGGATACATTTGTGGAAAACTAGTAAGGGAGTGTGCAGCACCTGGAGTACTGGTATCTTCTCAGCCAGTGGCTAAGTAAAACAGGGCAACATGAATATAGGAAGTTTATCTACATTGAACTCTTTTGCAGAGACTCTTTTGCTGAAAATCCTAATGTTAGTCCAGGTGAAGATTTCTGGAGAGGCCCAGTTAAGATGTTTCAGTGGAGAAAGGGGGTGCTACTTCAGAGTCACATAAGTTTCTCACTATATTCCTCTGTTCTCTGCTCTCCTCCTTTTCTCTCTCTGCTTTCTGCCTCTACTTTTCTTCCTCTGTGGGCAGCCTCCCAATAAAATCTAATGGTTTAATCTCTGTCTTTTGTGAGTCACTTGCTTTTAACATCAAGGTAAGCATATAAAGAAGGGTTTATTTAAGAAGAAGTAACAGATTTCTCCCTCAAGAGAGAAAGGGGCCATGGCTGGTATCCTGGTATCCAAAGAAGTGAAGTCTTCTGCCATTTTTGTATGTCCTAGGTTTCCTTTATTCTCCTGCCTTTTTAATGTTTATTTTTGATTTGTAGCTCCACACAATACCTTTACTTTATTTATTTATTTTTATTTATTTTTATGTGGTGCTGAGGATCAAACCCAGACCCCTGCACATGATATCCACAACCCCAACTCTATTCTCCTGCCTTTCACCCCTTTTCTTTCTCCTTCCTGCCTATGTGACTAGGCCCAACACTAGGCCTAGATATGTTCGGTGGGATGGCCCAAAGGTGGGAAAAAGGTGGGCTAAAGGGGGGAGGGCAGGATGGAGTAGCTAAGGACACATTAACAATTTTATAGCTCCCTGTAGGAAGGAGCAATTCCTGGGACAGTTTACCTTGGCAACAGGATGGAGCAGGGGTAGATTCTTGATAAGGGTGAAAGAAGGGCTCTGAATGAATTAACATTTTAGTCCCTCAGGGGACAGTGTCCAACTTCCCAGACTCACTCAAAATTAGTCTCCATGGTTTTACCTAACTCGATTTACCTATCTATACTGGCTGCCTGTCTAATTCTAGCTTCACTTGGCCTAGTCTTTCATGCTTTCAGAATCCATTTCATTTTTGCAGAAACCAAATCTTTCAATCTTCTCTAAACCAATCTGAGAATGCATTCTCTTTTTTTCTTTCTTGCAGTGATGGGGTTGAACTCAGGTCCTCACCCATGTAAGTGCTCTTCCAATGTGCTTGTTTCCCTGCCTCAGGATATTAGTTATAGAGTTACCCACAAATCCTCATGCAGAGAAAATGGCCAAATACAATTTTGATTACAAAAGCAGGAAACTTATATTGAGAAAATGATATTGAGCCAATTCATCAATAAAGGGCTGAAACAGAAACTAAGATCTTAAAGCTACAGTCAAGACCTCAGGACTTCTAAGCTGGGTTTGGCTTTACACTTGGAGCTGAATCAAGGAAGGTCTTAGATTCAGACTTAAAAAATCACAAAGTGGAGAGGCAATGGAGGAGAGGACACTGGTAGTCAGTGTCCAGCTCCATTGGTGATCAGTAGACATTAGCTTAGGATTCTTCTCCATTGTCACCATGCCAACTGCTCTGCTCTTCAAAATACTGTGCCCAGTGCTAAAGGTCCAGGCATTTTGCCAGATGCTGGCAATGTGGAGGTGAAGGATATCACTGCCTTTTAGTAAGATCAGGGAGGCAAGTGTGAAGACAAACTATGACATCAGAAATGACACCTGATCTATATGTGCCCACTCCAAGAAAGTGAGCGGCAAATATGGCCACCTGGAATACATACAGTTTAATTAGTATTTCTATTCTTTTTGGAAAGAAAATTAATTAGGAATATTATATGGGTTTAAGCAGATACAAATATAAATATTATTTTTGTGTAAAATGGAGACATTTCATATCAATAAGTGAAATAATATTGGGATTTGTAATTTTCATATAGAGATGAAATTGTTAACATCTCTACCTTATACCCAAAAGTAATATAAGCCATTAATAAGGACCTAAATATAAAAATTTAAATTTCCCTACAAGAAAACACAGAATGTCTATGACATTGCAATCACACAGAATTTCTTTTTTCTTTCTTTCTTTCTTTTTTTTTTTTTATACTGGAGAGTGAATCCAGGGACACTCAACCTCTGAGCCACATCCCCTGCCATTTTTTGTATTTTATTTAGAGACAGGGTCTCACTAAGTTGAATAGAGCCTTGCTAAATTCCTGAGGCTAGCTTTGAACTCTCTATATTTATGTCTCAGCCTCCTGAGCTGCTGGGATTACAGGCGTACACCACCATGCCTAGCCAGATAAAATTTCTTAAACAAATTTTGGAAATTAGATATTATAAAGTAGATGTCATTGGAAGAAATGATGCATTTAACCTTATTGAATTGTTGATCAAATACAAGAGATAATTTAAAACTGGCATTACTCTTGGAGAATACATAGTAACAAAAGACAAATTTACAGGATATATAATAAAGCATATGTATATTTTTAAAGTTCTAAAGTTTGCAGATTTAAGAAAAAAGATTTTGACTTTGTTAAGCATAATTTATTAAAGGTCACTAAATGTTTTAACAAACATTTTAAGTCAAAAAAGAGGAAATGGGCTAGGCATAGTGGTGCATGCCTATAATCCCAGCAGCTCAGGAGGCTGAGGCAGGAGGTCATGAGCTCAAAGCCAACCTCAAAAAATGAGGTGGTAAGCAATTCAGTGAGAATCTTGTGTCTAAATCAATTGCAAAATATAGCTAGCATGTGGTTCAGTGGTGAAATGCCCCTAAGTTCAATCCCTAGCATTAAAAATAAATAAATAAGAAGTAAAAACAATAACCTAGACACCAGATTTCTTACTCTAGGCCACCAGCCAAATCTCTTGCAACTTAACATTACCCATGAGGGTGCCATTGTAGTGACCCTAGATAGGCACAAGGAGATTAAGTGGGCAAATCCAGAAGCAGAAAGAGAGAAAAGACAGCCTGAGGCACAGGGCAATTTGTCAGCTCCTTATTTCTCTTTCCTCTCTCCCTAGCACCTCTTTGACAGCCATATCCTTTGAAATTCCAATATACACTTCTGATACTCACCACTCCAGATAGGGATGTACCCAGATTTTGTGGAGGAAGACACTCATATAATTAGAGGAGGGTTAGAGAAATCTATTTAAGGAAAACTTTAAAACATTAAGTATGCAAGTTACAAGAACACATGGCTAGGGGCTTTCTGAGAATACTGATAAGAGAACTAACTAACTATTAGACTGATTAGTTTCATAGGAAACTTTCCTTCTACTGCATTCTCTAACTGTTGAACTAACTGAATGTTCATTTTCCATCCATGGTCAGAGCCCTTCACACTTGCATTGGAGGTGTAAAGGAAATAATGGAGAGGAAGAAGACAACTACTTTAAGGTTCCTCAAAACTTTCAGTTGGAAACTGTCATGAGGCTGAGCAACAATAACACCACTTAGAAAATCCACATTCCTGGTGAGCTTTTCACCTGCTTCACACAGCCTCTGGCCTCCCGGTGCTTTGACGTTAGATGTCCACTAGGTGGCATCAGAAGGTCCAACATCCCGGACTCCTTCTGGAGGGAAAGCACTAAGCATGCCTAAAAGAGTCCTTTCTCTTTTCCTTTAGCTACTGAAGGGCGCTGCTGAATTCTCCTTGGGCCCCTGTGGAAAGAAAAACCCATTGCACCAGGCATCAGAGTGGTCGACAGGTAAACCGAGGCAAAGGAAACTGGAGAACACAGCTTAAAGAGCTGCTCTTAGGAAGGAGGCAGGTGAAGGGGCAAAACCTGTGCTGCTACCCAGGCTTACACCCAAGACCCAGGGCCCTAAGCAGTCAGCACAGGTGCACAGTCTGAGCACAGTCCCTTCTTCTCCTGGGGCCACTGTATCCCAAAAGCGAAAGGCGGGTTTCATCTTCTCTGGGATGGTACACCTGTTGGTGTGGTCTGGCTCCCCACTCACCAGAGGCCCTCTTCTCTTTTACTAGGGCCACTGACCGACCTAATATCCAACACCACCTGTACTGCCAGCCAGGTGTCCAGGAGGAGCCTCTCCCACCTGGTCACAGTAAGTAGGCCAGAGGAAGTGAACTCCACCAGGTTCCCAGATACCAACGCAGTCTTTCAGCTGAAACCACCTAGAACGCATGGAATCTGTGAAAGCCTTTGGATCCACCTGTTGGAAACCAGCAGAGAGAAGGTATCATTTTAAAAACAAGATGACAGCATCATCACCATTGGGGGCAAGAAGCAGATGCCAGGGTGCTTCTCTCTAGCATATGCAGGCATAAGTCAGAGCTGGAGTCACTGGTATATAAGCCAGTGGTAAATCTATATGATAACACAACCCTGTAGTAAGTGTTGGATTCGGGCTGCTGTGCTAGCATTCAGTTTTTCACTGAATCATAACTGAATGTGGGAACTTCCTTGCATATGCTGTCATTTAACCCTCACTGGAAAAAAAATTTGTAATCTTAGTGTATCAAATGAGAAAATGTTCTCACAGTAGTTAATTAAAACTTACCCAAAATATTACAACTCTTACCCTGACCAATGACTTAAGTTTTGAACTTTCTGGGGCTTCGGAGTTGTTTGTTGTTCCTCTTCAGCTCCCCAAATGATTCTGATGCTAGGAAGGGCTGAGAACACTGCTCCAGAAAAATGTAGTGAGTTCTGAGTCTCTTTACTTCCACCATGTTTCCCAACTTTCTATTTTTCTACCATTGTTTTCTGTGTTCCTTTTCCTAGAAGCTCCTACAACTCTCCAACAAGGTTAGATTCTCTTCCTATGTTCTCAAACCGTCTAGGTCAGAGACAAGCCTGGAGCCAATACAACAGCAGTCCCTGACTGCCTCCCCCATTCCAGCCCCACAAACCCTAAATAGGCTTAATTAACTTTCCCCCACTCCAATACACACACACTGTTAGGATGGCCAAGGACTGGGAGAATGGTGCTGATCTCACCTCCCAATTTGCTCTTGCATCTCAGCTCACTTCCCTCTCTGCTCCTTAATAAAGAATAAAAAGCTGGTGCAGCTGAGTTCCATAACTAGGACCCAGCCCTAATGATCTCATTTAACTCTAGTGCCTCACTTAATTCCCAGCTTCCTCCCATACCTTTATTTTTGTGATAGAAATGAGATAATGAATGGGGAGCCAGGTAGGGTAATATATAACAAAAGCCTGTGAATATAACATCATCCTCTGATGCCAATGCAGCCATCAGAAAAAAAGCACTTGGAAAGGGGATCCTTATCCCTTATAGAAAGTAATAATTTCAAGGGATGGTGGTAGGTGAGAGAGAAAGCAGCCTGAGGGTAGAACTGTATGTGTGGAGTGTTCCACTTTTTCTTAGTAATTATCACAGTGCTATTAAATGATTTGTTAGTGTGTATAAATGGCGGAATACAGACAATCCTGATAAGAGAGCTAAGTGTCTAATCTTGCATCTCAGCTATTTGAAAAGCACATGGTAGACAATCCATGCTGAGCATTTTGGTTTTGGTTTATTTGTGCCATAAACTTGAAGATATAAATAAAGATGTGAGTTAGAGAAATTCCTTTGTCTGAAGTGAAAATAACAGATGTGAATTATGTAAGAGAAATTCATATAGATGGGCACAGTGGCACTCAGGCCTGTAATCCCAGTTGCTGGAAGGAGTGAAGCAGGAGGATGGCCAGTTTTATGTCAGCCTGGGAAACATAGGCTTTGTCTAAATATTAAAAGGGAGAGGGTACAAGATGTATAGCTCAGTGGTAGAACATCACATTCCCCATTAGGAAAAGTACCAAAACAAACAAACAAACAACAACCTGACACTCATACTAAATTTTTTTTTATTTTCACACAAGGATCTATCTGCCTCCAGTTGGCTGTGCCCTAGAGGCTGGATGAAGCCCGCCCTTAGGTCACAGGCAGACACTGGTCAGTGCAGTGGCAGGAGGTGGTCTTAAGGGCTCTGCTCAAGCCACATACTTGTGGTGGTTGATCTGGGACTATAGATTTCCTCAACTGCCACTGGGCTGGGGCATGAGGATCACAGCTTTCCTGAATCTTAGATGCAGTCCTGGTCTTCAGCAGCCTCAGAAACTGCGAACATGGCCGCCTCTTTGAACTTCACACAGTCTCCTGAGATTACTGTGTCTCCAGGAGGCGACACTGGCTTCAATTGGCCCCAGTCTTCAGGGCAGTTTAGTAGCTACTGAGCAGGGTGCTGCACTCTGGCTCGCAGAATCCTTCTGGGTGGAGCAGACAGGATGCCCTCTGCTTCGGAGTTACTGAGCCAGGTTCCCCTCACCTCGCACCCTTGGAAAATGGTTTCTAAACTCCCAGGACCCAATTTACAAAGTTCTCCTCAAACTCTAATGTGAAAAGAAATAACCAGACCATCATTTTCAAAAAGATTCTGAATCAGTAGGTGGAACCTGAGAGTGCAGTTCTAACCAGCACTCTAGTGAAGCCCACAGAAGGGGACCACAGTACAGAGTATTGGCAGACTAAAAACCACAGCCAACATGACCAGGGCCTACAGGGCAAAGCTTTTTCTATTTTCTTTTCACAAACCAGACCCTGCAGTTGGCTTCTGCAGCACATCAAACACAACTATAGTAAAGGGAAGAGAAGTTCTTTGCTTGGTGAGGTATGAAGAGCTATGATTTCTTGTGCCATTAGACAGGGAAGTATGAAGGAAACTCTGCACTCTTGATTTCTGCTTTGGATCAGTCAGAAATGCTTGTTGTCAGTACCTTGGTGCTCAAACATCTTCCCTTTCAAATGCTTGGATATACTTGGGAAATAAAGTATTATTTCTGGCAGTGAAAACTTAGCTGTAAGTAACATCATTTTAATTTCAGTGGCCTTAAGTGATTAAAAGATACCCTTTATGATTCATCACCATTTCCTACTATATCTATGGCTTTAGATATTTTTCTCTATTCTTCTAAAACACCTTTTCATAAGGCTAGAACAGTAATTAGCAATGGGAGATCAAGAGTCTTTGTCTTTTCACATCTAATTTCAGGAAAAGAGTAGAATCCATTTATCCAAATAATTCAATTGAGAATCAAAATTGTCTCCCCTCCCCCCAACTTTTTTTTTGAGAAAAAAGGAAAAGAAGGTTTATTGCTGTGGTTGCAAAGGAGAAACAGAGGATTTCTGTCCCAAAGGCTGTAATCAGGCCCATCAGCAGGAACAGGGAGCTTTTAAAGAGGTGATTCAGAGAAAATGAGATTAGGGAGGAGAGATCAGCAAGGAGAAGATCAGGGAAAAGAAGGTAAGGGAAAAGATCAGGGAGAAAATCAGGGAGAAGAAGGGTGGGGAAAAAAAAACAAACATATAAATTTCAAAGCCCCAAGGGATATAGTTAAAGCATTAAATGAACCCCTGTTACATTTTCCCACTGTCAATTTCTAGCCTCTATTTCTATGGAAAGGGGGCAATGACATCTCCAAACTACTTTCTGATGAAAGGGGGAAGTAACTCAAAGTCCTTGTTCTCTATTTGGTGGGGCGTGGACAGTTAATTGCATTCAGCATCAGAAAAGTCCAGAGCTCCACTGTGGCAAATGGCAGGGGACTGAACCACACATACATAGAGCAGGGACGCAGCCACCTTGTATCCTTGCATGGAACTAAGTTCCTTCATTCTTGAGAGGGGCTCTTTGTCATGTTCCATCCTCTGCCATTCATAATGGCCCTCTAGTTTTCTCACTCTAAATAAAACAAGATAAATGGGAAATCTCAATTTCCCATAACAAATTATGTACTTTCGATGATAGGTATGGCATGAACTCACTTAATGGATTTTGAAAGATAGGAATAGGACTAAAGCTAGGGCCCAAGGCAGAAGCTAGTGCTGGTAACAGATAAGTTAAGAATGGGAAAGCAAAAGTCAAGACTTAACCTAAAGGTAAATGGACAAAAAAAGGTCTTATGTTTTCCCATTCACTGAGTGTTTTGCTCTCCTATTTAACAACTAACTGAATAAACTCATGAAATGACTACTTATTTTTTTCTTTATTTGAAGTGAGGATAAAATGTCATCAAAAAATATTACCTCACAATCCATAAAGCCAATTAAGACAAATATTTCTATGTTATTATAGACCAAATAAGGTTGATTTAATTTGCAAAACTTCTTAAATGTCTAGAAAAGGAAAGGAACCAGAAAGAAAGTGTCCCTGTGCCAAGGCATATTCCAGCCTCAAGATCTGGGCACCACTACACCCTGTGTCTTTCTAACCCAACTGAGGAAGGTGTGAATCTGCAGGCTCCTATGTGGGGATAACAGCACAGGACAGTGGATCAGAAACAGAAATGAGTTTCAGAGACCAAGAAAGCAGGAGCATGTTGTGGGAATGCCCCTGGGGCACACATATGGCCTCCAACAGGGTATTCTTTCTTTCTGTTCTTTTGCATCTACTAATCTACTGGGACAAGGACCTCATCTGCAGCAGCCAGCGTGGGGCTGCCAAGACCAGAAAGGTGCTTAGACAGAAGTCTTCAATCCTATCCATGTGGAAGTCATTTCTGTGCTTTTCAGAATTCTGCTCAGCAGCCCTAGTAAACTTGATTGGGTTCTGGTCTCCTCAAGGCTTTCCAAGCTGGGGAATTTCCCCCCAACCCTGTTCTCTTTCCAGGTAGAGCTCTAGAGTTGCAGAATTCTGTGCCTGCTCCTACAGGAGAGTAAAAAAAATGGATTTTTTCATCTTTGCCTATGTAGTGCTTTTAAAATTGATTTATTTATTGGCACATATTAAACTGTACATATTGAGGAGAAATTCATGTCATCTTTCCATATGGAGTCTATTGGTCACATCCATCCACTCTTCTTCCACTTTCTCTTCACACCTTCCCAAGCCCTAACAATCCCTATTCTACATTATAGTAAAATTTTTTTAAGATTCCATATTTGAGAGGGAACATGCCATACTTATAGCTATTTTAATAATATGTGGCAAACGGTAAGCACTATGTATACGCTTAAGTTAGTACTAATGCAGATTTTATGAAATTGAAAGTAAAAGAATCATTAAACACAGTAGACTGTGGTCATGTAAGATGCTAAATATATGTACTTCTGACAATTTCAAAGTGAATCTGATAGCCAGGCAACAGTAAGTCATGCATGTAATCCCAGGGGACTGAGGTGGAAAGATTTCAAGTTCTAGGACAACCTGAGAAATTTAGTAAGACCCTACCTTAAAAAGAAAATAAATATCAAGTGGATCTGGTACAAGAATGTGAAAAATCTCCTTCATTAGGGAGATGTTTAAAGGGCTTATGTTTTTAGCATAATAGTACCAACACATAAGAATAAATATAACTTTAAAAGGGTTGTTAGTTGTTTTAGGTCTCAGAAACTGTCACTTTTTTTCACACTTTCTATTACCTTCTTCAGTACTGAGAATTGAAGCTGGATCACTTTAGAACAGAGATATATCCCCAGCCTTTTTTATCATCCTGAGACAGGATATCCTCCAGTTACTCAGCCAAGCCTCAAATTTTACTCTTTCTGCCTCAGCTACTCTAGTAGTTAGGATTACAGGTGTATGAGACAACTGTGCCTGAATGACCTATATGATTTTTTAATATCTGAAATCTACTTTTTGAAATTAACAATTTTGTTCTCCCTCACAGGTTAATCTATCACCACGACCTGTGGCTTAGAAAATTTAAATGTCACTTAAATCTATTATAAGTTGAGACAAGAATTTGAATCTGAACCGTATTTAGTTACTTGATATTTAAGTCTATAGCTTGCCCTTCTTTCCTTTCCTTCCCTCCCATCACCTCTCTCTTCCCCTTAGTGGTTTTCATGTAGAAATTCATCTGTAAAGAAACAAAACAGGCAGTTGATAATTCCAGGGAAGACTGAGGAATTGATCTTTATCTTCTCTCAAAAAGTCCTCCCTAAGAGGTCCTAAATTTCATTCTCACCAAGAGCATAGCCTGTGGTTCAATTTGGAATAGTGAATTAAGCTTTTGTAGAAGAAGGTAAATGCACTGAAGAAATGCTATGTGACATAGGATATCACATATGTAAAGGAAACAGAGAGACTGGCATTTCACAATAAGTAACCCTTTGTAAAATATTTTAACCTTAATCTAATTAATAACTGATACCATTTGATTTATTAATTTCATTCAAGATGATTGCTTTCCTTTCTTATTGTTTTGCTTTTTTGATTTGTTCTTCTTAGATATTCAGAATAGTCAAGTGAAGATGATTGTTTTTCCACTGAAGTTCATCAGACCCAGGCTTCTGAAGCAATTTGCTTCCAAGAGTACCATCATCATTCAGCATAATGAACTCTACCGGAGGATTGTGCAAGAAGGGCTGGGGTTGTGGCTCAGTGGTAGAGTGCTCGCCTAGCATATGTGAGTCCCTAGGTTCGATCCTCATCACCATGTAAAAATAAATCAATAAAAATTAGGTATTGTGTCCAACAACAACAAAAAAATAATTAAAAAAAAAAGATTCTGCAAGAGAGCCATATATAAGCATCTGAATGCTTAGCAGGCTACTAAATCCTTTGCCACTTCTCTCAGCCCTAACACTGTTTCTCTTGATCTAGAGGCCAAAACCATGGACCATTTACTCCTGTGTGAAGCAGGTTCTGAATTCTGCAGAGATGACACTGAGATCCCAGTTGCTTTTGATACTGAGCTCAAAAGATTCTAGGCCATTGGCACTCCCCTACATTTCTACTGGGAACCGCTCTCTAGGCCATGGCAGCTGCTATCTTGTCCTTGTCCTTGACATAGTCAGTTGCCAACAGCACAGATCCTGAGAATAATGCCTAGTTCCTCCTACCTGCCTGCCTGGAACCCTATGCCCATGGCACAGAAGAACTCAAATTCAGCCTCGGGAGAGTGCCATGCTGCATAGCAACCATAAAGTCACCTGTCCTGGAAGCTTCTCTTGGTCACATCCATGTAGTCCTGGAAAGAGGCTCCCCAGAAACATGCTGATCCTTAACCCTGGGCCATGATCACTGAGTCCTACAAGTACTGAGTATTAAATCTGAGGGATTCCATTTATTATCCCTTTCAGACAAATGTAAGATTTTTTTCTTACACATATCTCTTTGTTTACTTACTAATTGGCAAAATATATTGTTTTTATAGGCCCTCATAAATATTTGATTCTCTTGTTCAACAGTAGACAGAATGAAGAGAGAACAGAGATGAAGGAGTTCTGCATGGGGTGTGGGACAAAGCTCTGATTCTGAGCTGTGCTATGGACTTGATATCAGAGCCTTATATAAGGAATCCTCTTGCTTTGGTGGGCAGATGTATAAAAGGTATCCAGGTGAACAATGCAAAAGAGCCCAGCTGTTGGCCTCAAACAAATCTATAGAAAAGAATGTGTGGCAGGAGTTTCTTAAGTGGTAAGTGTGTCTCCTTGGATAGTACTTTTGTTCTTCATCTACTTAAGGAAGGGCCTGGAAGTCTCCAGTTTCTAATGCCTTCACACAGCTGCCCATGCCTAACACAGCCTCTCCCAGACCCTGGCCCCATTCAGATTAATGTCACTCAGATATGGTTTAATACCCACCAGGTATAGGAAGTTTTAGAGGGCATAACTTCTGCTTCTGGTTTCTGGAACTCTGTGTTAATGCAGTTAATATATATAGACAATATAAAAATGTCTGTTTAGACAATTTATTTTTTGACTGTAAAGCTTATATAAAAGGAAAACTGTAAAAATCCATAAAATTTTGAAAGGCATTATTTTTGCTGAAATAAAAATGTTAAACTAACTTGATAAGAACATCCTGAAAACAGAATATTTTAATAATTTTCTATGGAGAAAATGTATATTTTATGAATGAAACCTAAGTCTATTTTTTGTGGTTGTTAAAAATAAAAGGAATTGTAACAGGCTAAAAGGCAGCAAGAGGAATGCTAAGGCACAGTTGTGTTCCTTTTGCCTTTAGGAACAGAAACTGAACACACTTAGTTTAAGCAGGAGGGATGAGAATAACTCATAATCTGATTAAAAAGTAAAGACAGATTTAAGACTGAACATCAAAGAATGTTTAAAAACACACAGCAACAGACTCACAAGAAGAGACTTTAAGAAATTAGAAAAAACTGGATCAGGAGGCTATCAAGCCCGAAGCAAACCTCTTCAGAGCCACAAAGGCCCCAGCAAATGTCAGAATACTGGATCACTTCAATTGTTTGTGGGAAATGTGTGCATGCAGTACTGCACAAGACTATTGTTGAAAAGTAAATGCTGCATTCATCCTAAAACACAATATGGCAATGCTCAGAAAAGTTCAGGTAGTACCCTTTTGAGGAAACAGTTATGTTCATGGGCACCTGCCTTAGGTAAATTTTCTCACAGGTGCATAGGGACAATTATGTGTGGTGATAGGGTACAGCAGAAATACAAATGTCCACTGCAGAACAATGGGGAGGTAGAGTGTGCTAAGGCACATCAGATACTACTGTGTCAGAGTTCAAAGCTTCAGGTGAAATGCACATAAAAAGATCTTAGTAACTCATAAAGAAGGGCTTTGATTGCAGATTAGTAATAGAGTTGTTGCCTGGCATGCATGAGGCCCTGGGTACACTTCCCAATGCTACCACACACAAAAAATAAATAAATAAAAACAAAATGTTAAAAATTTATTCTTAATAAAATTAGATATGTCTCCTGGAACTTTTTACATCAAATGAAAATATAATCACCTATAGAATGAATCATTCCTCTTCCTACATCTTGTCCAAGGTGATCTGTGAAAATGATTCAATATTGTCTTGATACATAAAACCCCACAAAATCTTAAAAATAATGATTTCAAATCTTTGTGTTGACTTTTAAAACACAATGAAACTGCCAAGTCATCAAGAGTATGCATATCCAAAGGGCCACCAAGTGTCTGAAAGATGTCACTTTAAAGATACAATGTGAGTTGGCATAGTGGTTCATGCTGTATTCCCAGGAGCAGTAGAGACTGAGACAGGAGATTCCACAGTTCAAGGCCACCCTCAGCAACCTCCTGAGGGTTTATGCTACTTATGAGACCCTGTCTTAAAACAGAAAATTTAAAAAGACCAGGGGATTAACTAAGAATTAAGTACTCCTGGATTCAGTCATCAGTAACCAAAAAAAAAAAAAATAAAAAAAACCAAAAACAAACAAAAAAATGTGTGCCATTCCTCTGTTAAAATGGTAGAGTTGATTGGTGTGTCTAAAATTAGAGCTGACATAGGGTCTATAGACCAAAAACAAGCTCTCAATTTTGGGAGACATTCTTAAATATTGAAGAGTCATGCTAAACTTGAGGATTTAGATATGAGTTTTTTGGTCATTTAATGTATCTAATGAGTAAAGAACCTAGATATACTGCCTCATTTACAGAGCTCATGGACAGATTAACCCATACATGAATTCCCCCTGCCCCCTTGAGATGATCCTTACTGAAAAAGAATTGTTTCCTAAACCAGAAGAAGAAAATGCACCCACACACATGGCAACAAGCACATGCACAAAACAAACAAACAAACAAACAACAACAACAAAAAGAAAAAGAAAAAGAAAGATATCTCTAAATTGCTGAGACTGGCTTTGAACTTTAAATCCTCCTGCTGCAGTCTCCAGATTCACTCAGATTATATCTGTACTGCAGTAAAGCTGGCTAAATATACATTTAAATAAAATGGAAATGGGATGAATTGCTATAAAAAAAGAAAAGTAGATAAAGAGGAACAACTTAGGATAAAATACTCCTATTTACATTAGAAAAGATTAGCATTCTGCTGGGAAAAGAAAACTATGGATAATGTGGGATTAACTCCATTGATTTGTCCTTTAGATAGGAAAATCATAGGAAATTTGGATACACTTTAAAGCAGAAAATCTAGAAATAGATTAGAAAATTTACAATTCTAGGGACTGGGTCTCAGAGGTAGAGCATTCACTAGCATGTGTGAAGCACTGCGTTTGATCCTCACCACTAATATAAATAAAGAAATAAAGAAAATGTGTCCATGTATAATTAAAAAAAAATTAAAATTCAAAATAGCCTTCTCTCAACACAACGTGCTCTCCTTACTCATTTTCCTATTTTACCAAAAATGCTTTGAAACTTAGCCTCTCCATCCAGTTTCAGAATGAATTAGCTTATGGTTTTAAGACTATGATTCAGCACCACAGAGTCTGGTCTCTAAAACCAGGCAATTCCTGAACAAATGAGGAGAATTAGCTGGGTTTGGTAATCCATTGAGGTAATCGCAGCAAATGAAAAGACCGAGGGAAGAAAAACACATGTTTGAGGCCATACTAGGCAACATGGCCAGATCTTGTCTCAAAACAGAAAATAAAAAGGGCTAAGAAGAAGCTCAGTGGTTTAAAGCCTAAGATTCAACCACTAGCATGACTGGAAAAAACAAAATGGGATGCAGAATTGGAAACAGTCATTAATTTATGTGGTTAGTTTGTTTTTGTTTTGGATACCAGGAATTGAACTCAGGGGCACTTGAGAATGGTCCACATTACTATATATATATATATATATATATATATATATATATATTTTTTTTTTTGGTATTTTACAAGAGACAGAGTCTCACTGAGTTGCTTAGCACTTCATCCTTACCAAGTCTGACTTTGAACTCAAGATTCTCCTCCCTCAGTGTCCCAAGACACTGGGATTACAGGGGTCCATCACTTTGCCCAGCCAATTTGTCTATGTTTATCTGAAATAAGGAGAGAATTTTTATAATGATTTGAAACTGCCAAAGACTGGATCCTGCCTTGCCACCCACACACCCACCCACTTTTTCACTATCTAATTCAATCAAAACAAAGGAATTTCAACAATGCCTTCAGGATTAGTCCACTTGCACCTTAATCCTATCATGTTCTTCAATAAATTTGTAATGCAAATTAATGTTTCTGGAAAGTGATTGGATATGTCTTCTGAGGTCAGCTAGAAGACAGACCACTATAAAAAGGTTCTGTCCATACCAGACTGAATCATTTGCTCCTTTTCCTAGTCCAGGAACACACCTTGGCCTGGTAGGGAAGCTGAACCTATTAGGGTCCCTCTGTCAACCTTAGGATCCCTGACTCCCAGGAGGGCATGTCCAGATACGAACATGCCACCAGGCCTGAACCCAGAACAGGAGTGGGCCTGGTCAATGGATAATTTTCCTGCTCTGAGCTACCACTCCTGCCAGTGCCTCCAGAGCTGTGGAGATGTGAATGTTTTGGTAAGCTAACTATCTCACTGGGCCTACACAGAACAGGGAGCTGTCTTTGGAAATCTGAGAGTAGTGTACTAATGGGATATGTTGTTACACAGGAACAGAGTTGAGAAGGGCCAAATACAAGGTCTAGAATCCAAGAGGGCTGAATCCACTCAGGAGCTCCAATCAACTCAAGAAGAGGGAAGCCCTACCATCAGTACAACCCAATTGACCCTGAACCTCCCAGGAGGTGCTAGTGCCTGGGCTATTGGACAGACACACACTCAGGCTGCCTATTGGAGCCCAGCTCATCCCTTGAAGCTGCAGAAAACCAAGGCTTACATCCCAGAGGAACCCAGAATAGAAAGGAAGCCCAGCCTGGAGGATGCTTTACAGTACAATACCCATCAGCCAGTGCCCTGGAAGGAACCTGAAGGACTCTACTGGGGACCTCATACTGTCCTTGTGGACTCATGCACTGGAACTGTGCCCTGCATGCTTAGGAGCCTTTGCTGTGCTGGTCATTCTTATTTTGTTCTTTCTCTCCTGAATAAATTAAAGGTTCTTCAATAAGAAAAAAAAAATTTGTGTAATTAATTTGATAAGGAATTCTTCTTATAAATGGACTGAGAATTCTCATAGCTTCTAATCTGATTGAATTTTTCATGATAATTAAACCCATTTCTTTATTCACTGGTTGTCTTAATTTTGAGGGGGTGAGTCAGGATGGGGAGGTGTATAGGTGGGTCTGGGGCAAGAAGGAGACAATTACCCAGGTCAGAGCTGTGGGCTGAACCCAAGGGCATCTCTGAAGATATGAGGGTGGTGTGCTAACAGAATGTGTACTTGGGTGGCCACTTGCTGGTGCTTCTTCAAAACTGAATGTGACCTTCTTGAACTCTGGAGAGAACCAGCATCAATAAGTTTTCTTTAAATGGTCCCCAGTTATATTACCTAGGAAAGAATACCAAATGAAATGAGCCCTTAGAGATGAAATAAGAATGCCAAACTATCACTATATGAAAAGAGCTCAGGGTGAAAATTCAACCCAAGAGACCAATACCAAGTGCAAAGACAAACATAAATGTCAATCCAAGGGATTAGACTTTTATATCTCAACTTAAAAACCTATAAAATACCATCTCATGTGTTTATTTAAAACCAAGATACTCTATTCTTTTATACACTACAGGGTGTAATGTTTCTGATGCAAATTGAAGTCATCACTTGCATTTAGTCTTATCACATAGAAGCTATAATTATACAACTTATTGAATCCACTTTCTTTCCAGATTTAGATACTGAAGACCTTAGCACATTTAGCATAGCAGAATCATTTGCCATATATTCAATTGAATTACTTTACATGATTGTTCTTTTTCAGTTATTTCACAGTAGCAAAAGTTTAGATCCATTTTGATATTTTGTAAAATATCACTGAGAAACAGTACTCCAGCTCCCTGAATATTAAATTAATTGTAAAGATAAATCTTGCAATATGTGTCAGGGTAGTACAGGCTTGTAATCTCAGTGACCTAGGAGGCTGAGGCAAAAGGATTAAAGAATCAAGAAAAGCTTCAGCAACTGCACTACATCATGTGTCAAAATAAGAACAAAAATCTATTGGGGATGCATCTTGTTATCTAAAAGTTTTGAGGATGTATCTGATAAGGTTGTCAGGACCAGAGTATGATTTCAAGTTGAAACTTTTAAAAACCCAAGGAAAAAAAGGTACCAGGAAGGCCAGCTTTAGCAGAGTTCCTTGGAAGGCTCTTGACAGCAAAATATTCTGGGTTAAGTCTTCTGAAAGATCTATGCCAATGGGTGAATACCTAGGCCCAGAGTTTGGAGGTCTAGCTGCTGGGGTCTGTAGAGAGGCCTCACAGTGAGTGCAGTCAAGAATATAGTGGCTGCTGTGACCCAGATGGGGAGGCACCCCTGAAATAGTCTTGGGGGAAACAGATGACAGGGTGGCACATAAGATCATTTCTCATGTGGGTTCTCAAGGCTGCTCTGTATCTGCTTGGAGACTTAGTGCTTGTAAAACACCCAATACACAAGTGCCCTGTCTGCCCAATCTGTACTCAGAAGATGCCACCAACCCATCATGGCAATTAGCAATGCAACAGCAATGAGGATGGGCCCTCTTAGATCTGAACATGTTCTCTCACCACCGAGGGTTCTGAGCCTCCTTTTTCCCCAATCCCCAGCAGGAGTACACTACAACCAAGAATTTCACATTTTAGCACAATTTTATTGAGACAAAAGAAGAAAAAAGAAATATGCACAATAGCTGTGATGCCTCCATGGCAAGCATTACTGTTATAGAATCTGTTCCAAAATGGTCCTCCAAACAAAGGAAATCTCAATGCTGCTGAGCCCCAATGGTTGCAGACTCATCAGCCTCAAGCAGTCCTATGCAGAAGGGCCTGGATCCACTGCCAACACTTTGGCTAGTCCCATGGTGGCTTGCAGGGGCAGAAGAAAGAGGACTCTTACAAGGATCACCACCACCAGAGGTCTTGGGCTCTAGACTTTCATCACAGGTGCACCTGGAACAAGACAAGGGAGCCCCAGCAGATGGTCAACGGTGGGACACCTGGGGCTTGGTCTGCGTTGAGAATGCCCTTTCCAGCACAAGGGGCTCTGTGTCCTGGTGCAAGGTGCTGTGTCCTCTGGGAAAGTCATCTTTTCCTAACCCATGCTAGAAACAACATCCTCAGGATGTGGAATGCAGGTTGCAGTGGAAGTCTTGGCAGTCATAGGAGATATCTGGCAGGTGGATGTAGAAGGGCAGAGTCAAGGGCCCAAGATATATTGAGGTCAGGGTTGGTGGCCTCTGGAGCCCTGGCGCCTGCTCTGCAGAATTCCAAGCCTGTGGTACACAGCAGGGAAAACACTGCTCTATGGCTTTGTGGGCCTCAGACCAGACACCACCAAGTATATGGGACTTAGCAGGCAGCAGTTTGGGTGTGCTGAAACCCTTCTGGCCTCCAGGGAGTTTCTAACCACAGACTGGGAACCTGGGTGGTGTTGGCTTTAATCCTGAAAGAAAATCCCATCACAAAGCTTAGTTAATGAGATTAATAACAACAACAAAAATCTAGCATCTGTCAGTTTTTTGTAAGAGGGAGGCAGTCTTCCTCCATACAAGTCACTGAAAAATAGACATTTTTCTTCTGGCTTTAGCAAGGTTTTAAGCACTATACCTAGATTCACACAACATGGTTTGGTTGTAACCCTTTTACTTCTTGAGCTGTGCCTACACGGTACAATACTTGTGAGTAGGAATACTTCCAAACAGTAATTTAAAAATGGGAAATGAGTATTGAGTTTCAGATCTGGTGCTGCAATCTGATTGACCTATCACTTCATACCCCACTATGTCCAACTCCTATCTTGAAAAATGATTCACCAATATAAGAGGAGGACTTGGAGCTCTTTGGAGTAGGTTTGGTTATAATCCCTCATGAAAGGTATTCATGGTCCATAATGAAGATTTTTTAAAAAAAAACATTGTAAAGATAGCCATCAGTTTCTTCTAAACACATAATGGAATGAAGCTAGAAATCAATAATAAAAAGGAGAAGTAATAATTCAGAAATTTGTAGAAAGCAATAAGCATTTCAAACAATTTTCAGATCAAAGAAAAAAGCACAAGACTAAGTAGAAGAATACATAGATGTGAATAACAATGAAAAACCCACTGTACCAAAATTTGGGGCATGAAGGAGAAACAGCGACCAGGAAAGTGTATTGGGGTTCTGGAGAGGAACAGAATCAACAGGAAGTACGATTACAAAAAAGCGATTGATTAGATTTGCTTACTTGACCAAAAGCTGGATAGTCCACAATGGACATCTGCAGTCTGGAAAGCTTTCTGTGTCCTAACTTGTTCCTCCAGGAGCACGTGTTAGGGTTTTGACGTGGTGTGCCCCAAAAGCTCATGTGTGAGGCCATGCAAAGTTTGGCAGAGAAATGATTGGGCTTAATTAGCCTTGATTTAATGGGTGAATGGATCCCTGATGACTGATAGGTAACTGGAGTCTGTGGGGTGTGGTCTGAAGAAGGATTCTCTGGGGGCATGGCTATGGGATATGCTTTGCTATCTGGCCTCTGGCAGGTGAGATCTCCTACATAAAACCTAAAGGATTAAAGGCAACAGGAAATCGTAGCTGAATAACAAAAGGAAATAAAGGGAGCTGAAGGGGAACTAAACCTACAAAGGGCTGCAATCGCTGCCTGGCCTCTAGGTCTCCTGGCAAAGAGCCTTGCTGCCCCATGAAACACTGCGCCCCAAGGCGCTGCACCTATTGGCTTGGGAACAAGTTCGCAGCAGCGCAGGAGACACTGGGGTCCTTTCCTTGGAAGAAAATTGCTGTTGTCAAAAGAAAACCTCTATGGGCTGCTTTTGGTCATTTAGTCAGGCAATCACAGAGAAGCAAGGGGCTTGGGAAGAGGGTATGGCAGCTCCATCCATAGACCCAGCTAGGAGAAATGCCATGGCTTGATAGGAAACTGGTGCCAGTAACAGGGCACTCTTGTGGTACTAAGAGAGAGTGGGCACAGCTGCTGCATGCAAACCTTGGGGCAGTGTCGCATAAATGGGCAGGAGGTAATTTGTGCAAAGACTACTGTGATGCCGGGCTGGAGCCAGCTCTGGATTTCTTAGTTTCAGTTCCTCTTCAGCTCCACTTAGTTTGGTTTGTTATTCGGCTAGTTTTCCCATCACGTCTAATAGTTTCAGTTTTATGTATGATGTTTTCACCTAGTGAGCTCCTGGAGTTTGCTATCACTGTGTTTTAGCTCTCTGGCTTGTCTCCGCCCTCCTCCTGCAAGATCATAAATACTGGAGATGGCGATGGTGCGAAGGCTCTGCCTCATCTCTCCATAAGCGCAGAGGCTTCTGTCCTGCTGTCTGAGGCTCACCTGATGGAGTAGCATTTTCTGGACCCTGTGAAGCAGGCTTGGGCTTTGAGGAGGTGGCGCCAGAGCCGTGGCCTCCTCCTATGCTGAGCTTAGAGATTGGTGGGACTTGGCCTCTTCCTTGCTACCCTGTCCTAGGAGAGTTCTCTGTTGACAACTGCCCCTTCGACTGGGAGCGGCTCTACAGTTCTGTTGGCTGGGGCGCCTGGTCCACCGCAAAATGCATTCCGCGGGAGTCCAGAGCACCTGGGAGCTAAAGGAGGCCAGGAAGCTGCGAAGCAAGAAACTGGAGGCTTGGGAAGATGGGAGGAGCCTGCGGAAGAACCCGAGGCAGCCAAGGTGTAGCAGAGTTCACTGTCAAGGTCGCAGCCCCCCAGCCCCCTAACCTGTGACAAGCCTACTGACACCAAGACCTCTGCGGACTAGTGTCTCTCCTAGCGCCCTCGACCTCTCTCCTCCAACTGGTGAACCCCGCACCTGGTTTCCTCGGGCCTGCTTGCGTGGGTTCGCCCGGGTTCTCAAAGCCTTGGGGGTTCTGCCCATTCTTCTCTGGCAGCGAGGCAGCCTCAGATCAGAGAAGGACCCTCAATGATCTTACTCTCTGAAAAGATTCTCGGCTACAAAATCTCACTGAGATTTGCCTTTAGTTGTTCCTTGTCAATTTTAAAAAATTCTCTTTCTTTTGACGATTCTCTGTAGCCTTCAAGTCGCCCATTACCTGCCATTTTCTTCTGTTTCAAACATTCGTATTCATCTTATTACACATTTCATTCCATAACTTTAGACTTTTATCCACTTCAACTTTTAGAAACGACTTGTACGGTTTTACAATCACTCTCAAAATTTTGTAGGTTTAAAGAAGGAATTGGGTTATGAACTCCCAATTTTTACCCCAAATGCAGATTGCAGAATCTCGTCGGTTACACATCCACAATTTTACATAATGTCCTATTAGTAACTGTTGTATTCTGCTACCTTTCATAACCCACTTCAATCTAATGTATAAAATATGATATGTCAAGTGCTTTGTAATGTTGTGAACAACCAATGAATAAAAAGAAAATTAAAAAAAGAAAAAAAATAAAGAAGGAATTGGTTTCTCGATTTTATTTTCTAATGTTTAATACTCATTTTGTTACTTAGCATGATTTGCAATATAAATACGCCTTGGCTTTTCTCATTTAATTTCATATGCCTTTCGTTTTTACAACGTGTTTTTTTTAAAAAAAAAATATTTATTTATTGAGTCATTCTCTCGCTCAGTTGCTTGGGAGACAGGGCTAACTAAGTTGCTGAGGCTGTCCTCAAACTTGTGATCCTCCTGCCACAGCCTTCTGAGTTGCCAGAATTACAGTAGGCTTGCACCACCATGCCAGGCTCTAACCTGTTTTTAAATAGTAAATTGGTTTACATATTTATGTATTTTGTGTATTTTTGTCATTTTATTTCAGTCCCAGTTCGTTTTATTTCTATTCTCACACCTTCCTTTGTTTTTTAAGCATTGCATTTTATACTTAGTAATTTTGATTTTGTCAAAAGTCCTGCCGGGGATTATCCACCTTACTATTTCTGGTGGTAGGACCAGGTTATTTCGCACACTGGACAAGTGCACAGATTACCAGTTTGAAAAGATTCCTTACTGATTTGCATGTCTAGTAGTCTTTCCACTTAGGTTTGCTGTGGAAGGCAAGGTTTAGCAACTCACAAGATGAATGCTACCATTACTTAAGTGTACCAGGACTCAGTATGGCTATATCTGAGATTTGTTCATCCAGGCAAGTGTGGGTAGGCCCCTGAGGTATGACTTAGCCTTGTCTCAGAATTTTCCACCTTGTACAGGTTGGATGTAAACTCGAATGTGAACGAATTAAGTGGAACACGTTTTTCATTATTCCTTGCCTGTGATTTCTTAGTTGTGCTTTCAAATTTTCTTTTTCTGAGAAAGTTGTGGTGAAATTTTTTTTTTTTTATGTAAGAGAAAGAAGTCAAATCCAGCTAGCTATGCTTAAGATTTGAAGTGCCCCCCCGCCAAGGTTTTGTTTTCAGGCCAGAACTTAGTGGAAGGAAACCAATACTACCAAGCAGTGCCTCAGACTTCTTAGTCGCACCTGATACCCCATTGGTGGATGACTGTAGGCATTGCCAGCTTCCTCTTATCTGTGCCACAGATTTTTTTGTCACATGAAGCCTCAGTTTGCAACAATCACAATTGCACAAGAGTACACAAGTTCTGAAATCCTTTTAATTTAGCCTACCCAGCAGTCCCAGTTAGCAAAAACACAGGATTAGTTTGCCCCATCGATAATCAATACAGCCCAGACTGCACTAGGTGTTGTTTTTGTTTTTTGTTTTCAGTGCCAGGGTATTGAATCCAGGGCTTGGAGCATGCTACACTGAGTTCAACCCACAGCTCCTGTCCCAAGTTTGTAGTTTCACTTTGTGGAGATGCTTGCCTGGATGATTTGCTTTTTAAATTTTCTTTCGGATACTTTGGCCCTGGATGGATATGTTTGGTTTTTATTGTTTCCTAATTGAACTGCAGAAATGTTTTTCAGGACTTATTTTCTTTCTTTTTATGTAAACGACTACTTCTTCTGCTGATTGAGGTTCAGGCACATAGCTTCAATTTTCCTTAGTAACATTTGTGCAACAACAGAGCCAGGAATTAGATGTGGTAGTCTGGCCCTCCCTTTTTTTTTTTCTTGTACCAGAGATTTATTCAGGGGCACTCGACCACTGAGCCACATCCCCAGCCCTATTTTGTATATTACTTAGAGTCTCACTGACTTTTCTAGTGCCTGGCTACTTTGCTAAGGTTGGCTTTGAACTCCTGATTCTTCTGCCTAAGCTTCCTGATCTGTTTGAGGCAGATGATTCACTATTGCACCTGAGCATGGGCCACCACTGTGCCAGGCTCTGGTTTTGTTTTGACAGCTTTTTCACTATTGTGATAAAAAGATCTGAGAAGAATGATTAGAGAAGAATATGTTTATTTGGGGGCACTCAGTTTCAGAGATGTCAGTCCATAGGTGACCAACTCCCTTGTTCTGTTGCTCTGTGCCCAAGGTGGGGCAGAATACCATGTATGGTGGAGAAAAGCATCTCAGCTCACTGAACCAGAAAGAAGTGAGAGCAGGGGTGGGGTGGCGGGAGGGAGAAGACAAAGTAGCTCCACTTAATGAGGACAAAACATATCCCAAAGGCAGCTCCCAGGGACCCACCTATTCCATCCACACACTAGCTGCCTATATTTACCCCCCAGTTAATACCTAACAGAGGACTAATACATTGATTTGATTAAGATCTGCATAACCCAGTAATTTCTCCTCCAAACTTTCTTGCATTGTTTCACACATGAGCTTTGGGGAGGAAAGGCAACTACTACCTAAACCATAAAAAGCCTGAAAGCAGGGCAACCTGCCATCACATCATAAGAGTGCAGTTTCCCCCACCTCCTTCTGTTAGTGGGGACTGAAATCAGAGGTGCTATTACACTGAGCTTCTAACAGTCCCCAGTCCTTTTTTATTTTTTTTAGACAGGGTCTTGCTTGGAATTCCTACATCCATTAATTGGCTCAAGTGCCAGAACCTCTCAATAGGGTCAATAGGGAATGGAATTGAGAGCACCCCCTGCATTCTGAGAACCAAGGAGAACACTGATATAAAATACACAATCAGCACAATATCAAAGATATCAGTAAGTGGAAATTACAGAGATTATGATCCTTCCTTTGTGACTGCTGCAAAATGTCAGGGCATTAGATAGACCAACATCTCCAGCACATCCTCTTCTCCATTTTCAGTCACACTTCTCTGTGTTGCCTCTGTTGATGTTGATGCCATTATGAAGAACCATGCACATTTCTATTGTGAATTGCAAAGTATTACTTTTCTCCATCTATTGCACTCCATTGAAGGATAACTCTGTGTTTTCAGTATTCCAGGGAATATTTTTGTGAGTTTGCCCAAAGAAGACCTAGGCTAGGAAGTGATGATACAGACTATGTTGGAGACACTGAAATGCCATTATTTAAAGACCTTAACTAACTTTTTTGCACCTTATTCCTCAGAAGGTATAGATAGGAAAGACTATCAGTAATCAATGGAAAGGAATTATTTCCTCAGAATTATTTCTTGCTTTCCTCCTCAACTATTTTTGGTATTGACATCAATGAGACCTCTCACTGGAAGGTGAAGTGTTTATGTAATAGTCTTTGCTTTTTCTAAGAGAATGACAGGCCCCCATAGGCAGTCTCTTATTGTTTGGTACAGGGGATTGAACTCAGGGGCACTTAGCCACATCCCCAGCAACCCCCCCTCTACCATTTTTTTGAATTTTATTTAGAGACAGGGCCTCACTGATTTGCTTATTGCCTGGCTAAGTTGCTGAAGCTGGCTTTAAACCCTTGATTCTGCTTCCTCAGCCTCCTGAACCACTAGGATTACAGGCATGCACCAGGGCACCCAGCTCCCATAGGCTCTCTTGCAAGAAAGAATTTGGAGTACAGTTCAATGATTGTTCATTAGTAATACAATAATCCAAAAATGTTTAAACCTAATGTTTGGAGTATACATTTGACTTTGAAGCTCATTTGGTAGCCAAATCTTTTGGGGATAAGTTGAGACTATTGTTTTTAAAATCCCAGCTTGTAAGGTTCTGGCGAACATTGGAGGAAGAGACCACAAAGAGACCGACTCATGCAACAGCAAAAGGGGGTTTATTTAGGATCCAATCCAATGCGCTGGGGCTCCAGGCTCACTCAAGAAGGGGGAGCAGCCAAGAGCCTTAGTAGGGGTTGAGCAGTGCTTAAGTACACTTTTTTAGAGAGGGCAGGGACTTTACATACATCACAGTCTCCTTTAACAAATCACCATATACCACGGGAAAATCAAACAACAATTCTTAAACATGATTAGCACATTCATTGATAAAAACAGGTCGGGCAAGGGTGATAGGTCACTCCTAAAGAGGGGGATACATTTAAACTGATTGGTTTGGACTCTGAATGCATACATGCCAAAATGCACAGGATCCAGGTTATTTAACAACTAAATGGTCAGTACCTGGCATTGTCTTAACTGCCTCAGGAATTTCAGGTTCTGGGCGTAGTTCAGAAACTTTACAATACCTAGTCCTTTACATTTTAACTCAGGCTTTGCAGCTTAGAAACTTTACACTTTCAAGCTTACATGTAAATGAGTAGGAATGATTGGTTATAGGACACTGTCTTGTTTTATTCAGTAGAAGAACACGTATACAAGTACAGAGTCTTCATGATTTGCATCCCATGGAGTTGCAGTGGATTGGCCACTTAAAGCTGGGCAAGTATCCATTATTGCTTCATCACTTTCAACACAGGGACTTTGAAGAAGTTTCTTAGAATTCTGGTGGCAGACCTTGTTAAGCTGAAAGTCTGCACATAAGAGTGGTTGCTTAGTGGTGGTGAGGATTGTGTGGGATGGACTCTGGGCAGGTGTGCTTTGTACTGTCTCAGCCTGGAGTCCCTGAGTCAGCAACTCAGGATACCACTGGTCTACTACAAATCCTTGTTGGCTGGATCCTCTCTGGTTTTTAGGGAAGCAAAAGAGACTCTCCAAAGAGGAGGAAGACACATACCAACACATGATTTGACCCTAGTTCACATAAGACCCAGGACCCTGAGGTGACTCCTCAGGTGCTTTTGTCCTCAGGGATAAATGAGTGGGACTCCTGAGACTAGAATTGGCAATTTCAAGCAATGCAGGAGGAGGCTAAGCTACATCTAGCTGGCTACCATAATCCAAGCTTCCTGGAAACATCCCTTCATCAGGAATCTGGAGGCCACTGGCTTCAAATTCTTTATAATGCAGATTTTATTTACCCTGAAGGGGTTCCCTCTGCTACCTGTGAACACAGGTATGAAGAAGCATAATCTGAACTGAACATGCTCAGGAAAGTTTCAGCTTGTGCCCTTGTTTTTACTTGTGATGACAAGTCTTTCACCGTGAAGAAGTACAAATAATGAAATCTCCTGGGCCATCATGCACCCAGCAAAAAGGTATAGAATTTGTAGGGAAATCAGTGTGCCATAATAAAATTTCTTTAGTTTATATTCTAGCCAAGCAAGAAGGATATTTTTCTATTGCCAATGTACTTCCCACTGCATTAATATGAACACTTGTGAAATCCAAAAGCACCCTGAAAAAATTCAAAACAGGCATCTAGGCTTTAACAAATATCCACAGAAGCACCTGGGAATAAATGACTGATTCACCATATTATTCTCCTGGCTCCACTAGGTCATTACCTTTGTTTTCTGAACTACTTAAATGAGGAATGTCCATTTTACTGATCTGATTTGTGATTTATGCCATAATGAAATGGACTTCAAACTGCTCCAATAAAACAGTTGCAAAAGGAGCTCAAGTTGTTGTGTTAGAGTCCATGATGATTTTCAAACCTACGTTGTTTTAGCACCCACATGGGTTCACTCAATTTCACACGAGTTTCAGGCTAGAAGGGGTCCCAGCACTTTACAGCCCAGATCTTTGAACTGAGTTTCCTAAGTGTCTCAACTGAGCATTCGCAGAAAACTGCCCACCTGCTAATTGTCACAAGTCTTACCAGCAAGAATAGGCACGAGATCTTCCCAGTAAGTGTTCTCCCTGCCTTCCTTGTTTGGGGGACACTGGTCACCGGTCCCACTGTGCTACTTGGTTACTACAAGTAGTAGACTTTTCCCAGGCCTTCTACCTGTGACAATTGGCTTTGCAGTTACTGAGGGGCAATCTCTTGGGATTCGGTTACCCTTCTGCCTTGAAAACTCCCAAGCTGTGAAAACACAGAAATTTTCTTGTGACAGAAAAATCGAGGCACAGCCCTCTCAGTGAAGACCTCCTGGAAGAAAAGTAGCCCTGGGAAAATAGCGATTCCAGAAACAAGAGAGTGGCTGCACAGGGAACCACAAGGTCTTCTGAGGGAGACAAGGTTTGGGGGGCACTTGGAGCAGAGCCTCAACCTGGAAATCCGCTAGGTGCTGTTTCCCCAAGGGCTGGAGAGAAACTCAGCTCCCTGTATGGCTAAGAGAGCGCAGGCACCAGAACTTGGGCACGTATCAGCCGCCCAGAGGCCCAGATCTATTGTCTGGCGGTTTTGCTGCTGTGATTAAAAGGAGTCAACCAGCACAATTATAGAGGAGGAAGAGTTTATTTAAGGCCCCACAGTTTCAGAGGTCCTGGTCCATGGAAACCTGGCCTCATTTTCTGGGCTTTGGGTGAGGCAGAACTTCGAAGTGGCACAAGAAAGCAGCTCATGTTGTAGTCTGGTGGTGGTGGTGGGGACTCCACCTTCCAGGTAGGGATATATAACCCCTATCCACACCCCCAAGAAATGGCTTCCTCAGGCTACATCCCACTGTCCTTCAGTTACCACCCAGTCAATCTCTTCAGGGATCCATTCACCTATTAAATCCAGACTAATGAAGCTCAATTCTTTCTTCTCCAAAACTTGCATTCTCTCACACCATACATAAGCCTTAATACCACCTCCTGGAAGAACAAGTGTGGAGGCAGAAAGCCCCGGGACCACACTGAGGGAATCCCTAGGAAAAGCAAAACATTTATGTAAGTACAAACAACTAATAAAATTATTAAAAGCAAATACGAAAACACAATAAAACATAGCAAAATTTACCAAAAGAAAAATTTCTTCACAATGAACAAAACAGAGAGAGCCCTACAAAGAAACTGCAAACCATGGTTTGTTGCACAGTGTGATCTTGGACTTTGATGTCCCTGTGTGATGTAACTGAGATCTTTTCTGCCTAAATCTAGATTTCCTAAGATTAAAAAGACACCGGTATTGGTGACACCTACAAGTCCCATAGCTGGTGTTTCCTGAGTTCTATGTGAGTAAAAAAAATCACAGGCGGCTGCATGCATAGTCAAAGTGGAACTCTCCATTGCAAAACCAAACTTGTTAAAAAAAAAAGAAACTGCGGATAGTGGTAAAGTGGAAATTGTTGAAGTGGCCTTTCAGAAAAATGGCATTCGCCTCTACTCACGCTTGTACCCGACTTAACCATTACCCACAAAGCTGAAATGGAGTTTGCTCTCAGGAATTCGGAACCTGCTTCCACTTAAATTGCAGGCGCTGCTGATTATCTCAAGTTCTTTTGACTAAACACCAGAAGCTGGAATAAATGCTTAATAAATGTCCAATCCTGGACTTTCTTGGAAGAAGAGATCGCCCTCTGGTATTACGTCCTAACTGGCCATAGACACATGGGGACTCCAAGGACCAGGAAACCCAGGGTGGTACCCCAGGACGCGATTAAGCTTCTAGCTTCGCCTCCAATCAGTACACTTCAAAAAGTGGAAATCACAGATGCCGCTAAATTGATGCTTGTTAAGCCAATAGAAGCATAGCGCAGGGAGGTCACTGAGACAGAGGGGCAGCTGCCACCAAAACAAAACTCAGTTTTTTGGCAGCGAAGGAGAGAAAGATGCTTGGAACATAGCTGAAGGGCTCAGTGGCAGAGGTGCCTTGGCCCTGCCAGCCAGGCTGCCACTAAGGAACTCTGTTCCGGACAACATTAGAAACCTATCAGAGCTGTGTAGTCAGGGATGCTAGCGAAAAAAGCACACAGAGCACAACTAGCTGAGCCCAGACAAGGAGAAAGTGGGAAGGAGAGAATGGTGCTCTGGGATTCCGAAAAGGATCTCAACTAGCCTTGCTGCCAGTGACAAACTTCCACTTTGGCGCTAACCACGGTGTTGTTACCTAGAATCTGGCAATGCAAAGAAAGGAGCCTTACTGCCACCCAGGCTTGGTACAAATATGTACTATGACTGGAAAACTGTCGGTTCCCCCTGCTGGTCAGAGAGCGAATGGTAACTCCAGAAAAGGAGACTGGGAAAGGCTGCACTAACTCACCTAGGATCCACTAAGAAAGGGACCACTCAGAGTGCAGAGAAACATTCTGTCCTGAGACATGGCGCTACTAATGGCAGTGCTAAGGGGAAAAACAGGCTCCTTTCCTTTTGGGTCAGCACTAGTGAACCAGGATTCCAGTTGCTGGGGTCACTGGACTCTTCAAAAGCCAAACCCACCTTATGGCTTTGCTGAGGAAAAGGCATCACATCTGGCTCCATCTGGGGTGCAGCAGGTAAGTCTATGCTAGCTCTGAGAAGGCAGCAGCAATGTCGGTGAGTCAATAAAGCTAGTGAGATTTCCACTCCCATTGGCTGTCCCTAGATTCAGGCTTCATAGCAAAACCTTTCTTTTTTCTGGTGAAGTCCGGGTCCTTGATTACCAAAGCCTCCAGCAACTGACCCAGAGGGCTGCACGTGGTGAGAGCAGGCTGAGTAGCACCCAAGTTGGGCACCAATCAGGCTGGTCTAAGGGGAAAGTAAGGCCTCCGGAACACCAACAGCTCTGCTAACAAAAAGCAGTGATGGGCCCTCCTTGCATGCCACCCCTCCGTCTTGGTCTGGGACCCCTCTCCTTTTATAGATACCTCAGTGCTTTTAAGGCAAGTCAGAGAAACACATCTTTTTCCGATAGGAAACTCTGCCCCCGAACCTTCAAACTAGGCCTCCCTAATTGCTTAGCTGGGGTTCTTCTGTCAAATTAACTTTTTAAATGAGTCATTGAAGGCTTGTCTGTTTTGAGATGTTGCAATGGTGGCAAAGTTTCAAGCTCTTGAATCCTCCCTTTCCACTCACTTTTCAAGTAAGACTAAAGCCTCTGAGTTATTTTTTTTTCTACAAAATATGGGGTTGCCACTGCATAGAAGGAAATTGCTCTGCCCCGTGACTTTTTATGCTTCCCCCAAAGATCTGCACTAATGGAAGGGATGCCTCACAGAGACTGAAGACTCTGCCATGTGCATCTCCAGCAGCCCTTAAGATCTCCCACACTCCTCTAGCTCATATCAAATTAATTCCATTCTTTTCCCAGATGAACCTCGGCTGTTTGCAGCAGGGGACAGGTGCCCCAGAGAGGTAAGTGGACACCATTTGGACCCTTATATCACCTACTCTCAAGATAACTACTACAGTCTTCTCCCACTATCTTAACATTTCTTCCCCTAGCCAAAACCCTATCTAGTACCTGAAGCATCTCTAATTGCCTCCTTTGCTATGAATCTGCAGAACGAAGGAAGAAGTGCCTTGTCCCCATAGAAAAGTTACAGCCACCTTATCAGAATCAAGAGGCCAGGAAAGAGAACTGTTTAAAGAAAAACTGGGGGCCCATCAGTCCTATCTTCCACACAATCACCCCTTCCTTTCTTCCTTCCTTCCTTCCTTCCTTCCTTCCTTCCTTCCTTCCTTCCTTCCTTCCTTCCTTCCTTCCTTCCTTCCTTCCTTTCTTCTTTCTCACTTTGAAGTACTGCAGATTGAACCCAGGTACTTGAAGGATTCTGGGCAAGTGATATATCATGGAGCTAAAGCCCCAACTTTTTCTCTCCACCCTAGCCTTGCATCTCAGCAGAAATGTTAGAATTATCACCTCTAGTGGTAAGGGTGACCAACTCCAGTTTAGGAATCTAAAGAGGAATTTGGTAGGAGTTACTCCCCTGAAGGAATGTGCATCAGAGCTACTTCAGGCCTTCAAATTCAGTCTAATTCCAGTGTGGTGGACACCTGTGACAATAGCCAGACACTGGTCATGGGAAGGGCATATTCCCCACGAGGAGATGCTAAGTCTTTTGCAGTCTGAAATTGGCTACATTCTGGGCAGCCTGGCAATGTCAGGTATATCGGTGCCAGGCCATGGTTTCAACATCCCAGGGCCAATTGTGAGGCACAGAAAAACATGTGATTTGGAGACTTTCACAGTGTCTGTCCTTGTTTGTCATTGGAAAGAGAAAACAAAGCATACACAGAGAAAGATAAGTCTGTAAAATGTCATTAAGTAAAGCTTTACAAAACCAAGAAACGTAGCACAATAACAAGACTTTTTAGGATACTGTTTACTGAAAGAAGGTGACACACAACAGACATTCTCTAACATTTGAAGGAAAAATGCAGAAAGGAAGTTTGGAACCCCAGCAGTGTGCACAGGTGAGCCTTGTGGGTAGTGTGGACATGGCTCAGAAGCTAAGTAATGTCTTAGAGAGATAGTAATAATACATGTTTATGTTTTCTAGGAAAACTAAGAAAAGATTTTCCTTTGCCTTGGTAGATTCAATGGCCTTGGTTTTGACTGAAATAATTTGGAAACAGCTGAATAGGACCAAAGGCATAATCGATTTATGAATTTTAAGTTTTGTGTGTATGCATGCATCACAGAAATAACTAATTCCTCCAAAGGAGTAGTAAAATTGGAGAATTTACAATCTCCTTAATAAGGAATTAAGATAGTTTGTAGAGAATGTCTGTTTGAGTGTGGTGGCAAATTCCCTTATCAGAGAGAGATGTAATTGTTCCTGGGGTGAGTACTAATGATAATCAAGTTATTTGGGAAAGCCCTATTTTTTGGTATAGAGAGATTTCAGAAACTCAAATGCCTTTAGTTCAAAATAATCCTTAGAACAAAGTGGCATATATTGAGGGTGGCATACCCTGACTTTCTTTCATAATCTTCTTCATTAGAAAAACTCCTAATTGTAACAATTGTATTAATTTGGTCCCTGTAACTATAACAGTATCTCAGGAACCAGGCAATTCATTAAGAAAATAAACACATTTTCTATGGGTTCTGGAGTTAATGAGGTCAAAAACATGGTGCAGGCAACTAACAGGGGCCATGCTGGATGCTAGCCAGAAAAGGGGCAAGTTCCAAGACAAGTTCCACAACTATCAGCAGCAAGGCTGGAGTGTGGCTGAAAATATGTATACCAGCCCTAAGAGCCAAAAGTATTCTTATCATTAAAATGTGAGGAAGTAAAGTATAAATCACTTTAAATTTAGCTTACATTGGCTATAGGTAAAAGAGGAATTACAATGCAGAATGGAAAAATTTGGGGACTAGTGGTAAAGTTCACTTGTTGCTTCTGGATTGGACAATGTTCATAGTCCAGAAAATTCACACATAAGTTAGATGTGGTGGCTCTGGTTGGCTACCAGATGGGGTTACAAGTGAAAATTTTAGCATATATTCAGGAATGTGGGACATATCTGTTAGTCTGACCCTAAACAGTAAACTCATTGAATATCTCTCTTCTCTCTCTCTCTCTCTCTCTCTCTCTCTCTCTCTCTCTCTCTCTCTCTCTCTCTCCATGCTCTAGCCCTCATCTTCAAATTTAGAATATCTCAGTTTTTTTTTAAAACCAGTGATAACTAATATGGCATGAAGTGTTCAGTCTCTAGATAGAATCAGAGTTAGTATTATGGTGAAGGAGGTAGGGAAAATCAAAAAGAGAATAGGAAAAAGGATGCCAATAAAAAACAATGTGAGAAGGAGGGAGGGAACATTCATCCTAGATTTCTGAGTTACTGTTAACATTTCTGTGTATCATTATTCAAGACAGGGAATCCACAAGGAGAATAGACTTAGTGTTGAGTTGTCTGAGTAAATCCAGTTCAGGTGTTCAGTACAAAACAAGGAATCCACTTTTGGAGTATCAGACCTTGAGTTAGGGAAATAGATTCATATAGGAAATAGATTTACTCTCCTGCTTGGTATTTCAGGACAAAGGATGGGACAGGCCATTCAGAAGTGAGTGTATAACATGAGAAGGATGCAGATACAGGTCCACAGTGAACTCAAATTGTTAAAAGCTTAATCTGTTACTGAATCCAAGTCCATGTACTCACCCCTGATAAGTAAGTACTTGGGAATCAAGAGTTAAAAAAAATCAGGTTTACTCAAGGGTCGGCACTCTGAGAAGCTGGGGTGCAGATATCATTCTTAGAAAGGCCACCTCAGGGAACTCAGGTGCATGAATGTGCTTGTAAAGTGAGGAAAATCATGTGTAGCAAGCAATGGGCAGGAAGAAGAAGTGATGGGGATAATCTTCGTCCACGGCATCTGTCTGCTTTATAGTTTTAACTATTCAGAACATTCCAACCAACCTGAACTTCCTAGAAATAGTTCCTACATTTCTTTAGCCAGACTGATTACTTTTCTGCAAGTTAAATCTCACAGCAATTTACATGATTTGTGTTAAGTGATGCACAGAAGTGAAGACTTAGGAGGTGCATTCTACATTCTGATGTAATCTGAAGGTAACAAAATGATCTAAGTTCTGTCAATCTAAAAAAGTCTACTTAGCAGTGAACACAGTGGTCAATTAGGTTCAACCTTTCTTTAAAATTTAGAATGCTTGGCAAAGGGAAAAAAAGAAATCTTACCATAAAAAACTCACATGATAGAGACTACATTTATGAAAATTGAGGAAAAACTGTACATGATTTACTCTCTCTATAACTAAATAGGTCTTTCCTTGGACAGAATTTGAAAGAGACAGAATGGTACACATGAAATTTATTTAAAAATATAAAACCAAAGTGTTGGCGATGTGGCTCAAGGAATACTGCACTCACCTAGTATTTGTGAGGCTCTGGGTTAAATCCTCAAAACCATATTAAAAAAATAAAGATATTTTTAAAAAGCAATTTTTATTAAAAAAAAGAAAATGGGATGTTTAAAAAATATTGACCAAGAGAAGATTTAGAATATATTCTCATTTGTTTTAATGATTTATCCTCATTGAGTAGGGCAATCTACACATTGTCATCATAATGAGAATAGAGTGGGTTTAGTATTGTTACTGCTGTTTACTTCTATCCCAAGACTCACCATGTGTTTTCTTATTGATTTAATCCGAATCAAGCTGAAGATTTGTTCAGGTGTTCTTGTTTATTCAGTGTTGGTAGCCCTCTTTGCTGTTAGCATTAATTTAACTTGATGGGATTTGAACATGTCAATGATTAAGAGCCTTCTGTGTGTGTCTAGGAATAATTGGCATGTGAGATAGCAACTGAAGTGCACACCCTCCCTAAAGTTGGGCAGCATCTCCCAATAGGATGGTGGCTTGTTTGCAATAAATGTTGAAAGAACAAGAAAGCATCAGCAGATGCCAATGCTTCTCTTCTTGATTGCTGCTGCTATCACTTGAGGATATCTGACTCTTGCTTCTTCACTCCTGCAAAGTGGACTGTGCCAGGGATTGTCTAGGGAGTTTCCAGAAGCCTGGGATAGTAATTAATTCATTACTTTGTTTATTTATTTATTTCTTTTTTCTTTTTTAAAAAATAATTATTTATTTATTTATTTATTTTTATTGTTGGTCGTTCAAAACATTACATAGTTCTTAATACATCATATTTCACAGTTTGATTCAAGCGGGTTATGAACTCCCAACTTCACCCCGTATACAGATTGCTGTATCACATCAGTTACCCTTCCATTGATTGACATATTGCCTTTCTAGTGTCTGATGTATTCTGCTGTCTGTCCTATTCTCTACTATCCCCCCTCCCCTCCCCTCCCCTTTTCTCTCTCTACCCCTTCTACTGTAAATCATTTCTTCAATTTATATTATCTTGTCTTACCCTTCCTTTCCTCTTATATATCATTTTGTATAACCCTGAGGATCGCCTTCCATTTCCATGTGATTTCCCTTCTCACTCCCTTTCCCTCCCACCTTTCATCCTTGTTTAATGTAAATCTTCTTCTCAAGCTCTTCGTCTCTTCCCTGTCCTTGTTTACTCCCCTTATATCAAAGGGGTCATTTGGTATTTGTTTTTTAAAGATCGACTAGCTTCACTTAGCATAATCTGCTCTAATGCCATCCATTTCTCTCCAAATTCTATGATTTTGTCATTTTTTAATGCAGAGTAATACTCCATTGTGTATAAATGGCACATTTTTTTATCCATTCATCTATTGAAGGGCATCTAGGCTGATTCCATAATCTTGCTATAGTGAATTGTGTTGCTATGAACATCAATGTAGCAGTGTCTCTGTAGCATGCTCTTATTAGGTCTTTAGAGAATAGACCGAGAAGGGGAATAGCTGGGTCAAATGGTGGTTCCATTCCCAGCTTTCCAAGAAATCTCCATACTGCTTTCCAAATTTGCTGCACCAATTTGCAGTCTCACCAGCAATGAACAAGAGTGCCCTTTTCCCCGCATCCTCTCCAGCACTTATTGTTGTTTGACTTCCTAATGGCTGCCAATCTTACTGGAGTGAGATGGTATCTTAGGGTAGTTTTGATTTGCATTTCTCTGACTGCTAGCGATGGTGAGCATTTTTTCATGTACTTATTGATTGATTGTATGTCCTCCTCTGAGAACTGTCTGTTCAGGTCCTTGGCCCATTTATTGATTGGGTTATTTGTTATCTTATTGTCTAATTTTTTGAGTTCTTTGTATATTCTGGTTATTAGGGCTCTATCTGAAGTGTGTGGATTAAAGATTTGTTCCCAGGATGTAGGTTCCCTGTTTATCTCTCTTATTGTTTTTTTTGCTGAGAAAAAACTTTTTAGTTTTAGTAAGTCCCATTTGTTGATTCTAGTTGTTAACTCTTGCGCTATGGGTGTCCTATTGAGGAATTTGGGGCCCGATCCCACAGTATGTAGATCATAACCAACTTTTTCTTCTATCAGATGCCGTGTCTCTGATTTAATATCAAGCTCCTTAATCCATTTTGAGTTAACTTTTGTGCATTGCGAGAGATAGGAATTCAGATTCATTTTGATGCAAATGGATTTCCAGTTTTCCCAGCACCATTTGTTGAAGATGCTATCCTTCCTCCATTGCATGCTTTTAGCCCCTTTATCGAATATAAGATAGTTGTAGTTTTGTGGATTGGTTACTGTATCCTCTATTCTGTACCATTGGTCCACCCGCCTGTTTTGGTACCAGTACCATGCTGTTTTTGTTACTATTGCTCTGTAGTATAGTTTGAAGTCTGGTATCGCTATACCGCCTGATTCACACTTCCTGCTTAGCATTGTTTTTGCTATTCTGGGTCTTTTATTATTCCATATGAATTTCATGATTCTTTTATCTATTTCTACAAGAAATTACGTTGGGATTTTGATTGGCATTGCATTGAACTTATAGAGAACTTTTGGTAATATCGCCATTTTGATGATGTTAGTTCTGCCTATCCATGAGCAGGGTATATTTTTCCATCTTCTAAGGTCTTCTTCTATATCTTTCTTTAGGGTTCTGTAATTTTCATTATATAAATCTTTCACCTCTTTTGTTAGGTTGATTTCCAAGTATTTTATTTTTTGGGGGGATACTGTGAATGGAGTAGTTGTCCTCATTTCCGTTTCAGAGGATTTGTCGCTGATATACAGGAATGCCTTTGATTTATGCGTGTTGATCTTATATCCTGCCACTTTGCTGAATTCATTTATTAGCTCTAATAGCTTCTTTGTAGACCCTTTTGGGTCTGCTAGGTATAGGATCATATCATCTGCAAATAGTGATAATTTAAGTTCTTCTTTTCCTATTTTTATGCCTTTAATTTCTTTCGTCTGTCTAATTGCTCTGGCCAGTGTTTCGAGGACTATGTTGAACAGAAGTGGTGAGAGAGGGCATCCCTGTCTTGTACCAGACCTTAGAGGGAATGCCTTCAATTTTTCTCCATTCAGAATGATGCTGGCCTGTGGCTTATCGTAGATTGCGTTTACAATGTTGAGGTATGTTCCAGTTATCCCTAATTTTTCTAGAGTTTTGAACATAAAGAGATGCTGTACTTTGTAGAATGCTTTTTCTGCATCTATCAAGATGATCATATGGTTCTTATTTTTAAGTCTATTGATGTGGTGAATAACATTTATTGATTTCCGTATATTAAACCAGCCTTGCATCCCAGGGATGAATCCTAGTTGATCATGGTGTATAATTTTTTTGATATGTATTTGAATCCAATTCACCAGAATTTTATTGAGGATTTTTGCGTCAAGGTTCATTAGAGATATTGGTCTGTAGTTTTCTTTCTTTGAAGTGTCTTTGTCTGGTTTTGGAATCAGGGTGGTGTTGGCCTCGTAGAATGAATTTGGAAGTTCTCCCTCTTTTTCTATTTCCTGAAATAGCTTGAAAAGTATTGGTGTTAGTTCCTCTTTAAAGGTTTTGTAAAACTCTGCTGTATACCCATCTGGTCCTGGGCTTTTCTTAGTTGGTAATCTTTTGATGGTTTCTTCTATTTCCTCTATTGTTATTGGTCTGTTTAGGTTGTCTATATCCTCCTGACTCAATCTGGGCAGGTCATAAGACTTAAGGAATTTATCTATGCCTTCACTATCTTCTATTTTATTGGAGTATAAGGATTCAAAATAATTTCTGATTATCTTCTGTATTTCTGAAGTGTCTGTTGTGATATTACCTTTTTCATCCCCTATGTTAGTAATTTGAGTTCTCTCTCTTCTTCTCTTCATTAGCATGGCTAAGGGTCTGTCAATTTTATTTATTTTTTCAAAGAACCAACTTTTAGTCTTGTCAATTTTTTCAATTGTTTCTTTTGTTTCAATTTCATTTATTTCAGCTCTGATTTTAATTATTTCTTGCCTTCTACTTTTTTTGCTGTTGTTTTGCTCTTCTTTTTCTAGGATTTTGAGATGAAGTATGACATCATTTATTTGTTGTTTTTTTCTTTTTTTGAGGAATGAACTCCAAGCAATGAATTTTCCTCTTAGAACTGCTATCAATGTGTCCCATAGATTCTGATATGTTGTGTCTGTGTTTTCATTTAACTCTAGGAATTTTTTAATTTCCTCCTTGATGTCTTCTAAAACCCATTGATCATTCAGCAACCTATTGTTCATTCTCCAAGTGATGCTTGATTTTTCCTTCCTTCTTTTATCATTGATTTTCAGTTTTATTCCATTATGATCAGATAAGATGCATGGTATTATCTCTACCCCTTTATATTGTCTAAGAGTTGCCCTGTGACATAATATATGGTCTATTTTTGAGAAGGTTCCATGTGCTGCTGAGAAAAAAGTGTAACTACTTGATTTTGGGTGGTATAGTCTATATATGTCAATTAATTCTAGGTTGTTAATTGTGTTATTGAGTTCTATATTTTCCTTATTTAACTTTTGTTTGTAAGATCTGTCCAGTGGTGAGAGAGGTGTGTTGAAGTCTCCCATGATTATTGTATGGTGGTCTATTAGACTCTTGAACTTGAGAAGAGTTTGCTTGATGAACACAGCTGCACCATTATTTGGGGCATATATATTTATGATTGTTATGTCTTGTTGGTGTATGGTTCCCTTGAGCAGTATGAAGTGTCCTTCTATATCCCTTTTGATTAACTTTGGCTTGAAATCTATTTCATCTATTTCATCTATTGAAGAGATGGTTTTCTAGCTGCGAATTCTTTTAACTTTTGTTTATCATGGAAGGTTTTAATTTCATCTTCTATCCTGAAGCTTAATTTCACCGGATACACGATTCTTGGTTGGAACCCATTTTCTTTCAGTGTTTGAAATATGTTATTCCAGGATCTTCTAGCTTTCAGAGTCTGTGTTGAGAGATCAGCTGTTATCCTGATTGGTTTGCCCCTAAATGTAATCTGCTTTCTTTCTCTTGCAGCTTTTAAAATTCTCTCCTTATTCTGTATGTTGGACATCTTCATTATAATGTGTCTAGGTGTGGATCTCTAATGATTTTGCACATTCGGCGTCCTGTAGGCTTCTAGGATTTGTGATTCTGTCTCATTCTTCAAGTCTGGAAAGTTTTCTTGTATAATCTCACTGAATAGTCTGTTTATTCCTTTGGTTTAGAGCTCTGTGCCTTCCTGTATCCCAATGACTCTTAAATTTGGTCTTTTGATATTGTCCCATAATTCTTGGATGTTCTGCTCATGGTTTCTTAGCAGGCTTGCTGAGCTGTCTATGTTCTTTTCCAGTTAAAATACTTTGTCTTCATTGTCTGATGTTCTCTCTTCTAAGTGATCTAATCTGCTGGTAGTATTCTCAATTGAGTTTTTAAGTTGGTTTAATGATTCCTGCATTTCTAGGATTTTAATTTGTTTGTTTTTTATTACCTTTATCTCCCTGTGAAATTGATCTTTTACTTCCTGGATTTGTTTGTCAATGTGATCTTTCATTGTCTGATTTTGCTGTCTCATGTCTTCCTTGAGACTCCAGATCATCTGAAGCATATGTATCCTGTACTCTTTATCTGACATTCCGTCTGTTGCAGCTATTACCTCTTCTAAAGTTGAGTTGACCTGCATTGCTTGTGGTCCTTTCTTCCCTTCTCTTTTCATACTGCTCGCGTTTCTTTCTGCTTGGTGCAACTGTTGTGTTTTTGAGATTTACCCTCTATTTATTTATATTGCTCTTGTATATTTGGGAAGTCTCCCTTGCAGGGCGGGTAGTGGCTGTGCTCCTCCTCTAATTAGGGTGGTCTGTCTACCACGCTAATTGGTCGCAGGTCTGCCCCCACTGCAGGCACTGGTGGCTGTTCTGCTCTGACCCCACTCCAATTGTGGTAACGTAAGTACCATGCCCTGGGGTCGTTGGTCCTGATCTGGATGTGGGTGGTGGCTCTGCTGTGACCCCACTCCAATTGGTGTGACGTGTCTACCATGCTGGCAGACCTCTAGGCCGGTGGGTAGCAGTTCTGCACAGCCCCCACTCCCATTGGGGGTACCTGAATACCTCTCCAATGGGTCGCTGAGCCCTCTCCGGACCCGGGCAGCGACCCTGCTTTACCCCCACTCCAACCAGTGTGACGCGACTGCCTCAGTGTTACGTGTCCACCACGTTGGCAAGCTACCTGGCCTGTCTTGCCAGTGGGTCGCTGGTCCTATTCTAGGCGTGGGCGGCTTCTCTCTTCAGCCCCAGCTGCATTTGGGGTTTTATGATACCACGCCGGCGGGTCACTTGGCCTGCTCTGGGTGCAGGTGGAAGCTCCACTCTGCCCCCACAGCATCCAGCAGGACCCTGGCTGAGAAGCAGTCACCGCTGGTTCCCTAGCCTTGGGCCAAAGCAGCTTAGGTAGCAAGAACCCCGACTTTCCGATCCCGATACACTCTCCGCTGGGAGCTGGCTCCAGCGAGCGACCCCCACGGGTTCCCCAGCCCCAGGCCAAAACTGTTCTGGGAGTCAGAACCCAGTCGCCCCAAGCTCAGCGCGCGCTCCACTTGGAGCTGGCCTTCACAGGCAGTCTCCGCAGATTCCTCAGACCTGGGCCAGGTTAGCCCCGGGAACCCAAGTCCCGGGAACCAAAGTCCCGCTGCTCAGTGCCCGGCGCACGCCTTGCCAGGCACGAGCCTCTAAGAGTATTCTCCACAAGATCCCCAGTCCCGATCCTGAGCAAGAAATCTGTCTGCTAGACGCAGGCAAATACCAGCCTGAAATCACCTGTTCCGTTATTAATGAGCTGAGATCAGTAGAACAATGGGATGATTACATCATCTCTCCGAGATGGCGGCTGCTGTTCTCCTCTGTGGTCAGACCAGTGACTGGAACCACCGCTTCTCTCCTCTGTCTCAAAGCCGGAACTCAGCACTAAGCGCTGCCGATGTATCACTGGCGGGAGCCCCCCGAATCCGTATCGCTGTTCTCCCGCTCCTCGCTGTTCTCCCGCTCCGGCACCCTGCCGATCCCCAGCGCGCACCACAGACACCAGCCGCGGAGCGATCAGGCTATGCGACCCTCCGTGTGGAGAAATGGAGCTCCCACAGCCGAACCACGCACGATGGAAATCTGTCCACTAGATTCTGTAGCGCCTCAATTTCACTGGAAATTCCCAACAAGATATCCTTCAGCCATTTCATATCATCTTTCACTGGCTCAGTGACGTGGCACACTGGGGTGATGCACTCACTTCGCTGCCATCTTCTTATTTATTTATTTATTTATTTATTTATTTATTTATTTACTGTACCAGGGTGTATGGTCCTTTCCAATGGCCAACTTGATGAGATTAAAAGATGCAGAGGATCAAGAGGCTCATGGCTGTGTCATTGAGGGTGTTTCTCTACATGATTGGCATGTGGGATAGCTAATGGAAACAAAAACCCTCTCTAAGCATGGGCAGCACCATCAAATAACATGATGGCTTCCATAGAATAATAGTTGGAATAACAAGCAAAGCAGCAGCAGATGCAAGTAAATTCTTCTTGAACAGTTCCTGATTGCTGCTGTGATTGAATGTGGGACTCTTGCTTCTTCTCTCTTCCAAAGCAGGCTTTTCAAGTGATTCTCCAGAAGCCTTTGGCCTACTCCTAGGGGATCACCCTGATTTCTCTTGTTCTGGGGATTTATCTGCTTGTTCTTCCAGCTCTCCAGCCCTCAGATTGCCATTTTGGACTATCCAGCTTCTGGTGAGTAAGCAAACCCAGTAACTCTCCTTTTCATAACCAAACTTCCTGTTGATTCTGTTCTTCTCAAGAACCCTAATGCAGAGGGATTGAGCCCAAACTGTTTGACCACTGAGCCACATCCTCAGCATTTTCTTCTTCTTTTTTTCAGGCAATGTCTCCTCAAATGCTTTGGGTCTAGCTCAGTTGCTGAGGCTGGCTTTGAACTTGCAATCCTCCAGCCTCAGCCTTCTCCAAGGCAAAATCATAGTCTCTCTCCATCTCTCCCTCTCTATTTCTCCCTCTTGTCTCACTTTCCCTCCTTGGAGACCAGGGTAGTCAGGTGTGTGTCATGGCCACCAGTGATGGGGATCCTGGGATTTTAGAAAGTTGTTTGAAACCTATCTATCAACAATATAGATCAAATCCAACACGAACATCCAAGATGATTGAATTTGCCTTTCAGCAGCAATGTACCCATAAGATCCTGTCTCCATAAGTTCCACACCCTCTATTTCAGATCAAGAGGAGCCCAGGAGAGTAGAAATTATCTTGCAAGTGGTCTCTGATGACTTTTCTTCCTCTGAGAGTCTGCAGCTATGGAGAAGCATTTTCCCTGCTGTGTGAGGAAGGCCTGGGATTGTGGAGAATATGCTCCAGGGCCCCAGGTACTGCCAGCCATAGAGAAAGCAGATGCTGGTCCCTGGCCTCTGCCTTTTTATCCCTGGCTTCCTTTCTGGGGATCACCAGGACTTCAATCGTGAAGCACTTTTAAGACCCTGTGGGTTTTTCAGCTCTGACTGCCCCATCCATGGATCTGGATTGCACAGAACTTTGAGAAGAGGCCCAGAGCTGCCTGCCTGCCTGCCCTGGCCCAAGGCCTCAGACCCAGCAGGAGCCACCGGCCCCACCAGGAGAGTTGGACACCTCTAAGAGACCAGAAAGACCAGTGCCCAGGCTGCCCCATTGGACCAAGTGATCCCAAGATTGCCCATACTCTTTCCAGCATCTTGCTCTGTTGGTGCCAGGAGCCTCTGACTGACCTTTCCACTCCCATCCAGAGGCTTTAGATTTTAAGTCTCTTGACTCCTGGCTGCCTGCCTTTGGCTGGAGAGCACTGATGTCTCCGTGAACATGCTGCAATGGATGATCCTCTGAAAAAATACCATGTTAAAATAAACAATTTTCAGGTTAGCAGTCGAGGGAGAAGTTTATGCCTTCTTGGATTTTCATGAAATTTTATGTCTCTTGTATAACAAAACCATGGAAACAATCATTTTTCACTAGTGTGCTTGATTTGGAGATTGGGAAATGAAAGGTGGGTTGGCTGGATGCCAGCATGGGCCCTGTGCAGGTGTCTTTTTTTTGCAGGAAAAAGGATGGATGCTGGGGTCCCTTTTGCACAAGTCCACACAGTGTTCTCCCTTGCCTGTTAATACTGTTAATCTATGTATGCTAAATGTTTATTACAATAATTCTTCAGCTCATTTCACTTCTGTCATTGTTCTGGGGCCAAACATTCACAGAACTTCATCCCAGAGTTTTCTGAACTTTTGGACCCGTTCCCTCCATTTCCTATAGTGAATGCAAAAGTCTTACTTTTATACCTTTGATTCACCACAGGAAGATGTTTTACTTTCTCAGATTCAAAAGGAATATTTTCAGGAAAGTCAAAGCATGCTAAGCAAAGTATATTCCAGAGAAAATGATGACCCAGATCAGTTGTCGACATGCACATTTGCCTTCAAAGGATTCCTTTAATTTTCAGCTTTAGGTTTTTTTAAAAAAAATTATTCATTTTTTAAAAGAGTTGAACAGTACAAATACAACTAGGAAGAACTAGAAATGAAGGACAGTCCCAAATTTAATACTTTATTTCATGCAAAACTTTAACGACATCAGTTGCAAAGTACATTATTAAAATTTTGCTGAAATATAAAATTTTGGTGCAATTGAAATATCCCTTGAATTCACACACCAGCAGTTCTCTATAACCAAACTTGCAAACTGTCACTAATGGAATTAGGAGTAGAGGTCTGCAGTTTTTTCCCCATTCCTCTTCAACATTTTGAAAGAAGATTGAGAGTAGACAGCCATGCTTCTTTTAATATTTCGTAGAATTCACTGATGAAACTGCTAGGCCCAGAACTTTTACTTATTAGTGTTTCTTCCTCTGTACCCCCTCCCAAGTGGTGGACACTTAACCCAAGTGGGGCCTTAGACAAATGCTCTATACCACTCACCTCCATCCCCAGCCTCACCTTGTGTTTGCTTCCTGATTTAATTGCAATCAAGTTGTATATTTGTTCAGGTGTTCTTGTTTATTCAGTGTTGGTAGCCCTCTTTACTGTTAGCATTCATTCAACTTGATGGGATTTGGACATGCCAATGATTAAGAGCCTTCTGGGTGTGCCTAGTAATCATTGGCATGAGGGATAGCAACTGAAGTGCACACCCTCCCTAAAGTTGGGCAGCATCATCCAATAGGATAGTGGCTTGCTTGAAATAAATGTTGAAAGAACAAGGAAGCATCAGCAGATGCCAGTGCTTCTCTTCTTGATGGCTTCTTCAACAATTGAGAATATCTGACTCTTGCATCTTTACTTCTGCAATGTTGACTTTGCCAGAAATTTTTCAGGGTGTTTCCAGATGGCTTCTTTTCAGACCAGGATAGCACTGTTTATTTCTCATTTCAGGGGCTTTTGCCACTTGTTCACTGACTGGTTCCTCTAAGTCTACACCTTGCAGAGGACCACTCGGAGCTATCCAGCTTCTGTTTAAGTGAACCTATCTAATAAGTCCCCTTTTTATTATCATACTGTTTTTATTATCATGCTGTTTCTCTCCAAAACCCTGAATAAGATACTTTCCTGGTCAGTGTTTGTTTTTATCCCATCAATATATATTTAATTGTTATTAATTATGTATGTATGTTCTTCTATCCATTTGGGTTTTTTCCTTGATCAGATTAGTATTTTCAATGTTTTTTCACTTTCCACAAATTTTGAATTTTCACTTCTCTATTTCATTATTTATTTCTAGCTTCATCCTGTTCTGTGTTTTGAAGATACTGGCAGCTATCTTTAATATATATTTTTAAAAAATCTCCAGTATGTGCCCTTGATTCATTTCATGAGGGATTATTTTCTCATTTACTCCCAATAGTCTTAAGTTTTCTTATTATCACATTGGTGATTTCCTTCTCAAGTTATTAATTTAATGAAGTGGGGGCTGAGGTGATAGATCAATCAGATTATAGCACCAGATCTGAAACCCAAAACTCATTCTCCATTTTTAAATTGCTTTTTGGAAGTACTCCAAGTCACATGTATTCTACCATGGAGGCAGAGTTCAGGAAAAACAAGGGTTACAAATAAACCATGTTGCTGTTATCTAGGTATTGTGTTGAAAACCCTGCTAAAGCCTGAAGAAAAAATGTCTAGTATTCAGTGTCTTCTTTTGAGCAAGTCTTCCTATTACAGAGACTATCAGAAAATTCTTGTTATTGTTAATCACATTAATTGAGCTTTCTGATGGGATTTTATTTTAGGATTAAAGAAAATGCCACCCAGATTCCCAGTCTGTGGTTAGAAACTCCCTGGAGTGCAAAGGAGTTTCAGAACACCAAATCTGTTGCCTGCTAAGTTCCACATACTTGATTGTACCTGGGGTGAGACCCACAAAGCCATGGAGCAGCATTTTCCTTGCTGAGTGTCACAAGCTTGGCATTCTGCAGACCAGCCACCAGGGCTCCAGTGGCCTCCAAACCTGAGCTCAATATATCCTGGGTCCAAGTCACTTTCCTTCTACATTCAGCTGCAAGTTGTCACCCACAACAGCCAACACTTGCACTGCAACCTGCATCAACCACCCCAAGGGCATCTTCCCTGGCATTGGTCATGGAAAGATTACTTTCCCACAGCACATAGCACCTTGAACGAGGATAAAGAAATTCCTTTCCTTGACCAGGCATCTGTAACCCAGAAAAATCTGCAGGCACCCTAGGAATCTCGGAGTTCTCAAAAGTGCCCCAGTTGCTGGGGCTTCCTTGTGTTCCCGGTGCACAGGTGAGGGATGTCTGGAGTCCAAGGCCTCTGGTGGTTATGACCCTTATAAGAGTCCTCTTCCCCCTGCCCCAGTCAGTGACCAGGTGACCAGCCAAGGCTGCTTGGAGTGAATCCGTGCCCTTCTGCACAAGACTTCCTGAGGCTGCTTGAGTCTGCAACCTTTGGAACTCAAGAGCGCTGAGATTTCTGCTGCAATCATGTTTGGAGGAGTGTTTTGGAAGGGATCATATACAAATAAAGCTTGTATTTGCTTTTCCACCATGGAGGCTTCAAAGCTTTTAGCATTTTTCTTTTGTTTTCTCAATAAAATTGTGCAAAAAATATGAAATTCATGGTTTTAGTGTACTTTTGTTTAGGATGTTGGGGAAACAGGCGGCTCAGACCACTGGGTGGTGAGAGAACATGTCCAAATCTAAGGGAATCAAGGTTGGATATAAGGGGGCCCTCCCTCATTGTTCTTGATCTGCTTATTGGTAGGGTGAGTTGGCAGCATCTTCTGGGTAGAGTGGGTACCCAGAGCACCAGTGTAATGATATACAGCATCTCCAAGTAGATACACAGCAGCCTCGAGAACTCAGATGAGAAATGATCTTTCTGTGCTATCCTGTCATTTAGTTCCCCCAAGGCTATTCCAGGGGTGCCCTGACACCTTGCAGTTGGTTGACTGATACCTCTGCTTGCTATCCTTTCAAACCCACATACAACATCTTCTTCATGGGACTCAGAATATGTCCAGGCAGTTATGATTCAAAGGATTCAAGAAGCCAGAGTAGAAGTCAAGCCAGAGAAGAGCAGGCGAGCCTCCCAATCTGGGTCACAGCTGCCACTACCCACTTGACTCCACTTACAGTGAGGCCTTTCAAAAGACCCCAGCAGCTAGACCTCTAAACTTGGTATTCAGCCATTGGCCGAGATCCTCCAGAAGACTCCACACAGAGGGTCATGCTGCCAGGGGGCCTCCAAGGAACTTCCCCAAGGGAGGCCTTATTGGACCCTACTTTTCCTAGCATTTCTAAAATTTGAACTTGAAATTATGGGACTTTGGATTTTGACAATAATACAAGATATATCTCTAGTAATTATTAGTTCTTGTTTTGAGACATGATTGTGTGATTGGAGGAGAGATTTGGAAGGGATCATCTACGAGTAAAGCTAATTAAGTTGCTGAATCATCTCTCTCTCTTTTTTTAATATCAGGATTGAACTTAGGGGTACTCAACCACTAAGCCACATACCTAGCACTATTTCATATTTTATTTAGAGGCAGGGTCTCACTGAGTTGTTTAGCACCTCACCTTTCCTATGCTGGCTTAGAACTCAGAATCCTTCTTTCTCAGACTTCCCAGCCACTGGGATTACAAGTGTGTGCCACTCTGACTGCCTTGTCTTGAATTTGTAATCCTCTTGTGTCAGCCTTCTAGGTCAGTGAGATTACAAGCTTGTTCTGTTCTGACCCACATGGCAGAATTTATCTTTACAATTAGTTTTTTATTCAGGGAGCCAGAGAACTGTTTCTCAGTGATATTATACAAAATATCAAACTGTAGCTGAATTTATGCTTCAGTGATATAACTGAAAAAAACAGTACATAAAGTAATTTTAATGAATATATATCAAATAATTTTGTTATGCTAGAATGTGCTAAGGTCTTCTAATATATAATTCTGGGAAGAAAATAGGTTAAGTAACTTGTGTGTTTATAGCATCTATTTGACTAAAAAAAAAAAAGTGAGAGATAACTTCAAATTGAATCAGAAACTTTACACCCCATACTATAAAAGAGAAAGAAGCAGTTTGGTTTTGAATCAACATATGAGATTGTATTTCCCTAGGTTTTTCAGTCCAAGTATAAAAGGTTGATCCCTTGGATTGACACTTATATTTGTATTTGTTCTTGGTATTGGTCTCTTGGGGTAAAATTTTCCCTCATTTTTTTAAATGCACTCTTAGCTTGGCAATCTTGTTTCAGACCAAAGGGCTTCCTTTCTGCCTCCTTCTCTTTCCTTTCTGTATTCCTATTTCATTTTTCTGCCCCTCTCTCTCTCTCTCTCTCTCTCTCTCTCTCTCTCTCTCTCTCTCTCTCTCTCTCTCTCTCAGATACTGCACACAGCATTGATATATTCCAAGCTCCAGGATGACCACTGTGACTTCTATTGCCAATGCAGCTCCAGACACTTACTTTCTCCTGGACCTCTAGGTAGTTTCTTTTTCTTAAATTTTTCTTCTTGCAATCTAAAGCTGCACTCAGTGATGTCCTCCCCCCCCCCCCACACCAAATTTTACCTAATTCTGACTGCTGATATGTTCTTGCTTAAAACTACATGAGTGTTTTTCCTGGAATAGAAAAGCAATGATGTTTGGGGCAGTGTGAACCTGGAATCTGGAAAAGAGAGTTCAGATTACACTGGGTATCCAGAGTTCCTGACAGTTATGGTGCTAAGTGAAGCCATAAAGAAATGTTAGGAGGTCAAAGATTTGAAATCATAATTGAAGATTCAGCAGGAGAACAGATTGCGATGAGAGTAGAGACAAAACTATTTATGTGAATGAGGCAAAGAGAAAACAAAGTACATACAATGAGATGCTTTAAGCCTTTGAAAGTAATAATTATTGATAGTTAGATATTATCAATGTCAATGTCATTCACCCAAAATCAATTAGAAAAGTGATTAAAATTATGGGACTCTTTTCAAATTCCCACAGATAAATACACAATATTAAATGCTTCTGTAGTAGAAAAGACAATCATGGCCTCACTAATGTTAGACACAAACAAATTAAAAGAAATACACATTCAAATGGCATATAAGAAAATGTTAAAAACTTTCATTACATGGTCCAACGATGTAGGTATGTGGTAAGGAACTTGCCTAGTATTCATGAGACTCTGGATTTGCTTCCTGCTAAATAAAAAGAAGAAGAACTTTTTAATATAGCTCATGCTGTTAAAATGTTGGTGAAGGGCTGGGGTTGTGGCTCAGTGTCAGAGGGCTTGCCTTGCACATGTGAAGCATGGGATTTGATCCTCAGCATCACATAAAAACAAACAAAATAAAGATATTTTGTCCTTGTATAATTAAGAATTATTTTTTACAAATGTTGAAGAAAAGACCTTCCTCAATACTGCTGTTTGAATAAATTTTGTAACACTCTTCAACATGCAACATAGCCTTGTGTACTAATAGTTTTAAATATACTATTTTGATATAGAAATTCCACGTTTAGGAATGTATTCCAGATTCATTCACATAAACAAAAAACTCAATTAAGGAAAAAATACTGTTCTTTCATAGTAAAAGAAAAAATTAACCACATAGTTAGAAACAAGGCAACCCTTAGAATTCCAAAGGGAATAGATTGCATAGATATTCTAGGACATATTAAATGCCCTATAATTCCAAGAGGTAGAAAGCATTCAGTATTTTTATATATACATAAATATTTATAGTAATGAAAAGATGGCTCCCTGTTGACGTGGAATCAAGTAGATTTTAAATCCGTAAACAGAGATAATGATGCTACACAATTTTGTAGATTTGTAGGACCTTTAATCAGAAATATATTTGTTAAAATAATTCTATATTAACCTCATATTTCCACTTTTATTCCTTTTCTATCTTCCTGGAAATTATTCTAGTTTAATGAAATTTAAAATGACTTTTTTTTTTGAGAGAGAGAGAGAGAGAGAGAGAGAGAGAGAGAGAGAGAGAGAGAGAGACAGAATTTTTTAACATTTATTTTTTAGTTTTTGGTGGACACAACATCTTTAGTTTATTTTTATGTGGTGCTGAAGATTTAACCCAGTTCCCCACCCATGCCAGGTGAGTCCTCTACCACTTGAGCCACATCCCCAGCCAAGTAATGACTTTTTTAGCAAGGTATTTGTAGAGTCACAAAGCTACAAAAATATAGTGAGATTTCAGTTTGTAAAATGGATGCCAATGATATCAATAATAATTCAAAAAAGAAATTTATTAAATTATGAAATGGATGCAAAAGAACTGAAGATTATTAAAAGACAAACTTTTAAATATAAAAATAATTTAAGACAAGTAAAAGTGTCATATAGTACAGTTAATTGGAGGTCAAGTTGAGAGATACCTCTTTTTCTTCCTGGTGCATTTCCTAGCTCAGACCAAAGCTCCTGGCCTCTCCCTGTGCTGCTTGTCAAAGGCTGAACATTCCTAAGGCTAGGAAATTGCAACAGAATCTTTGACTCTCTGCCCCTTAGAGGGACCTACCATGACTCTTGGCCCCAGGCACACTTGTAGCTTCACAGATTCATTCTTGCACCAAAAACCCAACTAATACATTAAATTAAAAATCATATTCTTTCACAATATTTTAAAGACAATATGTTAATATTATGTATCAGATATTATGTTAGGCATGAAATTAATTTTCTCTTTCTGTTTTAAAGAAATTAAAATAATTGTTTAGGCCCCTAGTGTATTATAAGGCCCTAGGTGCTTTGCCTAGTGGGTGGGTGAGCCCTGTGTGGTATCCTACTAATTTCTGTTAGCAGAAGCTGGGAATCTATCTTTAGGGAGGGCTAAATTATGAACCCCTCCAAAGCATCAGCCTGATTCTGTCATTAAGATGAAACTTTGTAAAGGAGTCTAAAAATTTGTGTACATTTTTATATTTCCAATGATAAAAACTACCCCTCCTTGGATCATTGTGACAGTAAAAACCGCAGTGTGGCTTCTTTGTCTTAAACATGTCCCACAGAGATTTCTTCATGAATCAGTTTCAATTCAAGATCATGAAACTCTTGTCTGTATTTCAGAAAAACAATACCATGTAGAAAATGAATGTAAATATAATCTCTGAGGAGAGTCATGTCCTAAAATTTAAAAAAAAGGCAAAATTGCTCAGGCACATTTGCACATGCCTGTAATCCCAGCAGCTCCAAAAGCTAAGACAATAAGATTGTGAATTCAAACTTCATGCAGTGATAGTGAGGCACTAAGCAACTCAGTGAGAATCTGTCTCTAAATAAAATACAAAATAAAGCTGGAGATGTAACTCAGTGACCAAGTGCCCCTGAGTTCAATCTTCAGTACTGAAAAAAATAAAAAGGCACAATTTATCTCAATGTAAGATTTCAAAATACAATTAGTCATTTTGAAAGTCAGACAGCTTTGTGTACTACCTCTGTGCATTTGCTCAGAATTAATCCCTAAAATGTCTATAGTCTCAGCTACTCAGGAAGCTGAAGCAAGAGGATCACAAGTTCCAGGTTAACCTCAGTAATTTAATGAAGCCACAAGCAATTTAGTGAGACTCTCTCTTAAAATATAAAAACAGCAAGGAATGTAGCTCAGTGCTCAAAAGCTCCAGGTTCAACCAAAAGTACCAAGAAAAAAGATCACTTTTAAATATCAGTTTTACTTTTCTTTTTTTTAAAAAAAATTCTCTATTATTTTATGTTTCCAGCATTGCTTTTTACCATGTGCTGTGCTATGTATTTTTTCCCATCATTTCAATACTTAAAGCATAAATTGTATAAAGACTTTTGGAGTTAGTTATTTTGGTAGGCATTGTGTATATACACAAAAACAACTAAACTTCCTCAAAAATTGAAAAGATGTCTTTTTGTACAACTACTTTTGTAAAATGTACAATTTCTCAAGGTCTGGAGTCTTTGAGCTGTGGCATATGTGGTGATGACTTGTTGTGGGTTCTTTCCCTCGGTGGTGCTGGTGATTAAACAAAAGGCTTCACACATGGTCAACAAGGCCTCTACCACTAAGCCACATCTCCATTTTTTTGTTTTGTTTTGAGAAAGGGAATTACTAATTTACTGTGGCTTTCCTCAAACTTGTTTCCCTCCTCCCTCACACTCTAAGTCCTTGGGAGTACAGACATGGGCCTCTGCACCTAGCCTTTTCGCCTTTCTTTATTGTGGAGACTTATCCTCTAGTTGTCCCCAAGATTCAAGAAAATCAATGAGGAGAGGGAGAAGAAGAAAAGCTGATTTAGACTTAAGGTCTTTAGAGTTAAGTGTGATCACATAGGAATGTTCTCCTATACCTGAACCACAAAAACACTCCAATCCTCTTTGACTCTCTATGCCCATTTCCTGCCATGGATAGTTAACACTCAATGAAATTGATTAAAAAAAAAGGGCAAACAGGTCTGATCCCACAGTTCAGGAAGACCTAGCCACTAAGCCCATCTAAATCCATATCCCTTCAATCTAAAACCTACTGGATTTCAGGAAACAGGAAAGTTTAAAAGTCCATGTCCATGGTAATAAAGGCATTTACATCTCTTGAAGCTCAGCCCAATGTTTACTAATTTATCTTTTTAAAATTTTTGTTGCCTAGGTGGCTCCAAAGTCCAGACCTCAAACAGTGCTCCTATCTGAGCCTCCTGTGTAGCTTGCACTATTAGTACACCCAACTACAGTATTCAGTTAACACACTACCCACATGATGTGTATCATAGCACCCTCCTGATGATAGTTTGCTAAAGACACCTGAACAAACAGACCTTAGGCATGTGACTCCACCCACAAGCCTGGAGTTTTGGTGGATCTTGAAGTATAATCTATGAAGTCTCTTTCCCTGGACACAGCCCATGAGGGCAGGATTCTGAAACTGCATAGACATGTCTCACTTAGAGCTGATGTCTTGGATCCTCTGCTTGTCAACTCAGAAGGCCCAAGACTAAAGATTTCATTTTGGTTTCCTTCCATTATTAATGTAACTGGAGACACTTAAGGACATTTTTTGATACTGGTTCTGTCCCAACTTCAAGAATGTCACATTCAGTTTTGAAAAACACCAGCAAGTGACCACACTACCCTCATATCTGCAAAGAGGCTATTGGGTTCATCTCATAACTCTGACTTGGATAACTGTATCTTTCTTGCTCCAGACTGACCTATAGAACTTCCCACCCTGACTCACCCCTCAGAATCAATTTCACAAGCAGTGAGCAAAATAATAGATTTAAACATCATAAAAAATTCAATCTGATTAGAAAGTATGAGAAGACACACAGACACACACACAATTTTATATATATATATATATATATATATATATATATGTGTGTGTGTGTGTGTGTGTGTGTGTGTGTGTGTGTGTGTGTAAAGGAAAACATATATATATATATATATATATATATATATATATATATATATATATATATATATATATTTTAGTTGGACACAATATCTTCCTTTTATGTATTCATTTTTTACATGGTGCTAAGAATTGAACCCTGCTCTTTTTATGTGCTAGGTGAGTGCTCTACCCCTGAGCCACATCCCTGGCCCACATGAAGTGTTTTTCATATTGAAAAACTTATAAATCATTCGGGAGTGAAATAACAAAATAAGAAATGATCACCACAGCCAAGATTTCAAGGCTCCTAGGTATGCAGGGCACAGTCCCAGTGCATGAGTCCACAGGAACAGTATGAGGGTCCCTACTGGAGTCTTTCAGGCTTCTTCCAGGGCACTGGCTGAAAGGCATCATTGTATTGCAAGGCATCCTTAAGCCTTTCCTTTCTGGGTTCCTCTGCAATATAAGCCTCAGTTTTCAGCAGCTTCTGGGGATGACCTGGGCTCCAGGAGACAGCCTGATTATGTGTCTGTCTAATTGCCCAGGCACTGGCACCTTCCTGAAGGTTCAGGGTCCATTGGGTCCCACTGAGAGTAGTGCTTGTCCCTTTTTGAGGTGACTGGATGTTGTGGTGGACAAAGGTAGGACATCTGAAGTCAAGGGGAAAGATAAAGAATGTCCATGGTCTACGCTCTGTTCAATGCTTTATTCACTCAAAATCACTCAATAACTTTCACTTCGTGAGTTTTTTTTTCTTGATATTTTTTTTTAGTTGTAGGTAGACAAAATAATTTAATTTTATTTATTTATATGTGTGGTTTGGGATCAAACCCAGGGCCTCACATGTACTAGATGAGCACATGACAACTGAGCCATAACCCAGCCCTATAGGTTCTTAATCAAGGAATGACAATTATGGGCACTACAAACAATAATTCAGACTGATAAAAGCAATAAACACAACTAATTCAAAGCAAACACATTCTAAGTTAACTCTAAAGCACTGCAAATATTCTTAACCATGACTTATCCTCTAGTTGAGCTAGATTTAAAGTCTTCAGTCTTAGGTCTTAAATCCAGCAGAGTCACACTTAACTCAGACCTCAGCAATCAGGTCAGGAATTAATAGAGGCTTCTCCTGGGGTGGAGTCGATGACTGGCTGAGGAGATAAAGTCCTAAGGAGAGTTCACCATCCTTATCAGGGTTTAGAGGCTGCTGCAGAGTTTCAGAGCAGTGAGGACCATGCAGAAAATCTGGCAAAAGATGAGAAGAGTTGGGATGTCAGTCCAGGTGCTCATCAGGCTATGAGGCTTCAGTATATCAGTATTAGTTGGTCCAAATGTCTTGTTCATTGGCTCCATCATTATATTAAACTTTGGAGACTTTGTACTCCCTTTGATTCCTATCAGCTGCTACCAGGTTTTAGTGTCATTTTACATCTAAGAGTCAGGACATAAGTTTAGGTGATTTCTGCCTTAATATCATACCTCTGATCTTATCAAGGCTGAGGCAAATGATTTCATCTTTACTCTTATCAAGGTTATGAAAAGTGATTTATTTTATAAGATTATGCCTGATGAAAATATTGGAGGGCTCTGTAGACTTGTGTGTGGTGGGGACTACAGGTTTATTTTAAAATGAAGTTTTAAAATTCAGTTGCTTAAGCTAAGGTCATCCTTTCATTGGAGTTATGGTGTGGTTTCAGCCATTGGCTGCTGGATGCTTGGGTCTTGAACACGGTTCTGGTCCCTCTCAACTTCCTGCTTCTGTGTAACAACATATTCTGTTAGTACACTAGATCTAACAGTTCTCCTAAGACAGCTCCCTGCTGTGTAAGCCTAGTGAGGCAGTTGGCTTCTGTGAAAGTTCACATCTCCACAGCTCTAGAGACACTGGCAGGAGTGGTGGCTCAGTGCAGGAAAATTATCCAGGGCCCAGTCCCATGTCTAGTCTAAGTTCAGTCTTGGTGGCATGTGAATCACTAGACATGCCCTCTTGAGAGTCAGAGACCCCAGTTGACCAGAAAGACTGCCATAGCTTCAGCTTCCCTACCAGGACAAGATGTGTACCTGGCCTAGGAAAAGGAGCAAATCATTCAGTCTGTTATGGACTGTACCTTTTTACAGTGTTGTCCTATAGTTTACCTCAGAAGCCATACCCAATTATGTGGGAGGAAACTTCATTAGCTTTACAAATTGATTAAAGAACCTAACAGGATTAAGTTGCAAATGGGCCAATCTAAAGAATAAAAATACTGTCCAAGGAAACACAATTTCCACGTAAGGATCTCCTGAAGAAATTGTTGAAATTTCTTGGTTTTGATTGAATTCGTGAAAATGTTGGTGTGAGATGGAAGCCAGGCTCCAGTTCTTGGCAGTTTCAATTCATTGTAAAAGTTATCTCCCTATTTCAGATAAACATAGACAAATTAGCTGGGCATGGTGGTGCACTTCTGTAATCCCAGAGTCTTGGGAGTCAGAGGGAGGAGAATGTTGAGTTCAAGGCCAGCCTCAAAAAGGTTGAGGTGCTAAGCAAATCAATGAGAACCTGTCTCTAGATAAAATACAAAAAAATAAAAAGTGGAGGCGTGGTGGGTTGGGATGGTCATGTGGAGATGTGGATCAGTTCTCAAGTGCCCCTGATTTGAATCCTTGGTATACCCACAAACATACACATGGTGTAATTACCATGTCTAATTTTGCACCCATTTTCTTATTCTTTCTTTTTTTTCCCCCAGTGCTGCTAGAGATTTAATCTTAGGCTTTACCACTGAGCTTCCTCTTAGCCCTTTTTCTTTTCTGTTTTGAGACAAGATTTGGCTAAATTGCCAGGATGGCCTCAAATATGTGTTTTTCTTCTCTCAGCCTCTTCATTTTTTGGGATTGCCTGAATGGGTCACTGTACCCAGCTAATTCTCCCTTTATGTGCTAGGATTGGCTGGTTTTACAGATCAGAATCAGTGGGGCTGGATCATAGTCTGAAGACCATAAGTTAATTCATCCTGGATCTGGATGGAGAAACTAAGTTTAAAAGCATACATAGCTAAGTGGAGATATGAGTAAGGAAGCAGGTTGTTGAGGAAAAAAAAATATCCTATGGCTATTTAGAATTGTAATTTTTATAATCTTTGTCTAGGTTTCCTGCATTAAAGAGTATCTAAGTTTGCTTTGATTTTTCTGTCTAAAGGGCTAATGAATGGAGTAAATGTTACATTATTCACAGTGTTTTTTTCAGGATCTCCAAACTTTTTAATGTAAGTATGCATATTCTATCCTGAGTTGTTTCCTCTGCCTACTCTCCCTTTTTTCCTTTTTTTTTCCATTAAGAATTTCAAGTCTTCCCTTTTTTTTAATGGTTGTTCACAACATTACACAGCTCTTTACATATCATATTTTATACATTAGATTCAAGTGGGTTATGAACTCCAAATTTTTACCCCAAATGCAGAATGCAGAACCATGTGTAACCGATGTGATTCTCCCTTTTTTTCATTGCAATTTCTCCCATTTTTACTTTATTTGAATGTGTATTTAGCCAGGTGTGATGGAGCACAAAACAGGAAGCAGGAGCCTACAACAGGAAGATTTAAAGTCCAAGAACAGTCTCAGAAATTTAGGGACATGTGTGTGTGTGTGTGTGTGTGTGTGTTTGTGTGTGTGTGTGTGTGTGTATGCATGCATGTGTGCATTTTCTTCTAGCTTCAGGAAAAAAATTCTTTTTCAGTAAGTCTCATCTCAACGTTGCAGGGGGAGTTCATGTATCAGTTAATTTGGCAATGAGATCTGTAAGTGTGGCAGTGTATCTTGGTTCCTTGTTCATCTGGATATATTAAATGACCAGAAAGTGCACATCTAAACTCTTAATATCACTATTACTTTCTCCACATTTATGTATGTCTGCCAAAATATAGCACTTCTTTAGGTATATGAACCTTTGTCAGCCCCACTGTTTAGACTAGACACACCTACTAACTCTGCAATTTTAACAGTGGAATGGCACACATTGTTTTGTTTTTGTTATTGGTTATTATTATTATTATTATTATTATTATTATTATTTTGGATATTGGTGACTGAATCCAAGAATACTTACTACTGAGTCCATCCCTAGGTCTTTTTAAATTTTTATTTTCAGACAGGGTCTCAGTAAGCTGCCTAAGACCTCAAAAATTTGCTGATTGTGCCTTTGAATTTGGGATCCTCCTGGTTCAGTCTCTGGAGCTGTTGGGATTACAGGCATGAACCACTATGACCAACCACATTGCTTCTTTAAAGTGACATTTTCTCTGATATTATTGGCCCTTTGGATAGGCATTTCCTTGATAGCCTTTGATGTTTCGTTGTGTTTTAAAATGAACATGAAGATTTGAACCTCTTGATTTGCAAGATTTTTTGAAAATTTGTGTATCAAGAAAATAGTGAACCATTTTCACAGATCACCTTGGACAAGTTACAGAAAAAGGAAAAAGAGTGATTCATTCTTCAGGTGATTATATTTTTAATTGATGTAAAAAAGGTTCAGGGGACATAAATAATTTTATTTAGAAAAAATTTTAACATTCTCTTTTTTGTTGTTTGATTGTTTGTTTGTTTGAGTAGAATTGGGAATTGACTCCAGGGCTTCATGCATGCCAGGCAAGCACTTCTACCACTAATCTGCACTCAAAGACCCCATCTGCAAGTTACTAAGTTCTTTTTATGTACATTTAATCTGCTGTTTCAAACTCTGACATAGTAGTCTCTGATGTGCTTTGGCACACCTTACCTCTCCATTGTCCTGCAGTATATTGCTGTACTGCAGCATTGTCATATGGCTGCTGTCCCCCATCAACACACATAATTGTCCCTATGAACCTGTGGAAGAATTTCTCTAGCATATGTACCCATAAATATAATTTTTTTTCATTCAAAAAAACATAATCTGAAATTTACTGAGCATTGTCAGATTTTTTCGTAGGATGAACGTTGCATTTACCTTCCAACATGTATTGTTGTGCAATACTGCATACACACATTCCCCACAAACACTTGGAATGACATAGTATTCTAACATTTTCCAGGGGCTTTGTGGGTCTGTAGAGGGTTACACTGGTGCTAATGGCTTCCTGCTCCAGGCTTTTCTAATTTCTGAAAGTCTCTCTCTATGGGCCAGTTGCTATGTGTTTTTGAGAGACACTCTCTGATGTGTAGCCTTAAATATGCTTTTGCTTTTTTATCAGATTATGAGTTATCTTTATCCTTCATACTTAAACTGATTGTAATCAGTTTCTGTTCCCTGAAAAAAGAAGGAACACAATTGTGCCTTAGCATTGTACTTCATGCCTTTTATTCTATCACATTTCCTTTTATTGTTCAAAACCCCAAAATAATAGACTTAGGATTCCTCCATGAAATATACATTTTCTTCATTAAATGTATTTAAAATCTTTCTGCTTTGGGTTGTTTTTATCAGTTTAGTTTCACATAATTTTTACTTGAGAAAAACTACAGGTAAAAAGAAAAAAAATGCTTTTCAAAATTTCATTTTGATATTTAACAGTTTTTCTTTCATATAAGCCTTTCCATCAACAAAAAAAAATTGTTTAAATACAGACATTCTTACTTTTTCTGTATATATTAACTGCAATAACACAGGGATCCAGAGGCCAGAGGCAGGAGTTCTGCCTTCTAGTACCTTTACTGACTGGTGGGCATAAAACCTGATCTAAGTGACATTAGTCTGATTGGGGCCAGTGTCTGGGAGAGGCTATACTGGACAGGGACAGCTGTGTGAAGGTCTTGGAAACTGGAGACTTCCAGATTCTTCCTTTAGTAGATGCAGAATAAAAATACTGTGCAAGGAGACACCCTTTCCCCCTAAGGAACTCCTGCCATACCATACCTATTTTCCTCTACTTGGATAGATTTGTTTGAGACCAGCAGCTGGGGCTCCCTTGCATTTCTCTCCCTGGGTACTTTCGACACCTCTGCCAGTGGGAAACATGTGAGTGTAAGGAGACTCAAAAATCACTACATTTGGGGGCTGAGGTTGTGGTTCAGTGGTAAAGCAGTTGCCTAGCACATGTGAGGCCCTGGGTTTGATTCTCAGCACTTCATACAAATAAATAAAAAATAAAGGTACTGTGTCCAACTACAACTAAAACACACATTTTTTAAAAAATCACTACATTTTTTGTGAAGTGGTGTTCTCAACTCTTGGTAGCATCAGAATCATTTGGGGAGCTTTAACAACAAACAAACATGGCTGGGGTTGAGGCACAGTGGTAGAGTGCTTGCATAGCATATATGAGGCACTGGGTTCAATCCTCAGCACCACCTAAAAATAAATAAAATTTACATCCATCAGTACCTAAACAAATTAAATAAATAAACACTGAAGCCCCATAAATTTCAAATATTAAGGCATTGGTTGGGATGAGTGTTTAGTATTTGGTGTAAATTTTAATTAACTACTGTGAGCACATTTTTTCCCACTTTATACACTAGGAGAAGAGATTTATTCCCTATGAAAATTAAATGATAGAACATGCAAGGTTGTTCTAATATTCAGTTATGATTTACTTTTCTCTATGCTATTGTTGCAGCCTGAAGTCCAACACTTACTTCAGGGTTGTGTTGTTATATAGGGTTAACATTGACTTGCACACCATGGATTACCTTCTGCTCTATGGAGCTCTGCCACATGCCTTCACATAAATTGAAGAGAAGTAGGACTAGTACCCTGGAATCTTCTTTTTGCCCTTAATGGTGAAAATGCTGTTACCTTGTTTTTTAGGTGACACCTTCTCTCTGCTGGTTTCTGAAGGTTGAATTCAGTGGCTTCCATAGATTCCATGAAGTGCAGCACTTCACTCCCTCTGGCCCTCTTACTGCCACCAGTCAGGAGAGGCTTAGAGGAGGGGCCTGGCAGGCAGTGCAGGTATTAGGTAAGCAGGTGGGAGTTCCTAATAAATGAACAGAAAGCCTCAGGGTGGGTGGGGAGCCTGACAACACCAACAGATGTACCATCAAAGAGAAGCTGAATCTCATCTTTCGCATACAGCAGTCCCAGGAGGTAAAGAGACATTGCTCAGAATGGGCATCTATGTTGACAGCCTCACCACCCTGGGTCTTCAGATATAAACCTGGCCAGCAGTGCGGGCTGTGTGCCTGTGACATGTCTTTTTCCTAAGCACAGCTCTTTAAGCTCTGTTCTCCAGTTTCTCTTGCCTCAGTTTATGTGTTGACCACTCTGATGCATGGTGCAACCATGTTTTCTCAGCACAGGGGCCCGAGAAGGCTTCAGCATTGTCTTCAATAGCTAAAGGAGAAAAGAAAGGACTCCTTCAGTGTTGGTGAGCGCTTTTCCACAAAAGAAACCCGGGGTTTATGACCTTCTGATTCCACCTTGTGGGCAGAGAATGTCATAGCACCAGGAGGCTGGAGGCAGTATGAAGTGGGAGAAGCCCCCAGGGAATAAGGTTTTGCTAAGCAGGGGTCCATCTGGCTCAGCCTGATGGCAGTTTCCAATTGAAACAAAGTTCTGAGGAATCTTAAAACAGTTGCCTTCCTCATCTCCATCATTTCTTTGATCCTCCCAATGCTAGAGGGTTTCTGGGATTCCCATAGCTTGGGGCTTTCTGTAATCCCCACTCCAGGGGTGTCATCCAAGCCTTCCCCCATGCCACTGTGAACTCACACCTAGTTGTTAAAAAGAATAGGGCTCAGACCATGGATGGGAAATAAACATTCACATAGTTTAACATTTAGAGAACTCAGTAGGAGGAAAGTTCACTATTAAATTAATCAGTCTAATAAAGTTAATAAGCCCTCAGAGCTTCTAAGAAGACCCCTAGTCCTGTGTTCTTGTAACTTGCATACTTACTGTTTTTCAGTTTATTAAATAGCTCTCCCTAGCCTACCCCTAATTACATAAGCTTCCTTTTCCACAAAATCTGAGTACACCCCTAGCTGGGCTGGTGAGTATCAAAAGTATGCCTGGGAATTTCAATATATATGGCTTTCAAGAGGTGCTAGAGACAGGGAAAAGAGAAAGAAGAAAATAGGAGCACCTGATGGGGAAGGAGGCAGACTAGATTGGCTTGGGGCTAAATCTCAGAGCTTAGTAAGTCCTGAGAAGTTGCCCAGTGCCTCAGGCTTTCATTTCTCTCTCTACCTTCTTCTGAATTTGCCCTCTTTATCTCCTTGTTCCCATCCAGGGCCACCAAGATGGCCTCCTCACAGGAATGTTGTATTGAAAGAGATTTGGCTGGTGGCTCAGAGTAGTATGTCTGGTGAAAAGGTTACTGTTTATGGTTTGTTTTGTTTTTGGATTAAAACATTTGCTATAATGATTTAGTAACTTTTAATTAACAAAATTGAAATCCTTTTTCTTAAATTTAGAAACTTTAGAACTTTAAAAATATATGTATCCTGTGTATTTGTCTCTTGTTACTTACTATGAGTTCTATAAAAGTGATGACAATTTTAACTTGTCTCTTCTATTTTATAACAGATGTAGGCAGTTCAGAAAGTTTACATGCATCAATTTTTATTGAAATCTACTTTATGATATGTTATTTCTATATTTTGTTTAAGAAATATTGTCTAGTTGCAATGTCATAGATATTTAGTATTTTCTAACAGTGTAATGTAAATTTTTATGCTTAGGTCCTTATTTATGGCTTATATTTCTATTTGGTATGAGGTAGAGAAGTTCACCATTTCATCGGCATATGAAAATCACAAATTCTAAAATTGGTTTTGCTTATTGATATGCAATGTCTCCATTTTACACAAAACTAATATTTGTATCTGTGTCTGTTTCAGCCCCTAGGATATTCCTTCTACTAAACTGTCTCTCCAGAAAGGATTAAAATACTGAGCAAAGGGGAATGGATTCCAGGTGGCTAATCATTCTCCTGGAGTGGGCATATCTTATGTCAGGTGTCATATCTGATGTCCTGGTTTCTCTCTACACTTTTTTCCCTGGTCTGAAAGAGGGCAGGCATATTCTTAACCTCTACTTCACCTGCATCTGGCAAAATGCCTGCTGCTTCAGCACTGTGTACAGTTTGTTGAAGAACAGAGCAGTTGGCATGGTAACAATGGAGATGACTCCTCAGCTGATGTCTACTGATCACCAATGGAGCTGGACACTGACTATCACTGGGCTGTCGTCCTCTGCCTCTCCAGAACCAGCCTTTGTGATTCTTAAGTCTAAACTCTGAGACCTTCTTTGACTCACCTCCAAGTCTAGAGCCAAACCCAGCTTAGCAGTCCTGAGGTAGCTTAAATGTCCTGATACTTGTTTTAGCCCTTCTTCAAAGAATTGGCTTCATATCATTTTCATATCCTGTCTAATAGGAAAAGCCAGGTATCTCATTTCAACAAAATTCTATTTTGTGTAAGATGCTTTCATTTCTCCAGAGTGGATGTTAACACATTGACAATACCTTTTTATAGGGACAAGTGTATAAACTCATTGCTTATATACAGTGGAGACTCAGTGGCCCAAGGTGGGCTTAATTACTCTGGATAAAAGAATTCCTGGGAATAACTTGCTAGGACCTGGATGAGGCTGTGTAATTCTTAGTCTAGTGAAAAGGCGGTGCAGTATCTCTTCACTACTAAGCATGCTGAGCAGTAGAAAAGCCTCACTTGCCTCAAAGCTGCAGGTCTCTGAAAATATGGGAAGACACAGGAACTAGAAGGGGAGAGAGAGTGGAGAACTTAGGTGGTCTCACCTCACAACTTCCTCCTGGTTCTGTTTTTCCCTAATGGAAAGTAAATATTGGTAAATTTTTTCACTTTCTTTGTAAAACTCTGATGCCCCAACATTTCATTCTCTTTCCTAGCACTTGGACATTTGAAGCCTGAGGTCTCTGCAGTGCCAACCAGTTCTTCATTTCATGAATGACTGAACACTTTTCAGTGAGAAAAATCTCTTTATTTAATTTATCCTATTCTGTGGTTAATTTATCCTATTTGTGTTTCTTTTGATCTACTCAGAGTTGTGGTTTTTGTCTTATTAAAATTTACAACATGATTAAAGCCTTTTCCCTTCACCTTTGAATTGAAAATTTTGTGTGGTTTTGAAGTCAAGAGAGGAAGTAGTAGGGTTAGAAATGTGGCCAGAGGAAGAACACAGGAATGTATGAGATCATTAACATTAGAAAAATTTAAATTTCAAATTTGAGGTACAATGTTCTTTAGTATCATGTCACATTCTAAACATCTGCCTTTTCTTCAAAGTAGGTAGGTAGATAGACAGTTATATCTTAGTGACTCTCAAACACTGTTAGTTTGATAGGGCTGGGGATGTGGCTCAAGCGGTAGTGCGCTCGCCTGGCATGCATGCGGCCCAGGTTCGATTCTCAGCACCACATACAAACAAAGATGTTGTGTCCGCCAATAACTAAAAAATAAATATTAAAATTCTCTCTCTTTCTCTCTCTCCCTCTCTCACTCTCTATTTGAAAAAAATACATAAGATTAGCTCACTTGAAAGCAAATATTGGAGCTGAGAATCCAGCTCAGAGGTTGAGCATTGTCCTGGTGGGCTTTAGGCTCTGGTTCTGATCCCCAGAGCCACAGAACACAAAGTGTTGAGAGCTGAGGGGAGAGAGTGGAAGAGAAACTCAATAAGGCAACCCAAATTAAGCATCTTAGTGTGGATACTTTATGTATGTGAGTGAGAATGCTCTTAGAAATAGAAATTCCACTTTTTTTAGGAGAAAATTAGACTTCAAAGGGAGGTGGACCCACAGTTATCACTTCTAGTATCTAGAGATAGGAACACACATGATTTTACTCCTCAGAGTACCTGACTTCTTTCTAGCCTAGTTCTTAAGAGCAAAAAGGTGAGCAATAGCATCTGGGCTAAGAGCTGGGGTAGTTGCTTAGTGGTAGAGGGAGGGGTGGGGCTGTGTTTCTCATAGGGAGCCTTTAAAACACAGAGGAAAGTCATTCTACTCATCTGTTCCAGGAGAGTAGATCCTCAGAGAGGATCCTGGAAAACAAGAAGGGCCAAAGCAGGGAACTGAGAGGGGCTTCCAAGCATGTGGAGGTTGGGGGGGTTCAGTGGGGAGCTAGGACCCATTTGAGGAGCCCCTGATAGGGAGAAGCTGGGGTAGGAGAGGATGCAGGCAGTGCCAGGATACCTCAGCACAAGGGAAACAGAGGGGAGGCATAGGAGAGGGCCAGAAACAGGAGCCTAAAATCAAAGGACAGGCACTGGATCCATCCGAAGGGTGGCCAGAAGCTAAAGCAAGAACCAGGCCTAGAAATGGAGAGCCATGTGCCAGGGCCAGGGGAGGGCAGGGCAGGGGTACATGAAAATTCACAGGGCTGGGGATGGGAGAGAAGGGAGAAAGAGCAGTGGGTGGCAAAGTGGGAAGGAGGCTCAAGGGTGTCAGGGTTCTGGAGCATGGTCCGGGCTGAGAGAGGACAAAGTGCCCAGGCAAGAGGCAGGGCTATATTTTTCCAAAGGGAGCCCACAGGGCCAAGAGGCCAGGTCCAGTCCCCTGGCTCAAGTGAGCATCCGGGGAAAGGCACCTGGAAAAGGGGTGTGGTCGGGACACGGACCACAGAAGGGCCTAAGGAGGGCACAGCATGAAGGGCCAGAAGAAGGGATTTGTTGGGTGGGGCTCAGCACCCCAGCAAGGAGCCTCTGCTTGAGACCTAGGGCAGGGTCCATGCCAGGGGAGAGCAGGGAAGCGTGGGGCCAGGAAGGCTGGCAGCACTAGGGTACTGCAGTGCAGGGGAGCCAAGGTGATCAGGAAAGCAGCCCCAGTGAGGGCCCTGCAGTGAAAGCCCAGGGACACATGGAGCAACAAGGAATACCAGAGGCTCAAGTGAGGAGCCAGATAAGAAAATGCAGCACCAAGGGCCAGGGCTGGGGCAGAAGACTCAGGACAGTGGACAAGGCTGGGGAGGGAAGGCAGGGGATCCATCAGAAGGAGGCAGGCTCCAGGCCCAGGGCCACTGCCAGGTGTTAGGGTCTGCGAGCAGGACCAAGGGCCCAGGGAGAGCAATTGGCCCAGGTGAGGATCAGCGCTCTTTTTCCCATAAGGCACCCTGGCCCAGTTGAGAATCCAGAAACAGGGACCAGGCAAAGGGGGTCTGGCAAGGGACAATGGGAGGAGGAGGGTGATGGGAGGGCATGGAGGAAGATTGTGGTGGGTGTGAAGAGTGCCAAGAGCCAGGACTTAAGCAGGAGTGGCTGAAAGGGACCCATGCAACCAACCAAGGATGAGGTAACCAAAAAGCAGGAGACCCGGGAGTGTCCCAGAGGAAAGCTAGAGGGGAAGAGAAGGAAGGGGCTGCACCAGGACCAGGAGACAGAGAGCTGTGCAAGGGGCACAGAAGCGTGCCCTAGGGGGCCCAAGTGAGGGCCCCCTAGGTCAGACCCTACAGGAAGCATTGCCACACTATCCCATGTGACACTCGGAATGGGTTCAGGGGCTCAGCTGAGTGGCCAGGCCCAGGACTGGAGCAAGCAGGGTTAGGGTTTGGAAGGGCTGGGTTGGTATAGGGGCAGCATGTAATGCTAGAGGTCATGGGAGGGAAGGGTGGAGATAGGTCAGGGCAAGGTCAGCAGAAGTCCCAAGTCCACTTCCAGGTATCAAGGTGCTGGCAGTGAAGAAGGCTCAGGTGAGGGGCGAGGTTGTGTTTCGCATAGGGAGCCTTCAGGGAGCAGGGAACAGCCATCCCACTGCTCTGCTCCAGGAGAGTAGATCCTCAGAGAAAAACCTGGAAATAAATAGAGCCAAATGAGAGCACAGAGAGGGGTTTCCAGACGTGCTGCTGTGGGGAGGGTGAAGGTGGGGAGCCAGGATCCATCTGAGGAGCCCCTGCTAGGAGAGAAACAACAGGAGGGGAGGGTCCAGGAAGTTCCAGGATATCTCAGCACAAGGGGAACAGAGGGGAGGCATAGGAGGGGGCTGGAAATGGGGCCTGAAATCAAGGGACAGGGACTGGGTACTCGAGAAGGGCGGCCAGGGGCTCAAGCAACTGCCATGCCTGGGAATGGAGAGCCACATGCCAGGGCCAGGGCAGGGGTGCATTAAACTCAGAGGGCTGGGGAGGGGAGGGAGAAGAGAAAGGGGAGTGAGTGGCACAGGAGGAGGAAGGCTCAACGGTGTCAGGGTTCAGGAGAAAGGCCAGGGCTGAGAGAGGCCAAATGGCCCAGGCAAGGGGCAGGGCTACAGTTTCACAAAGGGAGCCTACAGGACCAAGAGGCCAGGTCCAGGGTGAGCATTCTGGGAAAGGCATCTAGAAAAGAGGCCCTGCCAAAACAGAGAAAAAAAGAGGGCCAAGGCAGAGTACAGTGTGAAGGGCTAGAGGATGGGGGTTTGTGGGGTCGGGGCCAGGACCCCAGCAAGGGGCCCAGGTTAGGGACCTAGGGCAGGGCCCATGCCAGGGAGAGCAGGGAAGGGTGGGGCAAGGAAGGCTGGCAGCACTAGGGTCCTGCAGAACAGGGAAGCCAAGGGGATCAGGGGAGCAGCCTAATGGAGGGGCTTGCAGTCAAAGCCCAGGGACTCATGGAGCAAGATAGGTAACCAGAGGCTCTAGGGAGGAGCCAGACCAGTGTATGGAGACCCAAGCAGCAGGGTTGGGCAAGGAAGACAGGTAAGTGAATAAGGCTGGAAAGCGAAAGCTGGGGATTTGGCAGGGCAGAGCTAGCCTCCAAAAACAGTACCACTGCCAGGTGTCAGGTTCCCAGGTGCAGGAACAAAGACCCAAGGACAGAAAGAGGCCAGGAAATGGGAAGGTCTCTGTTTCAAATAAGGTACACAAAAGGGAGAAATTGGCTATGAAATGACCAGGAGACAGAGGACTAGGCAAGGGCCACAGAGAGAAGCACACTAGGGAGCCCAAGCAAGGGACCACCAGGTAATATCCATCAGGAAGCAAGGACAAGCTACCCCCATGCAACATTAGGAAGGCAATCAGGGGCTAATGAGAGAAGCCTGGCCTGGGAACTGGAGTGGGCAGGGTCAGGATTAGAGAGGGCTGAATTGGGGTATGGGCAGCATGCAAGACTAGAGGGCAGGGGAGAGATGGGAGAGAATCACTCAGGGCAGGATTGGCACAAGTCCCAAGTCCACTGCCAGGTTGCAAGTTCAGGCGGCAAAGGGGGCCCAGGCCAGGGGCAGGCTGTGTTTCTCATAGGGAGCCTTCAGGGCACAGAGGCCAGGCAATACCACTTCTCTGCTCCAGGTGAGTAGATCCTCAGAGAAGGACCTGGACTAAAGTAGGACCAAAGGAAGGCACTGTGAGGGATACCTGGCATGCAGAGGTGGCAGGTGGTCAATGGCAATCCAGGAGCCATTGCAGGAGCCCTAGCTAGGGAGAAGCAGTGTGAGGAGAGGATCCTGGCAATTTCAGAATGCCACAGCACAATTAAACAGAGGGAAGGAATAGTAGAAGTCCAAAAAAGGGGGCCTGAAATAAAAATACAGGAACAGGGTCAGGTGCAAGAGGTACCAAGGAGAACACACGGTAGGGGGCCCAAGCAAGAGGTCCCCAGGTCAAACCCGATTTGGAGCGATGCCATGCGATGCCTCGCAAAGACACACTACAGGAAAAACCCAGTCAGGGGCCAAAACTAGGAGCCAAGCCTAAGGACTGGAGCTTAAAGCTTCAGGGTTCAGGAGGGCTGGCTTGGGTTAGGAACAGCAAGCAAGGCGAGAGGGCAGGGGAGAGAAGGGAGGGGATCAGAAGGCAAAGTTTAGGGCAAGGCACATGTCCACTGCCAGGTGTCAGGGTTCAGGCAGCCAAGGGGGCCCTGCGCGGGGCAGGGCTGTTTCCCATAGAGATCCTTCAGGGCATGCAGAGGCCAGCCAATTTCACTTCTCTGCAATCCAGGGGAGTAGATCCTCAAGAGAGGGACCTGGACCCAAGCAGTGCTAAATTAGGGTCCTGTGTGGGGAAACGCGGTGTGCGCAAGCACAGGAAGAGGTGGCTGGGTGGGAAGGGACCTGGGACCAATTGGAGGAGCCCAGGCTAGAAAGAATCAGGCGGAGCAGAGGGCCCAGGCTGAGCTAGGATACCACAGCACCAGGTCAACAGAGGGGAGGCCCAGGAGGGGGCGGGGCAAGGCACCTGAAATTCAGGGACAGGCACAAGGTCCTAGAGAAGAGTGCCCTGGGGCTCCAGCAAGTCGCCAGGCCTAGGCATGGAGAGAACAGGTGGCGCAGTGAGAGGCAGGTTCAAGTCCCATGTCCACTGCGTGCTGTCCAGGGTGGGTGAGCACCTCAGCACGGGCTGAGGGAGGCCAAAGGGCCTAGGCAAGGGGCCCGCAGCCAACGCCCAACAAGGCAACAAGGGCCTTCAGAGGCTCAGGGAAGGAGCAGGGCGAGGAGGGGATTGGAGAGCCAAGGGCTGGCACTGGGGCAGGGGGCTCAGGACAGTGGACAGGGCTGGGGAGAGAAGGCAGAGGATCGTTCAGGGCAAGGCGGAGGCAGGCTCGAGGCCCAGGTGTCAAGGTTCCGGGTGGGTGCAGAACCAAGGGCGCAGGGAGAGCAAGGGGCCCAGGCGAGGGGCGGGGCTGTGTTTCCCAAGAGGCGCCCTGGCCTAGGTGAGAATCCTGGACCAGGCACCTGGAAAAGGGGTCCTGGCAAAGGATGGGGGCCAGAGAGAGGGGACGGGAGGGCTTGTCGCGGGGGGTCGGGGGGGATTGCGGTGGGTGCAGAGAGGGGTGAGAGCCAGGACTCAAGCAAGGAGTCCAGGCTAGGGAGCCATGCGACATAGGACTAGGAGGGAAGGGACCCAAAAAGAAGGGAGAGAGCAAAAGGGGAAAGCAAGAAGGGGAGGAAGGGGCGGCGCCAGGATGAGGATAGAGTGGGCTGCATCCAAATTAAGAGAAACCAAGGGGAGGGCGGTGTAGGGGGCCCAAACAAGGGGCCTCCAGGTCTGAGCTACACCACCTAAGCCACAGGACGCCATGCCATAGGAGGAACACGCTCAGGGGCCCAGCCAAGGAGCCAGGCCCCAGCACTGGAGCTTAAGCTTCAGGGGTTTGGAAGGCTGGTTTTCGTTAGGGGCAACAGGCAAAGCAAGAGAGCAGGAGAGGGAAGGGAGGGGATCGCGCAGGCCAAGGTGGGTGCAAGGCCAATGTCCCTGCCAGGTGTCAGGTTTCTGGCAGCCAAGGGGACCCAGGCGAGGGGCAGGGCTGTGTTTCCCCTAGGGAGCCTTCAGGGCACAGAGGCCAGCTGATGGCACTCCTCTGCAATCCAGGGGAGAAGATTCTCAGAGAGGCACCTGGACCCAAGTAGGGCCAAAGGAGGGCCCTGTGTGGGGAAACCTTGCAAGCTCCAGCATGAAGCTGGGCGGCAGGGTGGGAGGGGACCTGGGACCCATTGGAGGAGCCCAGGCTAGGGAGAATCAGGGGGAGTGGAGGGTCAGGGCAGTGCCAGGATCCCACAGCACCAGGGCAACAGGGGGGAGGCCCAGGAGGGGAGCGGAGCAAGGGGCCTGAAATCCAGAAATGGGGACAGGGCCAGGGTCCTGGAGAAGAGTGGCCTAGGGCTCCAGCAAGGAGCCAGGCTCAGGCATGAAGAGCAATGTACCAGGGCCCCTGGCAGGCCTGGGTAGGGAAGGGAACAGAGAGAGGGGAGCAGGTGGCACAGGGGAAGCCAGGCACTTAACTACACTTAACCACAGAGGCATATCCTCATGCCCCCCTGTTTTTAAAATTTTTATTTTTTACTTGTAGGTAGACACATATCTTTATTTATTTTTATATGGTGCTGAGGATGGAACCCAGTGCCTTGCATGTATGAGGCAAACCCTCTACTGCTGAGCTATAGCCCCTGCCTGTCCAGCCCTTTTTATTTTTAATTTTGAGACAGTGTCTTGATAAGTTGCTCAGGTCCTGCGTAAATTACTGGGGGTGGTCTCATACTTGTGATTCTTCTATCTCAGCCTCTCAAGTCACTGGGATTACAGGCATGTGCCACTAGGCATGGAACAAGTAGGAATTATTAATTGAACGATTTTTATAGCAAATTTATAAGAAGAGAAAGTAGATGGGCCCAGTGGCGCATACCTGTAATCCCAGTGACTTGGGAAGCTGAGACAGGAGGATTACAAAATCAAGACAAGCCTCAGCAACTTAGCAAAGCCTTAAGCAACCTAATGTTTCTATCTCAGAATAAATGTAGTTCAGTGGTAAAAATCCTGGGTTAAATCCTCAGTAAGAACAAACAAATAAAAAGATAAAGAATGAGACCTAAGTTTTATTTACAGTTTTTTAAAAAAATTTTTAGTTGTATATGGACACAATACCTTTATTTTATTCATTTATTTTTTTATGTGGTGCTGAGGATTGAACCCAGTTTTTCACACATGCTAGGCAAGTGCTCTACCACTGAGCTATCACCCCTTCCCTTCCTATAGTTTTTGACCTAACAATATTTTTAACCTTTCTAGAATGATTCCATATGTACTTTTTCATTTGCAAGTCAAAATTTTTACTTAAAATATAATTTACTTTACATGAGTGATGTACACATTTTATGAAAACATTTGTTGTGTAAACAAAACTTTAATAATTAATATGTATATATTAACACCTTGTGAATCACTCTAAGTATATGATTCAAGATGATGGTGATGATGATGATGATGATGATGACAATGACAGCAAGGATGATGATGAAGCCTGATTTAGTTAAGAGCATGCTCTGTGGCCAGGCATAGAGGTTGGTGCTTTCCTATGGTCCTAACTACTATGGAGGTTGAGATCCATACCATTCTGGGAAATTTAGAGAGCCTCTGTTTCAAAATTTAAAGAGCCTGGGAGTGTAGTTCAGTGATACTGTCTTCCTGCGTTCAATCCCCAATGCCAGGAAGGGTGTGGAAAAAGAAGTTTTGGTGGAAGTTGATTGTTTGAATTTTATTTCCTGGCTGTTACTCTTACTGACTGTGTTGTCTCAAGGAAGTTACTTAATTTCTGGACTTTAATTTTCTTATCTATGAGAGGTTTTGATGATGATGTTTATTATCATGAAAATAATAATACCTATCCCATAGGCAAGAAATGAGGATCAAATGAACTAAAATCTTCACCATTTTAAAATAGTGTTTAGCATGCAAATTCTTGATGAATGAGAATAGCATAGAGAATGCACAAAGTAACTATTTATTTAAAAAAAATGATAATTAGTATTCACTGTAAACTAACTGTGTGCCTATTTACACATTTAGTACTTTGAGCACATTATTGCTTTTCATTCTCTCAGAATCTTATATGAAGAATAGAGATTCAGGTTATAGAGGAGGAAATCTGAAACCCAGATTGCTTAATTAATTTTTCCAAAGTGGCACAGCTAGTGTATAACAGAATTGAGATTGAGTTAGAAGTTATATTACTACCCACTGTATGTCCTTGTTGCATTTTAAACATTCTACTATTGATCAAGTTGATTCTGAACAATTTGGGATCCTCTATAACCTCAATGAGCTGCATAAATATTCAACTATGTCATTCTCTTCTGTTTGTAAGTATTCAGATAAAGTTTTATTCATATTTTATTCATTTTTTTATTTTTATTTTTATTCATATTTTTGATATCAAGGTATGCATGTTTATTGAAAGTTTCACCCTATGCTTTTCAAGCTGTCCTCAAATTTATAATCCTCCTACCACAGGTCTCTGTGTAGATGGGATTTCAGACATGTGCTACTGTGCCTGGCTAGAAATATATTTAATGCCAAAAAAAAAATAACATAGCTGTCTTTAATAAGGACATTAGAATAACAAAGATGTTTTTAGGTTCACAAATGTTCTGTCTCTGCTAATAAGGAGATTACTTGAATTATTTAATCTATTACTTTGGTGACTAAATATTTTATTTGTTTGACCTCAGATTAACATCTTCAGAAGTAGAGCAAGGCCAGAGGTATAAGGTATTGAACCCACTAACTTCTGAGTTAGTGCTTAAAGACTAACCCATATCCGAGGCCACTCCCCTCCATTTTATTTATTTATTTATTTATTTATTTATTTATTTATTTATTTATTTATCAAAGACTGAATTCAGGGGTACTCAACCACTGAGTCACATCCCCAGCCCTATTTGGTATTTTATTTGGAGACAGGTTCTTACTGAGTTGCTTAGCAACTCACCATTGCTGAAGCTTGCTTTTAAGTGGTGATCCTCCTGTCTCAGACTCCTGAGGTGCTGGAATTAGGGGCATGTGCCACCTTGCTTGCTACCACAGCCCTTTTTATGTTATTACATTTTTAATATTTATTAGATGTTGATGAACCCTTATTTTATTTACTTATTTATATGCAATACTGAGAATTGAACCCAATGCCTCATACAGGCTAGGCAAGTTCTCTGCCACTGAGCCACAACCTCATTCCCCTTTTTATGTTATTTTGATATAAGGTCTTCCTAATTGCTGAGGGCCTTGCTAAGTTGCTAAGGCTGCTCAAACTTGCAATCCTCCTACCTTATCCTCTTGAATAACTGGGATGGCAGTCCTGTGCCATCACACCTAGGAAAGTCCATATATTTCAACAAACAATAGGATCATAATGAGGCTCTTGAAACATCAAAGAGGTAAACATAGAGCCATGGATTTCAGTACTTTGAAATTTTTTCTTTGCTATGAATTGAACCCAACATTTTGTGCATACTAGGCTGAAGTGGCACCCCCTTTCTTCATAGAAAAGTCTTAACTGGGCTTCTTCAGAAATCTTCACCATGGCTAATTTTAGGACTGTCAGCAAAAGAGTCTCTGCAAAAGAGTTCAATATAGAAAAACTTCCTATTTTTGTATTGCTCTGTTTTAGTTGGCCACTGGCAGAGAAGATACCAACACTCCAGGTGCTGGACACCACCTTACTAAATTTTCACAAACATATCCAGTATAGTAGTTTGTAGAAATGTGCAAACAAGATCTGGCCTTGAACTGAGGATTCACAGAGATGTATACATTTATAAGATAAGTTACCAACTGGGCTCCATGCTAACAATTGGCAGGGGGAGGAAAGAAACAGGAGAAGAAGTCTTCCCCTTCTCAGGTGTTGTCCTTTAAGGGTTAACTTTCACAATACGGGAGGAAAGCTTCTTTTTATGTGAACTTTTGAAGACTGTGAATTTCTGTGTCCCTTCCCTTATGCTGGGTATAAAACTCTGAAACTACCTGAACTCGGGGTTCAGGGGGATTAATTGATTACAGCAAAAGCTGTTCCCTCTGAACCTGGATGAAGCCAAATAAAACTGTTATCTGCCATCTTTGATGGTTTGTCTCATTTGTTCCTACAACAAGTCAAGTGCTCTACCAATGAACTACACCCCTAGCTAAGCTCTAAATAATTTTTATTTTCTTTCTTATATTTGTAAATATTTTATTGATTTATTTAATTTAATGCCTATATTTATCTTTATGTGGTACTGAGAATCAACCCCAGGGCCTCATACATGCTAGGTGAGAATTCTATCACCGAGCCACAACCCCAGCCCTGTAAATATTTTTAATTGTAATAGATGTTTCAATAAATATTGTTTCATTTCAGGGAGAAAAGGGCAGGATGAAAAAAATCTCCTACAGAGTCAAAGTGTGTTCATTTACCAACTCTCTCCCAATTAGAGGTGTTGGATATGCCCTTACTCCTGCTCCACTGGGACCCAGTCCACACCCATCTGTTTTTTTCCCCACTTGGGGTTCATGGTGTCTGCAGTATTGTGTGCATTGGATATTCTAAGGATGGCCTTAGGCCTTAACCTTAGCAACTCATTTTAAAACTCCATTCTGAAACCTGCAACCCCACCAGGAACATCTATGGAGCCCTCCAATATGATAATCAGACATAACCCTTCTCCCCAACTTGACAAACTCAGAGTGAAGTCTGTGTCATGTTGCACTTGCCCCCAAAAGGGGAGAGGCAAGAATATCAGGGTGGGGACCACCTGATGCTTTAACCATCAGATGATTTAACCTCAGGACAAATGATGTCACTAAGAAATCTGTAGTACCTGACAGGGATTTAAAGGGTGGTCAGAAGCCCCCAAATTTAGTATAAATGATGGAGTAAGTGAATAGACATTTAGCCAGCTGACACTGATTTCTTCATGCTAGAGAGCCTGATGAGGACCTGGACTGACATCCCAATGTGCAGTTTGCCTGATCCTCTTCTTCTTCCTCACCACTCTCAGCCACATCTTGACCCTGGTGAGAAATGCAGCTTTTTCCTATGACTCTTTCCTCAACTGGCCATCAGCACCACCCCAGGAGAAGCCTACATCAATCCCTGACCTGTTCACCACAGCCTGAGTGAGTGTGCATCTGATGAACTTAGAGCCTAAGGCTTGAGACTTTAGGCGTGACACTTGAGCTTAGCATGTAGTGAAAATGCCTATCATGAGCCTGTCTTGATTAAGAGTGTTTTAAGTGTTTAAAATTAATCTAGAATTGTTTGCTGTGGATTGAGTATGTCTATTGCAGTGCCTAGCATTAAGAATTGTCATTTTCTTGATTAATAATCTATAGAGTGATGGGGCTGGGGTTGTGGCTTAGTGGTAGAGCATGTACATTGAATGTGTGAGGCACTGGGTTCAATTCTCAGCACTTGATACAAATAAAAATGAAGGTCCATTAACATCTAAAATAAATAAATAAATAAATAAATAAGCGTATAGAGTAAAATTATATTGAATGCTTTGAGTGAATAAAGCATTGAAAGGGCAGAAGCTTGTGAACATCCTTTATTTCTCTCCCTTGACTGCCTAAGTTGCACCTTCACCAATCACAACAGGTATTGAAGTGGAAGATGGTCATTCTATCCCTAGTAGGGGTATATGATGGAGGAATGACATCCTCATGGACCCCAAAGAAAGGCAGTTATCACTGTCCCCTAGTTCACATATTGGTGACTTTTTTTGGATAAAAGCATGACAACTGCAAGTGGTGGCTCACTTCCCTAGAAGTTCCTGGGTGCAAGAACAATAATCCTAATAGAGGTGATTTCTCCATTGTAAGAAGCAGCTCCCATGGACTTGTTGGGACATGCTAGGACTCATTAAGTTGCTGGCCATAAGGAACAACAGCCATAGGCATGCTTTGTCATGTCTGGTTGCAATTGATTAGAAGCTGTAAGGAGTACTAGCAATAGGCATACTTAACAATGGCTGATTACAATTGGTAGGGAGCACAACTCCATGGACATGCACAAAGAACATGTCTTGTTGCAAATACAAATTATCTCATAATGTGTACATAACCACTGGAAATTGACTTTCACTGGGTGAAACCAATTACCAATGTACATCACCATCTTGGAACTATATTTAAATCACTTGTCCTGCCCCATCAATGAGGCTGTTCTAAGGACAACAGAGAGACTGGCTGCCTTGCTGCCCATCCCCAGATCAACTCTATCATTTCCTGACATTTAGTTGTTGGTGCAGAGAACCACTAGACAAGGGCTTCTCTGTTCTTTGGATAAGAGAAGTCACCTGGCAGGAGAGGTATTTTGGGGCTCAAGGTTGCCCTTAGGACTGTGTCATTAGCTTATAGTTTTTAATTAGTGTTCATTGAATGCTAGTTGGGGTGCTCCAGCACACTCAACACTTTTGCATTAATTATTTATATTTGATGATTGGTGTGATTGAATATACCCTTGCACTTAAAGACAATCTGCTCCCGATTAATTATTAAGAGCACCACCGGTGACATCCCTCTACCCAAATCATCTTGCATGATGTTCTCCCCACTCTCTTTACTTTGGTTGTGCTGAGTATTGAAGTCAAGAATGCTTTACCCCTTAGCTATATCACCAGTCCTTTTTATATTTTATTTTGAGACAAGGATTTGCTAAGTTGCTTAGGCTCTTACTATAAGGTCCTTGCTTACCATCTGGATATCCATCTTCAGTGACAGCTTTCATTTCAAGGAAAAAGTTTTCTTCCTGCCCAAGGGCATTCCTAAAAAGGCTCACCACTCCCTCACACCAATCTTATTCTTAACTGCCCACATTAGGACCCCTTGGCTCTGATTCCTGAATTTGCCCTATAAACGGTTCAGAAACCAAGTTTGTTTTGCCTCTCTCTTTCCTATAGAGAGAAGGCGTTTAATTTTCAGCTCTGACAAATAAACTGTCATGTGTATCTCTGCCTGGTTTCCCTCTTCCATTTCTCACTTGCTCAATCTCTCATTCCTTGCTTTCCCTTCACTTACTAAATTGCTGAGCCTGCCCTTCAACTTGCCATCCTCCTTCCTCAGCCTCCAGACTCACTGGAATTGATTACAGGTTTGAACCATTGCTTACAACTACTCCTTTTCTTCTCCTTAATCCTCTCCTTCTTTATCTTCATGGTGTTACTGGTAGTTGAGCCGGTTGACATTCCACTGTGGAGATATATACCCAACCCTTATTATTATTATTTTTTTTAATTTCTGAGATAGGATCTTACTAATTTTTCCAGGATAATCTTAAATTTATAATCCTTCTGTTTTAATCTCCAGAGTAGCTGAAATTACAGGTACACACTACGGAGCTCTAAAGTCTTAAGAAACTTTTTCAGGCCCCAAGCCAACTCAAAAATTTCTTTTTCTCTTTCCTTCATCTTCCTGTATCCTGTTGGTCTTAGAGAACAACTTTGCTTTTTTATTTTTTTCCTAGTCTTATCTAAAGTTTTTTTTTCTCTTTTCCAAACCTTGTTTTTATCCCCTCATAATAGACTGAAGTACATTAAACTAAGAACCCATTCTTTTCCATGTCTTTAAAAATAGGGAGAAATTGACTTCCAGACCCTTTCAAAGTAGGGAAAAATCATTCTGTATAAATTATTCTTATTATCATATTTTTAATAATATAATATAAAATTATTTTATAGCATTTTATGTCATCATATCTTGATATTGTTAAATGATACTTTATTTCTCATTAAAATATTATTGTATATTTATATGTAATAATTAATATAAAATTTATATTTTAATGTGTAGTATTCTTATGGTATTTTAATATATAAATTTTAAAACTTAAATTTAATAAAAAATAAATATAAAAAATTACATTAATATATTGTTATAACATTGTTCTATGAAACTGACATAAATATTCTTATGTTTCCACACAACCTGCTGGAAACATAACTGTCTGAACATGGGATGGTCATGGGAAAGATGATACAAGATTATTTCTCTAATGAGAAAGTGTTTCTTTATAGTTGCCTGTGTTAATTATCTAAAAGAGAATTTGAACCATGGCTATTATTTTTTTTTATATTTTTTTTGTTGTAACTGGACACAATAACTTTATTTTATTTATTTATTTATTTTTATATGGTGCTCAGTATTGAACCCAGGGCCTCGAATATGCTAGATAAGCACTCTACCACTGAACTACAATCTCGGTCCCTGAACCATGGATTTTTGAAAACACTTAACACTTAGTAGAATCAATGAATCTGTTGCCATAATTCCCTTACTTTATTTTCTTTAATCAATATCAGCACTCTTGCCCTTTAAATATAACTCCCATTTCATTTTTAATATTTTTTTGTTTTAATTAGTTATACATGACAATAGAATGCACTTTGATATATCATACATAGATGACATATAATTTCTCATTTTTCTGAGTGTATATGTTGTAGAATCATGTTGGAAATGTAGTCCTATATATACATACAGTAATAATTTCTGTTTCATTCTACTATATTTCCTATCTTCACATCCCCTCTCTTTTTCTTCTATCACTTTCCTCTCCCTAATCTAAAGTAATGCTATTCTTTCCTAGAGCCCTTGGCCTTATTGTTAATTAGCATTTGCATATTAGAGAAAAAATTTGGCCTTTGGTTTTGTGGGATTAGCTTATTTCATTTAGCATGATATTCTCCATCTCCAACCAATTACTGGCAAATGCCATAATTTCACTCTTTTTTAAACCTGAATAACATTGCATTGAGTATAGATACCACATTTTCTATAACCATTCACGTAATAAGGGACACCTATGTTGGTTCCAAAGTCTAGCTATTGTGAATTTAGTTGCTATAAACACTGATGTAGCTGTGTCACTATAGTATTTTGATTTTAAATCCTTTGGGTATAAACCAAGGATTGGGAGAGTTGGGTCAAATGGTGGTTCCATTCCCAATTTTTTGAGGAATCTCCATACTGATTTCCATAGCAGTTGCACCAATTTGCCATCCTACCATCAATGTATGAGTGCATCTTTCCCCACACATTCTCACCAACATTTATTGTTGCCAGTATTGTTGATGATTGCCATTCTGACAGGAGTAAGATGAAACCTTAGAGTAGTCTTGATTTGCATTTCTCTAATTGCTAGAGATGTGAAACTTTTTTTATATATTTCATAATCAATTATATATCTTCTGTGAAGTGTCTGTTCAGCTCCTTAGCCAATTTATTAATTGGGTTATATATATATATATATATATATATATATATTTCTTTTTGGTGGTAATTTTTTTTGAATTCTTTTATATCCTAGAGGCTAATGTTTTATTGGTGGTGCATGTAGTAAAGATTTTCTCCTAATCTGTAGGCTCTCTCCTTACATTATTGTTTCTTTGCTGAGAAGAAGTTTGTAATTTGAATTCGTCCCATTTATTGATTCTTGATTTTACTTCTTGCACTTAGGAGTCTTATTAAGGAAGTAAGATCCTAGGCTGACATGGTGAAGATTTGGATATATTTTTTCATCTATTAGGTACAGGTTCTCTGTACTAGTGCCTAAGTTTTTGATCCACTTTGAGTTGATTGTTTTGCAGGGTGAGAGATAGAGGTTTAATTTCATTTTGCTACATATGAATTTCCAGTTTATCAGCACCATTTGTTAAATAGGCTATCTTTTCTCCAGTGAATGTTTTTGGCACCCTTGTCTATTATGTGATAACTGTATTTATGTGGGTTTGTCTCTGTGTCCTCTATTCTGTACAATTTATCGACAAGTTTATTTTGGTGCTAATACCATGACATTTTAAGTACTATAGCTCTGTAGTATAAGGTCTGGTATTGTATGCCTCCTGCTTCACTTTATTTGCTAAGGATTGCTTTATCTATTCTGTGTCTATAATTTTTCCAAATAAATTTTACGATTGCTTTTTCTATTTCTATGAAGAATGTCATTGGGATTTTCATAGGAATTGCATTAAATCTGTATAACACTTTTTGGTAGTATGGCCATTTTGACAATATTTATTCTACCTATGCAGGAGCATGCGAGATCTTTTCATTTTCTGAGGTTTTCTTCAATTTCTTTCTTTAGTATTTTGTAGTTTTCATTGTAGAGGTCTTTCATGTCTTTTGTTTGATTAATTCCCAGGTATTTTATTTTTTTCAAGGTATTGTGAATGGAGAAGTTTTTTTAATTTCTCCTTCAGTGAACTCATTGTTGACATATAAGAATGCATTTGATTTATGGGTGTTGATTTGATATCCTACTACTTGGCTGAATTCATTTATTCTAGAAATTGTCTGTTGGAATTTTTTGGATCTTCTAGTTATAGAATAATGTTATCAACAAATAGTTATGATTTTAGTTCTTTTTTTCCTATTTGTAACCTTTTAATTTGTCTCTTGTGTTAATTTCTCTGGCTAGAGTTTCAAGGATGATGTTGAATTGAAGTCATAAAAGAGAACATCCTTGTTCCAGTTTGTAGCAGGAATACTTTCAATTGTTCTCCATTTAGAATGATACTGGTCTTGGGTTCAGCATAGATAGCTTTTACAATGTTGAAGTTTGTTCCTACTATCCCTAGGTTTTCTAGCATTTTGAACATGAATGTGTGCTTTATTTTGTCAAATCCTTATTCCCATTGCATTTTTAGACAGTGCTCCTGTGAAATAATGTGCATTCAATGAATGATGGGATTCTAATTGGGTAATACCCATATAAGTGATTTACCCAATGCTGGTAATCTCCTTTGACAGTTGATCTAGATGTCTCCTCCACTAGACTGTAAATGATGAGAGACTAAACCTACTTTCAACTCACCATTTTAGTGAAAGGGACCTAGCACCATTTCTGAACCTGGGGTTTCTTTCATATTTTTTCAACAGATAATGTTGGTTGATTTTGCCTTTAAAAAATTTCTTGAAAATTTTATCTATATTTCAGCAATAAATGTAAAATGATAAAAATATCAGTAGACCAGGTTAAAGATATAATCCTCCTGTTCCTCAGCTTTCTTATTCTTACCCAGAGAATTTAAGGGTTAATCATACATGACATTTTCAACAACTGGTTGAAATAATCTGAGGTAGGTGGGCTAAAGATTATGAATTTAAACATGTGCTCTTAAGGAAAGAGTCAAGTTCAGAGTGGCTGTATCCATGCTGATCAAATATGTTCACCCAGCTGAGAGGAAGGGGGACCAAGGCAAAATCACACATCTCCAATGTTATACATGAATGTCTTTTTAAAAGTATCTCCTTCAAAGAGGGTCTCAGTGTGTTGCTCACATTTGCTTCCAACTCCTAAACTCAAGTGATCCTCCTGCCTCAAATTTCAAAGTACCTGGGACTACAGGTATGTGGACCTGCATATCCATCTTCTCACAACTGTTTTTTGAGCTCACAAGCTCTGTAAGTCCAATACAACTCAAGTAATTTATTTATAATAATTGGTTTTCTCTTGCACTTAATGAGTTTTCAATTAAATTCAGCAACATATACAGAACACTTACAACATTAAGAACATGTTGGTTGTGCCCAGTACACAGGTATTTTATTCACCACTCACTGTTTTCTCTCTTGCTGCTGGGATTGAACACAGAGCCTCTTGCATGATAGGCAAGCACTCTTCCACTGAGCTACATCTCTGCACATGCATGCACACACACACACACACACACACACACACACACACACACACAAAGTTTCTTCTTTCTTTTTTCTTTTGGGGGCTAAAATGGATCTCTACTCTTTGTTTTTACAATGGCTGTATAATCAATTAATCAATTAGTGACAGTATAATAATGAAAAACTACGTTTCCACATATAAGTGTATTACTCATAGGAAAAAAAAAACACCAAAGTGTTAAGCTTCACAGCACATTACTGAACTGTTGAATATTTTTTAACTTCTAGCAACTATTCAACTTCTCAAAAGTCATTATTGTTAATGAGAGATTACAATAAATCACTGAGCCAAGCTTAAAGCAGAAGATGGAAATTTTATTCACCAGCCAGCATTTCAGATCTACCAACTTGTGGGCAGGTAGGCTGCAAGTCTACACCCTTTAACCCGCTCCCAGGGTATTACTACACTATTTTATAGTCCAAAACCATATTAAGGCACAAGTGGCTGTTGCTATGATCCAAAAACATAAATAAATGTCATGAGATCTAAAATCATAAACAGAAAAGGGAGTGGGCCAAAACATCCCTAGGTGAATACAATTGAAAGAATGGTTACTAACATCTATGCAATCAATCTTGGATATTGTCCAAGAAAAAAATGGGAACCAAAGAGAAAACACTTTTACATTGTATAAGAACTGCCATTTTGTGTTGCCAAACATGCTATGCTCAGCAACTGTTGGTGGGTACAGAGGCGAGTCTTTCCATGGGAGAAGCATTTCTTATATGATGTGGAGTCTCAGGGCAAGATGGAGTCTGTTTAGTATTGCCAAGTTAGCCTGGCTCATAATATTAGGAGCCAGAGTTAAATTTTGAAATCCCAAAATAGTAAATGGTAAATAAATGACTTAGTGGATAGTTGCCAAACAGAAGCAGATCTACTTTGTTAGACAAAAGTGAGGATTTTTCATGTCTTTATTATGCTTAGGTCAGTGAGGATGGGTGAAAATTACAGACGCTTATCACCAAACTAGTCAAGTATGCATGTGTGTGTGTGCAGGGGATTACATGAAATATTTCTTTGAAGCCACTCCCATACCTGTACTTTAGGTACAGGAATGTCTGATTAACTTTAAAAAGACAAAATTATAACAGAAATTAAAAAACCAGTGTCTGATCTCAGTTCAGACCACACCTCTTTCCTGTCCTGTCACCACAGACACTTCACCAGCTAGGTATTGAAGCTGCAAAGCAAACAGTCTTGTTTTAGCTGTGCCCTGCTATTGTGTAAGGACTCTGACCCAGGAAACTGATTTAGGGTATAGACTTAAGGTCATAAACCTGAACTTGTGAAAATGTATGTTGGAACATTTTACCTCCTTTGGGATTGCACCCATTATTGGGTGTTGGCTGAGGTGGCCTCATGATTTTCTCCACGGAATTTCCATATAAATTACCAGACTGGATTGGCACAAGTGGGCTTTTAATCCCCGCGCACAGGCTTTTGACCTTAGCTCCACCTGTTTAACGTAAAATCTGACTAGGCCCCTAGTGATAGTAAGGTAACTGTGCCCTATTGGTTCTCGCTACTTTCTTTCATTACTCCCTCCTTCTATCACTATATAACTTTGTCCCTGATGCAATAAAGTTGATATTTGCTGAGTCTTCATGGCTGACACAACTCCTAGCTCAGTGTGGTTTTTTTCCCAGTCTTGAGGTGGGGACTGGGCCGCAATCCTTACCCTGTCACTCAGTCCCTTGGAGACAACAGGCTGGTCCTGCCTGTCTCCCGTGTACCCTTGTCGCAGGGAGCAACACATGTACCCCCATCCCCTTATGTAACCTGTTGGCAGTGTGACTACTTTGTTTGAAGTGCATATAAAAAGGGCCTATGGAAATGGTTGTGAGGAGGGGCTAAATTGGAACTGGCTAGGTGCTGAAGCTGAAGCTGGCTAATGGCTATGGCTGCCTGTGAATAAAGGATGACCAGTATTCCCACCATGTCTTATATCTTCTTCTACCTGCTAAATCTGTTTCTTGGTTCTGAGCCCCTGCATGATAATTGGCTAGTTAGCAGAATGTTCCACAGTTGAGAGATGCTTTAACCCTGGTGGACAGAAGGGACGTGTGGCTAATGAGCACCTGGTAACACTCAGTTGCCAAGGTCCTGTTAGCACAAATTCCTGTGTAGAGTTGCGATATGGTAAATAGGTCCCTTGTGAGCATAGAGAAGACTTCTGATTACCCTGCAGTGAATGTGGACCTGCTGGAGCAGACTGTGAACTGAGCAGTGGTGCCCAGGTGCCAGCCCTGGCCAAGGACAAAGATGGCAGTGGTGGTGCCAGTGAGACAGAGTAACAGCTTGAGGAGCTGCATGCACATCTGCTGGGACCATGGGGTAAATGTGTCTTACAGCTCTGAGAGCAAACACTGATGCAGCTTTACAAGAGACTGCCAAGAAGAAGAAATCACAAGATAAGAAAAAAGCCTTGAGAACAAGATAGTTGCCGGAAGAAGATCTGCATACCTTGAAGATACCCCTCAGCCTCCCCCATCATGCTGACGAAGTCCAAGTAGGAGGAGGAAGGTTAACGCCTGCAAGCCCAGCCACTGGTCAAGGAGAGAAATCAAACAGCATAGCAGATGACTCTGATGGGCAACTGCCAGCAGGGCTGGCCCAGTAGTCAAGTTCACTTTATTCCACCACTAAAGTTGGAGATGGTGAACTTGGGAAAATAATTTGAACAGAGGCCAAGAGAGCCCCTTGCCAATTTGTTGTTATGCCTGTGAGAGTTAAAGGTGCTGCTCACCGACAAGGGCAAGACACCCCATGTGCTACATGTTATGGATCATGCACAAACTTCTGACTTAGATATGCTGGAGGCCATCAGGAGCTAGGAGAGCCCTGTATACTGGAATCTGGTAGGCACCAGAGAACCCAAATGTTCCAGGAGCCTGCCAGTGCCAAGAGAGCCCAAGTGTATTAGGAGCTGGCATGAGCCAAAAAAGAGAGAGGTGCTAGGGCCTATTACCTATGTAGGTGAACAATCACATTACAAGCCATACCGCAGAAGTAAGCCATCCATATTCTTCAGTGTTTGTTACACTAATGTTTCTAGTCATGGACAATTGCCCATGTGGCTGGCAGTGGCTCTGAAGTCAGAAACAGGCACTGTCTGATTTGATATAGGTATAAGACAAGAAAGCCAGTGAGCTTAACTAAATGGTGATAGAAAATGAAGCATTCCCCATAGTGATAGGTACTGATAGTTGTGCTGTGTATTGGGCACAAGTTCTATGTCAAGAGCGTTGGGAGCTAAGCCACCAAAAAAAGGTAACTCTAGGGCATGATATGGACCATGCCCCCCATGACTAGCCCAGGGAATGATGAAGCAGATGCTTTGGCTAGGGTGCAGTAATTAGAGTGGGTGCCTCCCACAAACTTGGTGGCTTAGTTGCACTACTGCCTTCAAAACGCAGGTATGAAGACGCTGTGGAATGTAGTCAAAGAGTGGGGTCTGCCTTTAATTATGGGATGCCCCAGTGGAGCCTTACCAGGCATGTGTGGTTTGGGCTCCAGAGTGTACACACCCACCATGCTTTGGATTTTCAGATTGCCAGGTAATGTGGAGACACATAATTTTGACACAATGGTAGGTTGACAATCACCCTATATTGTTAACCTTTACAACAGTGGATATGACCACAGGCCTGTTGTTTGCCTGACACAGTGGTCAAGCGAGTCAGTGCACTATGATTTCATCCTGTGTTGTTAGCCTTGTATAACCAGCACATCACAATAGAAAGTGACTAAGGTACACATTTTACAGATCAGGATATATAGTGATGGGCAACTCAGATTCAATGGAAGCTGTATATTCCATGTCCCCCACAGGGTGCAGGCATGATAGAGAAATATAATGGGTTGTTTAAGCAAGGTCTGCAGCCAACACACCTTCAACAAAAGGGGTGGGAACAGTGCCTATGGTTAGCTGTGAAGGCTCTGAATGAGGGTCTCCAGTGAGGAGGAACAGCTACTGTGGAAGCTTTGCTGTGTCACACAGCAACACCAATATGCATCCAAGTGACAACTAAGGATGCTGAACTTAAGACTTGGTTTGGGAAATGAGGGAATGTTCTTTTGCCTGCTCCCACTGGAATGATTAGGGACAGACTGTAGATTGAACATGACTTTGGACACACAAGTTCTCCCACCTTAACTGGGTAGCCCTGTTAGCCCCACAGGGAACATGTTTGGAGTGTGATCTCCTTGTAATGCCATGGATAACTAATAAAGCCCCTCCCCCTGGATAACTTGGCCCAGGTACAACCAATGGGACACAAATTCTAAAGTGCACATTTGTTATTTCCCTTTGACCCATTATGAGTTCCCTGGTGCTGATGCACACTGAGCTTGCTGGGGTACAAAACCAAGCTGTACAAATATGATATCACCATAAGGGAAGCTGCCAGGGGCAGCCACTGTGCTTTCTCAGGACTCAAAATAGCATGGATTTTCCCAGATGAATGTTATTTGCCTGTGCTAATACTTGTAACTGCTTTGTTCTTTCATCTGTAGGTTTGTCCTCACCAACACCTTTGTGAACTGTATACACACCTATAACAGTGATTCCTTCTGAGTATGCACTGAAATGCTTGTAAGCTTTGCAGAACAACCCTGGTGAATCGAGTCTATTCCTGAACAATTGAACATGGCTAGAAAAACTTTAATTGCCATCTCAGTATGGGATGAAATTGGCAATTACTTTTAGTAATCATAAGGGATGGGGCTTGTCTTTAAGTTGTATATTGTTGTAGTTCGTGTTGTTATGAATAAAGGGCTCTGCTCTCCTTGCAAAGGGATTATTGCAAAAGACTTCAGATGTGTAGATTATACAGTAAGAAATCCTAAAGAGGTAGATTTTGAGGGCAAGCCAGAAATGACTATATTTAGGTTGCCTCACTGAGAATTCTGGTGGGCTATGTTATATAGCCAGAGCTAGGAATTGGCTTTTATGGTTAGCCAAGGTCATAAACACTGATTCAGCATATAGAATCAAGGTTATAAACATGAATTTGGAAGAATCCCCACCCACCCCACGTAACCTGTTGGTAGTATGTCTTCCTTGTTTCATCTGCATATAAAAAGGGCCTATGGAGCTCCAGCCAGGGGAGGCGGGGAAGCAGCCCGAGCGCGAATGCCATGGCAACCACCCTCAGCCGCCAGCCGGAGAAACAGTCCGTAGGCCCTGGAGCCCGGCCAGGCCCTTGGGAAACTGGCGCTGCGCCCGGGGAGCCGCTGGGCTTTCCCCTGCCCGGCACGGAAGGCGCAGAGGATCACTAGGCAATGCTGAGCTGACGTGGATCTGGAATGAGAAGTTTGGGCCTCTCAGAACACACACTGAACCTGGATCGGCTGAATTCAAGCTCCCATTCGCCTGCTTCCCGCAGACAAACAGCTGTGACTCAGCACTAATCCATCCGGCTGAAACAACCGGTCAGCCCTTCTGATCCTACGGAGGTAAATGCCAACCGAGCCTTCATAGGTAGTGGCCACAGGTTTGAGATGGGGCTTGGGAGAGACAGTAAGGACCCACCCGTTGCATTGGTCACCCGGCAAAGGGAAACGAACTGTCGCCATTTGCAAGAGATACCACCATGGCAGACAACTGACGTCATCAGACTGCGGCGGAGGAGATAACTTCATTGAAACCTGCGGCTACAGGTGTGTAATTTCCTAGCCTTCCCTCTCCAAACATCAGGGAAACCTTAAGGGCCAATCTCAGCTCTCCTGTAAGGGCCTCTCCCAGCTCTCCCGTGAGCACGGTGGCCAGACCGAGGGAATTAGAGGTGGCGTGGGACCCGCCGACACGGGACTACCGCTCCCACCAGTGCTGACAGCTGAGGTCTCTTGCACCAGCTACCGGGGGTGTGGCTACCGGAGGGGCAATAAAATTCGCTGAGGATTCTCAGCCCCAAGCTCTACAAACTTAGGGTCTGAGGGAATGGCAAACTGGAAGAGTGTGCCCAGTCATTCATGACAACAGGGCTCCTGGGAGCAGCAGACCTGGTGTGTACCCAGTATCGTGGTGAGCGGCACCCGTGAGAGGGGCCTGGCTAGAAAAAAAGTGGGGAAGTGACTAGACACAAGAGGATGCCCTAGGCACCCAGGATTGGAGACTCGCCCAGTCTGGGAGGAGGAGCTGCTGCACAGTGATTGGTTTCCGCGTATTGATAGGAGAAACTTGGCCTGGTGGTCACAGCGCCACCTACTGGAAGAGAAGTTAATCAAACTCTAAGACTGCATTTATTAGTTTTTTTTTTGTTGTTGTTATTTTGTTGTTGTTGTTGTTGTTGTTGTTTTTTAATTTTGATTTGGGGTTTTCTTTCATTTTCATTTTTCTTTCTTGTTTTTTTAATTTTTTTTTACAATTTTTTAAAAAAAATTTTTTCTTCCAATTTTAATTTTTTTTATTATCTATAATTTTTTTCTTTTTTAGTTCCTATTTTTTCTTCTTTTGTCTTTTCATTTCATTTCAATTATCTTATCCCCCCTTACTTGAATTCTACCTGCTTACTCTCATTCTCTTTAGTGACTTTTTCCATTCCCTTCTAATACCTTTCCTCCCAAGCATCAAATAAATTTATAGGAGTAAACAGTAACTCAGCAGTCAAACAGAACAAGAAGTTACATGAGCAGCTTCAAAAAGCAAGGAAGAAAAGGAGTACAAACAATGCAGGACAGCCTAAATATTCAGGAGGACCTAGAGTCATCAGAAAAATGTTCATATAAAGAACTCAAGGAACACCTTAGACAGATGGAATGGAACCTTAAAGAGGATACGAGACAGCAAATTCAAGCAGTGAAAGAACACATTGAGAATGTATTACACAAACAGAAAAAAAAAGAAGTTAAGCACCTTTATCAGGAGATAGAGATTATAAAAAAGAATCAAACCATAATCTTGGAAATGAAGGAAACTATAAACCAAATTAAAAACTCAATTGAGAGTATCACTAACAGAGTGGAGCAAGTAGAAACCAGAACGTCAGATAATGAAGACAAATTATTTAATCTTGAAAAGAGTCTAGCCAACTCAGAAAGGCTGGTAAGAAACCACGAGAAAAACATCCAAGAGTTATGGGATAACATAAAAAAGCCAAACTTATGAGTCATTGGGATAGAAGAAGGTACAGAGATTCAAACAAAGGAAATGAGTAACCTGCTGAATGAAATAATTACAGAAAACTTTCCAGAAATAAAGAAGGAAACAGATATACAAATTGAAGATGCATACAGGACATCGAGCACACAAAATCACAGTAGACCAACGCCAAGACACATTGTTATGAAGATATCCAATATACAGAACAAAGAGAAAATATTAAAAGCTACAAGAGAAAGGAGGCAGATTACATTCAGGGGTAAACCAATAAGGTTAACAACGGATTTTTCATCACAGACACTGAAAGCAAGAAGGTCATGGAATAATGTATTTCAAACACTGAAAGACAATGGATGCCAACCAAGAATTCTATATCCAGCAAAATTAAGCTTCAGGTATGACAACGAAATAAAAATCTTTCATGATAAACAAAAGTTAAAAGAATTTGCAGCCAGAAGACCAGCATTGCCAAGCATTTTGAGCAAAACACTACACGAGGAAGAAATGAAAAACAATAACCAAAACCATCAGAGGGAAGTGCCTCGGTAAAGACAGAGGGCAAGGGGAAAATTAATCATGGAGAAAAAAACTAAATTTTTTTTTTTAAAAAAGGATAAATAATCAAACATTGATGGAAGTACAAACCATATATCAATAGTAACTCTGAATGTTAATGGCTTAAACTCTCCAATAAAGTGACATAGGCTGATATCATGGATTAAAAAACAAATCCAACAATATGCTGCCTCCAGGAGACACATCTGATTGGAAAAGACATACACAGGCTGAAGGTGAAAGGATGGGAAAAAATATACCACGCACATGGTCCTCGTAAGCAAGCAGGGGTGGCCATCCTCATATCGAATAAAATCGACTTCAAGACTAAGTTAATCAAAAGGGATAAAGAAGGACATTATATACTGTTAAAAGGAACCATCCACCAACAAGACATAACAATTATCAATATTTATGCACCAAATAATGGCCCTGCGACATTCATAAAACAAATTCTCCTCAAGTTCAAGAATCAAATAGACCACAACACAATAATTATTGGTGACTTCAACACACCTCTCTCACCATTGGACAGATCCTCCAAACAAAAGTTGAATAAGGAAACTATAGAACTCAATACCACAATCAATAACCTAGACTTAACTGACATATATAGAATATATCAACCATCATCAAATGGATATACATTTTTCTCAGCAACACATGGATCCTTCTCAAAAATAGACCATATATTATGCCACAGGGCAACCCTCAGTAAATATAAAGCGGTGGAGATAATACCATGCATTTTATCTGATCATAATGGAATGAAACTGGAAATCAATGATAAAAGAAGGAAGGAAAAATCCTACATCGCATGGAAAATAAACAATATGTTACTGAATGATCAATGGGTTACAGAAGACATAAAGGAGGAAATCAAAAAATTCTTAGAGATAAATGAAAATACAGACACAACATATCGGAATCTAAGGGACACAATGAAAGCAGTTTTAAGAGGAAAATTCATCGCCTGGTGGTCATTCCTCAAAAAAAGAAAAAAACAACAAATAAATGAGCTCACACTTCATCTCAAAGCCCTAGAAAAGGAAGAGCAAAACAACAGCAAATGTAGCAGAAGGCAAGAAATAATTAAAATCAGAGCGGAAATCAATGAAATTGAAACAAAAGAAACTATTGAAAAAATTAACAAAACTAAAAGTTGGTTCTTTGAAAAAATAAATAAGATCGACAGACCTTTAGCCATGCTAACAAAGAAAAGAAGAGCAAGAACTCAAATTACTAACATACGGGATGAAAAAGGCAATGTCACAACAGATGCTAGAGAAATACAGAAGACAATTAGAAATTATTTTGAAAACTTATATTGCAATAAAATAGAAGATAGTGAAGACATCGATAAATTTCTTAAGTCATATGATTTGCCCAGACTGAGTCAGGAGGATACACACACTTTGAACTGACCAATATCAATGGATAAAATTGAAGAAGCCATCAAAAGACTACCAACCAAGAAAAGCCCAGGACCGGATGGGTATACAGCGGAGTTTTACAAAACCTTTAAAGAAGAATTAATACCAATACTTTTCAAGTTATTTCAGGAAATAGAAAAAGAGGGAGCTCTGCCAAATTCATTCTATGAGGCCAACATCACCCTGATTCCGAAACCAGACAAAGACAACTCAAAGAAAGAAAACTACAGACCAATATCTCTAATGAACCTAGATGCAAAAATCCTCAATAAAATTCTGGCGAATCGGATACAAAAACACATCAAAAAAATTGTGCACCATGATCAAGTAGGATTCATCCCTGGTATGCAAGGCTGGTTCAATATACGGAAATCAATAAATGTTATTCACCACATCAATAGACTTAAAGATAAGAACCATATGATCATCTCAATAGATGCAGAGAAAGCATTCGACAAAGTACAGCATCCCTTTATGTTCAAAACACTTGAAAAACTAGAGATAACAGGAATGTACCTTGACATTGTAAAAGCTATCTATGCTAAGCCTCAGGCTAGCATGATTCTGAATGAACAAAAGTTGAAGGCATTCCCTCTAAAATCTGGAACAAGACAGGGATGCCCTCTATCACCACTTCTATTCAATATAGTTCTCGAAACACTGGCCAGAGCAATTAGACAGACGAAAGAAATTAAAGGCATAAAAATAGGAAAAGAAGAACTTAAATTATCACTATTTGCAGATGACATGATTCTATACTTAGAAGACCCAAAAGGGTCTACAAAGAAACTACTTTAACTAATAAATGAATTCAGCAAAGTGGCAGGATATAAAATCAACACGCATAAATCAAAGGCATTTCTGTATATCAGCAACAAAACTTCTGAAATGGAAATGAGGAAAAACACTCCATTCACAATATCCTCCAAAAAAATAAAATACTTGGGAATCAACCTAACAAAAGAGGTGAAAGATTTATACAATGAAAACTACAGAACCCTAAAAAGAGAAGTAGAAGAAGATCTTAAAAGATGAAAAAATATACCCTGTTCATGGATAGGCAGAACTAACATTATCAAAATGGCGATATTACCAAAAGTTCTCTATAGGTTTAATGAAATGCCAATCAAAATCCCAATGGCATTTCTTGAAGAAATAGATAAAGCAATCATGAAATTCATATGGAAAAATAAAAGACCTAGAATAGCAAAAGCAATTTTAAGCAGGAAGTGTGAATCAGGCGGTATAGTGATACCAGATTTCAAACTATATTACAGAGCAATAGTGACAAAAACAGCATGGTACTGGTACCAAAACAGGCGAGTGGACCAATGGTATAGAACAGAGGACACAGAGACTAATCCACAAAGTTACAACTATCTTATATTTCTAAAGGGGCTAAAAGCATGCAATGGAGGAAGGATAGCATCTTCAACAAATGGTGTTGGGAAAACTGGAAATCCATATGCAAAAAAATGAAACTGAATCCCTTTCTCTCGCCATGCACAAAAGTTAACTCTAAATGGATCAAGGAGCTTGATATCAAATCAGAGACTCTGCGTCTGATAGAAGAAAAAGTTGGCTCTGATCTACATATTGTGGGGTCGGGCTCCAAATTCCTTAATAGGACACCCATAGCACAAGAGTTAATAACAAGAATCAACAAATGGGACTTACTTAAACTAAAAAGTTTTTTCTCAGCAAGAGAAACAATAAGAGAGGTAAATAGGGAGCCTACATCCTGGGAACAAATTTTTACTCCTCACACTTCAGATAGAGCCCTAATGTCCAGAGTATACAAAGAACTCAAAAAATTAGACAAAAAGATAACAAATAACCCAATCAACAAATGGGCCAAGGATCTGAACAGACACTTCTCAGAGGAGGACATACAATCAATCAACAAGTACATGAAAAAATGCTCACCATCTCTAGCAGTCAGAGAAATGCAAATCAAAACCACCCTAAGATACCATCTTACTCCAGTAAGATTTGCAGCCACTATGAAGTCAAACAACAACAAGTGCTGGCGAGGATGTGGAGAAAAGGGTACTCTTGTACATTGTTGGTGGGACTGCAAATTTGTGCGGCCAATTTTAAAAGCAGTTTGGAGATTCCTGGGAAAGCTGGGAATGGAACCACCATTTGACCCTTCTATTGCCCTTCTCGGACTATTCCCTGAAGACCTTAAAAGAGCATGCTACAGGGATGCTGCCATATCGATGTTCATAGCAGCACAATTCACAATAGCTAGACTGTGGAACCAACCCAAATGCCCTTCAATAGATGAATGGATAAAAAAAATGTGGCATCTTTACACAGTGGAGTACTATGCAGCAATAAAAAATGACAAAATCATAGAATTTGCAGGGAAATGGATGGCACTAGAGCAGATTATGCTTAGTGAAGCTAGTCAATTCCTAAAAAACAAATACCAAATGTCTTCTTTGATATAATGAGAGCAACTATGAACAGAGCAAGGAAGAAGAGCAGGAAGAAAAGACTAACATTTAGCAGAGTCATGAGATGGGAGGGAAAGGGAAAGAAAAGGAAAATTGCATGGAAATGAAGGGAGACCCTCATTGCTATACAAAATTACATATAAGAGGTTGTGAGGGGAATGGGAAAATAAACAAGGAGAGTAATGAATTACAGTAGATGGGGTAGAGAGAGAAGAAGGGAGGGAAGGGGAGGGGGGATAGTACGGGATAGAAAAGGTAGCAGAATACAACAATTACTAATTGGGCATTATGTAAAATTGTGGATGTATAACGGACGTGATTCTGCAATCTGAATTTGGGGTAAAATTGGGAGTTCATAACCCACTTCAATCTAATGTATGAAATATGATATGTCAAGAGCTTTGTAATATTGTGAGCAACCAATAAAAAAAAAAGGGCCTATGGAAATGGGTGTGAGGAGGGGCTAAAATGGAATTGGCTAGGGGCTGAAGTTAAAGGGGCGGGGATACTGGCTAATTGCTATGGCTGCCTCTGAATAAAAGATGGCCAATATTTCGACCATGCCTTGCATTTTCTTCTACTTACCAAACCCTGAATATGAGCTTGCTGGGATATAGAACCAATCTGTACAAGTGTGATATCACCATTCAGGGAAGCTGCCACAGGTTACCACTCTGCTTTCCCAGGATGCAAACCTGGCTAGAAATTTCAGAGCCTCTGTTCAACACCTGGTATAATTTAAACCAGGTCAGCACACAAGTTTTTTCTCTATGTGAGTTTATACTACGACCTGGATGTCTCTGAAATAGAATTAATACACACAGGTAAGAACCAAGGCCTGATGTATTCTCTACTCTCTGTGAAAACATGGCATGAAAAATAGTTCCAAATGGTATTTAAGGCAGGAATGAGCTCAAGAAAATCTTTCTCATTTAGATAAGGTGAGAGGGAAGATTTCTAAAAGCCCACTTTTCTGAAGATGAGAATATTTAGACACCCGAGCCCTACATCAATGATGTTGTGGCTTTGCTCACTTGGCTCACATTCCCTCTGAGGCACTGCATGGAGAGAAGGCCTTGGGGACAATTACTTGAGTAGGGTAAAAAGTTAAGATTGGAACTAAAGAACGTGCATGCCTTAATTATATATAATTGAGGCTAGGTTCATTTTTTTTAAAACAATTATCTTTTATTATAAAAAAGTTACAATGAAAAAACTTGAACATGTGTTTTTAAGCTACTCTGTGAGAGTGACTCTAGATGAACAGACTTGCTGAATAGAAGGAAGGGCATAGGTAGCTAGTAGAAGTCTCTCAAATGATAGCCAAAAATTTCTCATCAATTCATATTCCAGAATATGTACAAGTTTTCTACATCTTACATAACAATAATTATTTTTCTACTTGAATTACATGACTAGGCAAAAGTAAAACACTAAGGCCAAAAAATGTTTATTGTATAAATTATCTGCATAATTAAAATAAATATTAAGATGCTTTGAAGTCTTGAATGTATCCTTCTATGGCTCATTTTAGATATTTTAGAGTTTTTTTCACCACACTGCTTTTATAAGCTATTAAAAAATGTAGTTCTATTAGGGACTATGCCCATTAATGTAAATTTAATCAGAAATTAAGCAAAACTTGTAGACAAATAATATGCACACTGACTAAAATAAATATGGTATATTATATAGATTAAGCTTCAGAGTGACATCAGAATAACAATGATTTCCCAAATTATTTGAAGAAATATAAATTTAAGGCCCTTTTGGAAGAAATTATCTTTGGATTCTTAATATAAAATGAATATACAGTTTTTATATGTTATGGTTTCCAATTTAATTTTACCTCAGTAATATTACTAAATTGTTTTATTCCTTTAAGTCCAGGTATATGTTTGTAAGCTACCTGTTACACGATAACAATGCTAGAATTTCTCAGGATTTAATAATATTTTTAAAAATACACAACAGGTAAGGGCAGGAGGACTGAGCAGAAAGATTATTGTAGGACAGATAAATCTTGCTTCAGAATCTATCTTCAGGCTGGAGAAATAAGAAATCAATTTTTCATAATATGACTTTCAATATAACAATTATGCACATCTTCATGAAAAAAGATATAAAAATTGTCAGATTCTTACTCAGATAATGAAAATATTGGATGTGAGACAAGTAAGAATGCTAGAAGCTATTCTATGTGCAAAAGACAAAAAATAAGGAAGGATGCCAGTGGATGATAGGGCTAAAGCTAGTATACTCAGTGTATATCTACACCGTGCAAATGATTCTTAATGTGTAAGTCAGAGTTGTTATCTAGACTCAGAAAATGCTAAAAATCTGATGCTTTCACCTACATAAATATAAACCAGATACGGTGGTGAAGAAGGTTAAGGCAGGAGAATCCCAAGTTGTTTTCAGCCTTAGAAAATTAACGAGGCTATAAGCAATTTACCAAGACTGTGTCTCTAAATATAAAAAATTAAATAATAAAAGGATTGGGAATGTGGCTCAGTAGTTAAAGGACCCTGGGTTCAATCTCTGGTACCAAGAGAAAAAAAAAAGAAAAAGAAAACAATTCAGCATTATGTTCCTTTGGCAACCTCACATATTATGATAACTATAGACTGCTCCTGCAAGTTTCCAAGCTCTCCCTGGAGGTCAGTATTTTCCTCACAAAAACACTGACACAGAGCCCCTCTGCAGAATTAACTAGATGCCTTTGCCTCTTTACCACCCTAGGCTAGCAGAAGAGTAAGTAAAAGGCCTAGAGACATTCTGTTGCCTCTTTTCCTCCAGTTTTGTCTTAAAGTGTTCTTGAATATGAGGAGAAAGTCTGAGTTCAATTTCAGGATTCTAATTAAGTATATACTATAATAAAAACAAACACATTTCAACTAAAAGTTTCTCAAGTACCTAAGAAGAAGAGCGTCACCTTGCTTTGATTGTTTAAATAATCTAGTGAAGAGCAATGAGTTGACTCTTTTCTAACCTGCTAGAAAACTTATTTTTGCATAAATTATAGGCCAAGTAAAAACTAGCTGTGTCAACACTGTGGTGTGCGTGGTCTCCAGTGGAAAACAAGTAATAGTGTAACATTAGAAGATCATCCGTTAGAATTAGAACCATATGACTTTAAAAATCAAAATGGAAAAAGCATTCTGGAATTCTTTTTGTCCAGTCTTTGAATGATTGCCAAGTGAGTTCTTCATGGCTATGATTATAACTTTGAGGACCATATAGTAAAAAGCCTTTCAAGCCAATCAGTATTTCAGGCCATGAGGCATTCTCTAGGTCTTTTTCCTGCTCTCTTGCAAGCCTAGGGTGGTAACTCAGAATACATGTCTTTGTCATGGGTGATGCACTTTTCACTGAGGTCAGCAAGAACCTTAAAACTCTTATAGACCCTGTTTGTAGAAAACTGAGTACTGGGACTGGGGCTGCAGTTCAGTGGAAGAGCGTTGCCTAATATATGTGAGGTACTGGATCTGATCCTCAACACCACATGAAAATAAGAAAACAAATTAATAATAAAAAAGAAAGAAAACTTTAAAAAAAGAAAGAAATCTGAGTTCTTATTTGGTTCTGTTTATTGAACCTTGTTCATGTTTTGCTTGAGACTAAGCATGTGGCATGAAAAAGACATCTTGGAGCATAATTAGGTTCTAAAAGTTCCTCTTAGAATTCCAAAGTAAAAAGCAAATTCTTCACATTGGATTAGTGGCGGAAACCTTCAAACTGTGCCATAATTAATGACCTGAGTATGATTCCTGAAACATATTTAATATAAACTTTATTAACATATGATGGTATCCCAGCTCTGAGCTTATCAAAATCTCAAAAACAAGGTATAAGGAAGAATCCCATTTGAAAGAATTACAAACACATCTGGTGTTTAAAGCAGTGTGTCTTTTTTTTTTTTTACCTCTAGCTGCTTTCTTATACTGTTGTTTCATTTAAGTGGGTAGAGTTGTTATGTGTTAACTAAAACTCATTTCTTCTGCCTTGTGAGGGTGGAGTTAGACTACATGTTGTAACTTCCTTTACAGTCAGATTTGGTCATGTCACTAAAATCCAACTAAAGAATGTGGGCAGAAATGATGTCCTTCCTTTTATTGACCTCACACCTTCTCTCTCTTCCCTTATGGATTGTCTAGATACAGGGTTCTAATAGAGGGCTCCAAGGCCATACAAGAAGACAGAGGCAGGATGCAAGGAGCCTGGTTCTCTGAATAATGGCAGACAAGACTGCCAACTGACTAGAAATTTCCAAACTGATCTTTATGTGAATGAGAAATAAACTTTGTTTTGCTAAGTCACTTTTAGTGTTTTTAAATATTATATATAATTGAATGTTACTCTATGTTATATGTGGGCCTGTTTCCATCCAATTCTTAGCTATTCTCCAGTTTTCTTGTGTAGTTTTGCTATAACTCTCCAGGCAAATCTGACTCAATTCTCTTTCAAAGTAAAATACTTCAAAGGCACATCTTTAATTTCATGATCCTCAAGCTTCAACTGACATGGGTGTATTCAACTCTTCCATACTCCTTAAATATTCTTATAATCATGAATCTTAGACCCCTTTGGAAAACTTCAGGTGATCTCCCCAAAAACAAAAAGAAAAGAAAAGGAAGCCCATAAACACAAACACATGTTTAAATTGCCTGAGAGATCAGAGATCCCTGAAGTTCACAGAGCCCATGCTCCAGGTTTAAGCAATGACAAAGTCAGTTTCATACAAGTTATCTCACACTGAGTTGCCCTGTCTTCAGAATTAGATAAAAGGATTTGAGAGTCAGAGTCTTGATAAATTGCCCAGGCAGGGCTTGAACGTGCTATCCTCCTGCCTTGACCTCCATAGTCACTGGTACTACAGATTTGCACCTTCATGCCCAGCTCATGTATCTATTTCATTAGTGAACCTTTAAAGGCTGATAATCAGTCACTTGAATTTTCCCCCTTTTTGAATAGCCTGTTCATTTTTTTGCCCATGTTTATATTGTGGTATTGTCTTCTTTTTAAAAGGTCTTTAAGAACTTTTTATACATTAATGATATTAAGTATTTGCCACAATTATTGAAGATTTCATTCCCTCATATTGTTGCCATATTTTCCAAAATAAAGCTATTTGTTTCTTCCTTCCTACATTCCTTCCTTGCTTTCTTTATCTTAATTTCTTTCACTAATAATCTTTTTAATATTTTTTGATCAATGTGCATCTGTTCTCATAATTGTGATTGATATAATGTGTTGCATAAAGTATTCAATTTATGAGGTGTTTGCAAAGAAGTGGCTAACACACTGGCAGCTATAAGAACAATTGCTGCTTCAAAAGTGATAGCAATAATAGTGGCTCTGAAAGTAGTGAAAAAACCTATATGACTAAGTACTATTAATTCATCATTGGGTATAGATAAGACATTATTCTATGGACAGGTAGGAGACCTGGAACCCATCCATGAGTTCATTGTTTTAAAATTATTTTTGCAATAATACTTAAACTGATATTATGGGTAGAATAATAAGGGGCATTATTTCCTTGAAGAGTAACTTTACAGAGCCATGGTTCACAGTGAAATAATTGTCTTCTCATTTAAGGCAAGCATCTGTATGCCTTATTGACAAAGTGCCAGAAAATAAATATTGCTGGCTTTGTGGGCAATATGATCTCTGTCACAATTATTGAACTCTGCTATTAAAGCATGGAAGTAGCCACAGTCAATATGTAAATGAACAAATGTGACTAGGATCCAATAAATTTTTATTTGCAAAATGTGGCTGATGGGAAGAAGTTTATCAACTTCTGTTTATTTTTTTTCTCATTTGCTTTATTATTATTATTATTATCATTATTATTATTGGTAAACCCTATGTGGCTAAGGCCCCTGAATATTTCAAACAAGGATGGGGATGGGGTCACCATTTTTGAGCGCTGCCTCTGACTTGAGGATGAAGGGAGTGAAACCACTTTGTCCTCTACCTCACCATCAAATCATTGTGTCTTAGACTGCTTGTAGAGGCACAGGCTTGGAAGCCAGACCACCTTTGTTCAAAGCCCAGCCATGACAAAAAACCAGCTGTGTGACCTTGGATCAATTTCTTTACATTTGCATGCCTCAGTCTTCTCCTCTGCAAAACAGGGGATGGTGATGACATTCTGCCTTTGAGGCTGTGGTGGGGATTAAATTAATTAAGACAAAAAATGCAGAAGTGGGCCAGGCACATGTGGTGTTTGATACTGGAAACATACAACTGTAATCTGAGCATCTGCCAAAGATAGGGCCTGTGGGAGATCAACCTCTCATGTGACTAAGAACTCCCCTGCTGGTGATGTGGCATCAGGCACCCATGTTGCTAGACTGCCCCACTCTTCTAGGGTTTGAGTGACTTGTGTCTTCCTTCCCAGGCTTGTCTTGCTACAGCCCCATGGGTGAAGCTATGCCCACCTGTTCCTTTGTAATATAACCCCTTGCCGTGTTTAGGTAGAATCATCTAGAAGTACCTTGTGTGTCTCCTTCTCTGACTATGCCTTTGAGTGTGCTTACCCAGATGTCAGTCAACCTGATCATAGTGGACATCAGGAAAATAGGCTCAGCCCCCTGAAACCTAACCCCTTGCCTCATTTGAATAGCTTCTCCTCAGTATAAAGGGTCAGCACATGCTCTCTCTCTTCTCTCTCTCTCTCCTCCTTCTCTCTCTCTCTCTCTCTCTCTCTCTCTCTCTCTCTTCCTGCAGACCCTTAATGTCAGAAGGAGCTCTCACAGCAACCCCCCAAAAAAGGTCTTTGTGTCTCTTGTGTGATTATTTTGCACAGCCGGTTAGCACAATTTTCCTGGAGTGACACCTGAGCCTTTTAGTCATGAGAACAGAAACCAAAGCTAGGACCTACACCTTGGTGAAAGGTGTTTCAAAATCATTGCTCTAGCCCCTCAGAATTCAACATGAGTGTGGAGTGTTGTTACCCTGTTTCTCCAGACTAGGAAAGAAGACTTGAAGAGGAAGGATCATGGGGGTGTCCTGCAGTGGCAGAACAGAATACGGTGATGGTTTTATTTTTATATCACTCATTTTCAAGCAAGTGGAATTTGGAAAACCCTATTCCCACCAAGAGGACTCATGGCAATGTTAGAGACATTTTCTTGTTGTCACAACTTGGAGGAACATGAAAGCTTTGCTACTTGGCCACAAGGGGTGGAGCCCTGGTACACTGCTCAGGTATCCTCCCATGAACAGGAAAACCTCATCCTATGAAGGATGCTTCCAGCCATCATACAGCAAGGCTAAGATGGAAAATCCCTGTCTTAAATACACTGCTTCATCAGGGTTTTCTCAGATAAGGATTTCAGTGTAAGTTGACAATTTGGGGGTGCTCCTAAGAAGCATGGGTATCAGGGAGTTCAAGTGAGACAGGGTAGTAAAGATCAAGAATAGGGGGCTATTACCAAGTGGTTTCTATAAGAGGCAACTGTGCCTAATCTTCTTGGGGACCCCTGAGAGGCTGTGTACAGCATGCACATTTCAGAGCTTGCTCACCTGAGGTGCAAGGGAGCTGGTATTTATGCATCAACACTGTCAGCCATGGCTGAGGGATGCTCCAGGGAGAATGCTGAATTTCTGAAACTTCCAACATGCCTCACTGATGGGAAGAAGGGAGACTGGTGGCCAGAAAACCTTTCAGGTAAATGTTGTTCTTTGAGGTGGGGAGCTGCAATTAAAACAATCTGTCCAGAATGGAAAGTGCCAAGGACTATGGGTGTTCACAGCTGGCCTGTTCTTCTGGCCACATTGATTTTCAGGAGAAAATCATAAATATACCCCAAATAAGCATCCAGCATTCAGCCTTGCTTTCAACAAGGGTGAGAAAATTATTGGTTAGATGAAAATCTGCAGGAAGCATTTTACTGGGAAGAGCTCCAAGGGATTTGGCCTTCACTGATTAGCAGGCTCACCAGTGAGGTCATAATGCATGGCAATCTTAGGGGTAGGAACTCAGGTTTTGGGAAATGGAACAGAAGCCAGCTCCACATCTTGGGGAACTTCACTCTTACATACAGCATATTCAACACTGGGGCAAAAAACTCTTGGTATAGAGCCAGGGTTACTTGAGAGACCTATTACCATGGGGATGATGGGAGGGCTCCAAAGTCTGATGCTGTTCAGCAATGGCCATGCTAGTTGCTCTGTAACACTGGGTGAGGTGGCAAACAAGGCATTTATCCTAATTGTCTATGAAAGAACATCATGAGTGAAAGTACAGTCTAACCCAAGAGACATAATACCTGACTCTAAAGCCTATTCCAAGCCCCAGGTGGTGCTTGGCCATGAATGAAAGCCAGGAAAGTAAGGTGCCTGGCTCCAAGAGCCTACCCTTGTCAGGGAGGACATCTGTCTGCTTTTCCAAAGAGCATCTCACTGCTCAGTGTATGATCACTTATGCAAATGGAGGTGCATCAAATGGGATCAACATGGCTGCAGAGGGTTAAACAAATGAGTTCAACAGAAGAAGCTGGGACTCAATACTGTTATTACAGCCGCCCAGAGAGTGCCACCTAAGTGCCAGGCCCCCTTCTGTGTGCTTTTTAAAGATTCATTCATTGGATTCATACAGCACCCCATGATCATGATGAGCTTCCATTGGCAATCACCATGAAAACCACATAGCATCTATATCCATGATTATGTATTGATGAATCTAAATTGAAGATTTGACATTGATGAATCTATATCAATGAATTGTTATCAATGAATCTATATCAATGAAATTATATATTAAATAATTGATATCAATGAATCTACATCAATGAATATAATCGATGAATCAATATCACTAAATGTATATTGATATTGCTGATAGCAGGCCCGCCCTGGCCCCTGGAATTCAACCCCCAGTCTTTTGTTATGCATGTCAATGTGGCCAGCTCACAAGGCCATGACACAGGCTTGTGGTTTCCTGTTTATCTGCCTCGAGCATATGTGTCTCTGGGAACAGCTTGACCTGTTCGAGCTTTCTGATAGGGGACGGGTGGCTTAACCCAAGGACGCAGTTACCGCTTTTCCCTCCTCGCTTTTGAGTAATTTTCCACATCTGTTAATAAAGGTATATAAGGAGAATAAATTTGGCAATAAATGCGCGCACGCCTCCTCCTGGATGAAGAACTTTGGTGTCCTGTGTATTTATTAACCCCACTGTCTCTCCCTGGACTCGGCTTCATTAGCTGGGCACGGCAGATATGTCATATCAATGAATCTGTATTAATGAATTGATATTGATTTATCAATATCAATGACTATATGAATTAATCTATATCAATGAAATGATATCAATAAATCTCCATCAAAAAATAGAAATCACCTAATCAATATTGATGCATCTGTATCAATGATACTGATATTAAAATATCAATGTCTAATGTTATATCATGAATTGTTATGAGTGAATCATTATCAATTCATTGATCTTAAAGAGTCAATATTGGGCTGGGATTGTAGCTTAGTGGAAGAGCACTTGCCTAGCATGTGTGAAGCCCTGTGTTTGATTCTCAGCACCATATATAATTAAATAAAATAAAGATCCATCAACAACTAAACTAAAAATATTTTTTTTAAGAAAACAGTCTAAGATACCATCTCACTCCAGGAAGAATGGCAGCCATTATGAAGTCAAAAAACAACAGTGCTTGCAAGGATGTGGGGAAAAGTGTACACTTATTCATTGCTGGTGGGACTGCAAATTGGTGGAGCCAATCTGGAAAGCAGTATGGAGATTCCTTGGAAAGCTGGGAATGGAACCACCATTCAACCTAGCTATTCTCCTTCTCAGACTATTTCCCAAAGACCTAAAAAGAGCGTACTATAGGAATACAACTACTTCGATGTTCATAGCAGCACAATTCACAATAACTAGACTGTGGAACCAAACTAGATGCCCTTCAATAGATGAATGGATAAAAAAATGTGGAATGTATACACAATGGAATATTACTCAGCACTAAAAAAATAACAAAATCATGGCATTTTCATGGAAATGGATGGCATTAGAGCAGATTATGCTAAGTGAAGCTAGCCAATCCCTAAAAAACAAATGCTGAATGTCTTCTTTGATATAAGGAGGGCAACTCAAAATAGAGCAGGGAGGAAGAGCATGAGAAGAAGATTACTATTAAACAGGGACAAGACGTGAGAGAGAGAAGGGAAATTGCATGGAAATGAAAGGAGACCCACATTGTTATACAAAATTAAATATAAGAGGAGATGAGGGAAGAGGTAAAAAAAAAACAAGAGAGAGAAATGAATTACAGTAGATATGGTAGAGAGAGAAGATGGGAGGAGAGGGGAGAAGAGGGGGGATAATAGGGGATAGGAAAGGCAGCAAAATACAACAGACACTAGTATAGCAGTAGGTATAAATATGGATGTGTAACCAATGTGAATCTGCAATCTGTACATGTGGTAAAAATGGGAGTTCATAACCCACTTGAATCAAATGTATGAAAAAATATGATATGTCAAGAGCATTGTAATGTTTTGAACAACCAATAAAAAAAATTAAAAAGTCAGTATTGATAAATTTTCATCAATGTATCTATATCAATAATCTATATTGATGAATCTAAATCAATACATCAATATCAGTGTATTTACATCTCTAAAATATATTGATTGATATATATCAATGAATCTATATAGACGAATTGATCTCAATCTACATCAATTGATATGATGAATTGTTATTGATTAATCAAATCAATGAATAGATCTAATTGAATCTACATTAATTTGTCAGTATTAAGAAACTATGTTATGCTGATTAATCTATATAAAGATTATATAATCTATATAGAATCTATATAAAAGATTCATATCAATGAATCTATATTGATGAAAGGATGTATTAAAGAATCAATACCAATGAATCTATACCAACAAATTTATATTGATGAATATATACCAATATACGTATACTAATAAACCTGTATTGATGAATTTATATTGATGAATTAACATTAATGAATCTATATCAATAAATCTGTATCAATGAATCTAAATCATGTATCTGTTGATGAATCTGCATGGAAGATTCTATATCAATGAAATAATATTGATAAATTAAGTTTGATGAATCCATATTAATGAATCAGTATCAATGAATCTATGTCTATGAATTTATATCTATGAATTGAAAACAATGAATCTAATTTGATGAATTGACATATCACTACCAATGATTCTCTATCAATTAATTGATATCAATGAATAGATATTAATGAATTGGTATCAATGAGCTCTTTTAGTCAGTTTTTATTGCTGCTGTGACAAAAGGATCACCAGAACAATTGTATAGAAAGAAAAGTTTATTTGAGGGTTCACAGTTTCAGAGGTCTTAGTCCATAGAAGGCTGTCTCCATTCCTTGGGGCTCGAAGTGAGGCTGAACATCATGGCAGGAGAGGGTGGCAGAGGGAAGCAGCTCATATCACCATGATCAGAAAGCAGATAAAGAGATACAAAATATATATCCCAAAGCCACACCCCAATTTCCACCTCCTCCAGCCACCCCCTATCACTTCAGTTATCATTCAGTAAATCTATATCAGGGAATTAAATCACTGATTAGGTTATGACCCTCACAACCCAATCATTTCTCCTATCACTGATTGGGTTAAGACTCTCACAACCCAATCATTTCTTCTTTTAACCTTCTTGCATTGTCTCACATCTGAGACTTGGGGGATGCTCACACCAAACCATAACAATGAATCAATATTGGCCAATCTATATTGACAAATCTACATCAATGTAACAATATCAATAAATGTATATTGATGTATACATGTTGATGTATCTAAATCAATGAATCTCTTCTGATCAATCAATATAGATGTATTGATATTGATGAAACTGTATCAATCTATATTGAAAAATCTATCAATGAACCTATATCGATAAATTGATATTGATGAATACATAGTAATGAAATTGAATATTGGTGAATCTACATCAATGTATTGATAGATGTATCTATATCTATTCATTGATATCAAATCAATATTTATATATCTATATTGATTCATAGATATTGATTAGTTGATATCAATATATTAATATTTATCAATCTATATAGATTTACCTATATTGATAAATCTATATCCATGAATCTATTTTGATGAAGAATCATATCAGTGAATTGATAACAACAAATGGATACTGATGAATCTACATTGATGTATCTACATTGATGAATCTGTATTGGTGAATCTATATTAATAAATTGATATCAATAAATCTACATTAATTCATTGATGTGATGAATCCTTGTTGATGAATCAAAATTGATGAAATTATATTGATGAAACAAATTTGATGAATTGATATTGACTGATCTACATCAGTGAATCTATGTCAATGAAACAATATTGATGAAACTAGATTGATGAATCTATATCAATGATATCAATGAATATCAATGAATATGATATCAATGATGATATCAATGAATCTATATTGATAATTTGATATCAATAAATCTATTTTGAAGAATATATATCCATAAGTCAACAATTAATCTAAATTGATAAATTGATATCAATAAATCCATATCAATGAATCTATATCAATAAACTAATATCAACGAAGTGTTACCAATGAATCCACATTATGAATCTAAACCAATGAATCCATATTAATGAATTTAAATCAATTACTTGATATATATAAATTCACATTGATGGATCTAATGGATGAATTGATATCACTGAATTTAAATCAATGAATCAATATCTACAAAATGATATTGATGAATCTTTATTGATTAATCTATATCAAAAAAAATCAATGAATCCATTTTGATTAGTATAAATCAATGAATCAACATCTATGAAATAATATCAATGAATCTCTTTCAACTAATATATATCAAGTAAAATATCAATCTACATCAATGAAATGATATTGATGAATCAATATCAATGAATTAATATTGATTAATCTATATCAAAGTTTATATGATAAAATGATATCAATAAATCTATATTCATGAATCTATATCAATGTATTTTTAATTATTTAATTAATTTATTTATGTGGTGCTGAAGGTAAAACCCAGTGTTTCACACATGGTAGGCAAGCACTCTACCACTGAGACACAACCTTATCCTGAATATCAATGTATTTTTTTATTTTATATAGTATGAGTTACACATGATAGTATAATGTATTTGTACATATTATACATATATGGAGTATAACCTCTTATTCTTATGGTTGTACATGATGTAGAATTACATCGATCATGTAATGACATATGCACATAGGTTAAAAATGTCCATCTATTATATTTTCAATTTCCATTCCCCCTCCCTTTTCTTAATTCTCTTTGTCTAATCTGAATTATTCTATTCCCCTCCTTATTGAGAGTTCATTAGCATATCAGAGAAAACATTCAGCCTTTAGTTTTTGAGGAATTGGCTTATTTCCCTTAGCATTATATTCTTCATCTCTACCCTATTGCTGAAAAAATGCCATAATTTTATCCTTATTTAAGGCTGAGTAACATTCCATTCTGTATGTATGTGTGTGTGTGTGTGTGTGTGTGTGTGTGTGTGTGTGTGTGTATTGTATGCATGACATTTTCTTAACCTATTCATCTGCTGAAGGGCACTTAGGTTGGCTTCAAAGGTTAGCTATTGTGAATTGAGCTGCTATAAACATTGATGTGGCTGCATCACTGTAGTATGCTGATTTTATTTCCTTTGTATATAAATCAAGGAGTTAGATAACTGAATAAAATGTTGGTTCCAAGTTTTCTGAGGAAATCTTCATGCTTCATTCCATAGGGGTTGCACCAGTTTGCAGTCCCACCAGCAATGTATGAGTGTATCATTTACCCACATCCTGGTCAACATTTATTGTTACTAGTATTTTTAATAATTACCCTTCTGACTGGAGTAAAATATGTAAGTGTAGTTTTGATTTGTATTTGTCTAATTTGTAGAGATGTTTAACATTATTTTCATGCATATGTTGTCTGCATTTCTTCTTTTGATAAGTGTCTGTTTAGTTCTTTTTCCTATGTATTAATTAGGTCTTTTTTAACAATTATTATTTTAGTTATATGCGGACACAATGTCTTTATTTTATATTTATGTGGTGCTCAGGATAGAACCCAGTGCCTCATGCATGATAGGTGAGTGCTCTATCTCTGAGCCATAATCTTAGCCCTGGGTCATTTGTTTTTTGCTATCAAGTTCTTTGTGTTCTATATTCTGTGTGCAGAAATATATATATATATATATATATATATATATATATAATTACTATAAATATATAGTCATTGGACACAATATCTTTATTTTATTTACTTATTTTTATGTGGTCCTAAGGATTGAACTCAGGGTCTTTCACATGCTAGGCAAGCACTCTATAGCTGAGCTCTGTGCAGAAGCTTTTTAATTTTATTCCATCCACCTAATGAATTTAATTTTATTTCTAGACATTTAGGAGTCTTTTTAAAAAGTTGTATCCTGTGTTGACATATTGGAGTGTTGGGCCTACATATTCTTCTTGCAATTGCAGAATTTCTGTTCCAATTCCTAGGTATTTGATTCAATTTTAGTTTTGTGCAGGGTAAGAGGGGTTAATTCCATTGTACTATACATGGATTTTCAGTTTTCCAAGCACCATTTGTTGAAGGGGCTTTGTTTTCTCCAATGTGTGTTTTTGGCACCTTTGTCTAGAAACAGATAACTATGGGTTTCTGTCTTTCTTTTGTATTGTATCCCACTGGTCTTCATTCCTATTTTGGTGCAATGTTGTTTTTATTTTTATAGCCCTTTAGTATATTTTATATTCAGTATCATGATGCCTCTAATATTGCTGTTTTTTTGCTCAGGATTTCTATTGCTATTCTGAGTTTCTTGTTTTTCTGTGAATTTTAGAACTGATATTTTTAATGCTTTGAAAAATGTCACTTGTATTCTTATGGGGATTGCATTGAGCCTGAATTATACTTTTGATAGGATGGACATTTTGATCATGTTATTCTGCCTATCTGTCCATCTTCTAAGTTCTTTTTTAATTTTTTTCTTCAGTATTCTGGAGTTTTCATTATAGAGTTTCTTCATATCCTTCATTAGATTAATTCCAAAATATTTTTGATTGATATAATGGGATAGTTTTCTTTAATTTTTTGGAATATTTATCACAGCAGTATCTGAAAATGATTGATTTATGTTTTTCTTGTATCCTGATACTTTACTAAATTGATCATTCTAGATATCTTCTTGTGGAATATTTTGAGTCTTCTAAATTTAGAATCATGTCATCAGCAAACAGACTATTTTATTTCTTTTTTTCCTATAAGGTTCCCTTAATTTTCTTCTCTTGCCTAATTGCTCTGGATAGAGTTTTAAGCACTAAGTAGAACCAAAAGTACTGGTAAGTTTGGACATCCTTTTATTGTGTCTGTTTTTACAGGAAATGCTTTCAGTTATTCTCCATTTAGTATAATGTAAGCTTTACAATTTTGAGGTAATTTCCTTATATCCTTAGTTTTCTAATGTTTTAAACATAAATGGTAGATGTACTTTTTCAAATACTTTTTCTGGATCTATTAAGACAATCATGTGATTTTTTCATAAATTTTTATGTAGTAAATTACAATTACTGATTTGTATATGTTGAACCTACCTTGCATCTCTGGACTGAAACCCTCATGATCACAATGCACTAACATTTTTAAAAAATATATTTTGTTGTAGTCAAGGTTGTTACTCAGTGGTAGAGCACTTGCCTAGCATGCAAGAGGCACTGGGTTTGATCTTTAAAATCACATAAAAATAAATAAAATAAAGGCATTCTGGTCATCTATAACTTCAACCAAAAAATTAATATATTTTTCAGTTGCAGATGGACACAATACCATTATTTTATTTATTTTTATGTGATGCTAAGGATCGAATCCAGTGCCTTACACATGCAATATAAGCACTCTGCAACTGAGCTACTGCCCCAGCCATTTACTAACATTTTGATGTGTTTTTCTATGCAGTCTACCAATATTATATTAAGAAATTTTGCATCTATGTTCATCAAAGGTATTTACTTCAAGTTTCCTTCCCTTGCTAAGTCTCATTTAATTTTAAGAATTTATATTTGTTCCCTGATTTCATCTTTATTTATTTTTCAAAGATGAATCTATCTTCAGGTATTAGAGAGGCTTTTATTTTTTATCTTGTCATGGATTTCTAATTTATTGCTTATTATCTGTTAGATTGTAAGAAATTCTCCTCAGTTTTATGTTTGTTGTAGTTTGATTTGTGATGTAAAATATGATTAAATATTTTATGTCATATTGAGAAAGTAAATTCAATCATTGATTAAATAAATATTCTATAGATGTCTGTTAGGTCCATTTGATTCAGAGTATTTTTTAGTTTTGTGCAATCTTCGCTAAGTTTATGTCTGTATTATCAATCTAGTGGTGATAGAGTTGTGCTAACTTTACCTAGTATTATTGAATTGTGGTCTATTTGATTCTTAATATGAAGAAGAGTTTTTTATGTACATAAAATATAAATATTTATAATTGGTATATGTTGTTGTTGGATGATTCCCTCAACCAATAATGAGGTGATTTTCTTTGTCTCTTCTGAAGAATTTTGGCTTGAATTCTATTTTTTTCAAATCTCCATCTCTATTATATTGATCTGACACTTTCTATGTTTTCTAATTTTACTCCTTACATCTTCTATTATCTCATTGAAAAAATTTAACTATGAATTTCTCAATATTTTTCTCTAAAATTTTCTAAGCCATTGTTCAATGCAGTCACTTGCTGAAGTGCTATAGACCATTTGAAGTCCTCTTCATATTTCTTCCATGTCTACTCTATTGGGACGGTTATTTCTTTTTCAATTAAGGAAGGGATTACTTTGTAAGCTTTATCTTTAGTGCCTTGGGTTGGACAGGTAAATTCAATGTGTAGTCTTTTTATATTCCCTGTAACAGTACCATTTGAGAAAAGTCATTGAACCCTATTTATTTTCTTCTTAATTAAAATGAAAAACTTGTTGATATTGTACTTCAATGTTCCTGTAATCCAGGTATAATCTTGCAGTAGAGTTATGAAACAAATTGAAAGATTAGTTATTAAATATAGTAAACTGCTAAAACATTAAACAAGGATTTAATAGGGCAAAAAGAAGAATTGGGTAAAAGAAAGAAAAAAAGAAACAAAAGAAGACAAGAAGTAATATACACAAAGATGAAAGGGACTTGTTTAGTAGCTCTATTTAGTGGCTCATATGGATGAGGAAAATCCTGAAGAAAATTTAAACAATTTAAAACTGGCCATGCAGGGATGTATATGAAATTATATAGACTTTATATACTCAGAAGTAAAAACTATTTTGTTTCAGACTCTAAGATAGAAACCTGGGGAACCTATGTGAAATGTATAGAACAAAAAAGACAAACACTATTTAGGTATGATGGATAAATTGAGATAAGATTTGGCTTTTTAAGGAAAATGAGATAATGGTGGTAAATATACAGATTAAGTTTTAAAAAATCACACTTATGTGATGGTATTATTTATCAGTAGTTGTACGAGACAGATTGGAGCCAACCACAACATAGAAAAGTGTAGCTCATATTTCTGAAAACAATCTGATATTTCCTACAAAAACTTCTGAGGATAATCTGATATTTTCAATGATACTTTGGACTTGTGTGTTTCCTAATGGTCACTTGGAGAGGCATGGAGATCAAAGCTGTCTTCAACAAAATTAATACATATTCAAGGTGCTCAAGATGCTAATAAGTATAAACTGAGGCATACCAAGAGCATATACCTAATCACATCCATGTAGATACAAACACATAAAACACTTAAGTAGGACAGGAAAAAAATAAATATTTGCATCTATCACAATTGTCCACCTCTTAATACCTAGTGAGATTATTTGCATCTACAAAATAAATGTACATAATGACTTCATAGCAGCAGCTGAGACAATAGTCACTAACATATTGGACCTCTTAAGTCAAAATTTAGAACATAGAAGCAGGTAGAAATGGTATGTTTTTCCATGGTTTAATTCATGATTCATTTACTGGAATGGACGAAAATTTTGACATTATGGGCATCGCAATATGTTGGCAACCTTTAGTTAAATCATCCCAGAAACCTAAAAAAAAATAGCATGGAAACAATAGAATTTTTGTATGCACATTCTTGGCAGTGGCACATGTTACTTCCACTCATTTCCAGTTTTAGAAAGCTTAATCTTATGATCAGTGCTAACTACAAGGCAGCTTGATAAATATAATTGAGTAGTATGCCCAGGATGAAAGAAAATAACTGGCAGTCTCTGTTCCATTCACAAATGACATCTTGTGCAAATAAAATCATCTGAGAATACATTGACACTGAAAGGAAAGTGAGGAATGGGGAGTCAGGCTAGCGAGAAATGAAAGGTGAAGATCAGGCAGAGATATACACAGTTTATTTGTCATAGCTGACAAATAAATTCCATCTCTCCATAGATGGAGAGTGGCAACACAGGCTTGGGTTTAGAGACTTTTAAAGGGGTGACTCAGTGGTTAATACCACATGGGTCCTAATGTGGGCAGTTAAGGGTAGGATTGGTCTGAGAGAGTGGTGAGCCTTTCTCAGAAAGGCCTTTGGGTGGAAAGTGAAATTTTTTCTTCAGATGGCAGCTGTCACTTCAGATGGCCATATAGATCCTAGCAAAGACCTTACATTCCCGTCTTTTTTTTTTTTTTTGCTTTTTTTAGGGCCCCATAAGGGACAGGGTCATTGATCAACCTTCTGTAGCTTATTCCTGCTGAGATGGGCCATCATCTGGACCCTTGTTAGAGGTGCAGGGTGTCACTGAGGCAATGGTGATGGTCAGGTGGTTCTGGACAATGCTGACACTGGACAGCTTGACTTTTTAGAGGGGTTGAAGTCCTGTAAAACAACCTGATTCATGGTTTGGTTAGAGATTAATTGAATCTGGTTTTGAATGAATCTAATGATGTAGGGGGCAAGCATTGGTAAAAGGCCTATGACAAGAAGAGAAGTCAGGAAAGAAGTGCTCACTGGAGAAGGGGGTTACTTAGCTGCCATCCTTCAGTTCCAATGACAGTGGGAAGCTTGGAGGCCTGAAGGAGATCAGAGATAAAGGGGCATTAGTAATTGAAGTTCCCTTGGTGGTAAGGAATCTCTGCTCCATTCAATAGCAATATGGGAGAGAAATATGTGGAAAACAGACTTAGAGTAAGTGTAGACAATGAGGCAGGCTCCCTTTGCCCAAGTGAAGGCTTTGATGAGGGCAACTACATCAGCCTGCTTATTGGATGTATTATTAGGGAAGGGAGCTTCTTCTACAACCAACCAAGGTTAGAGAGACTATAGCACACCTACCCAATGAACTTCCTCCTGAAGAAAAGAGAAGCCATCTGTGAACCATGTGTATATTGCCTGGAGCAAGGGGCCTTCCTGTATATGGGAGAAATGGGTAAGAAACTCCTCCAGAGTTTCAATGCATAAATGGGTAACAGGAAAAGAGGTGGAAGAGTCCTGAGAAGTGGGGAAGAGAGCAACAGAGTTTAAAGGTGAACACGTGTGGAAAGTGAGACTAGGATCTTCCACTAGAGAAACCTATAGAGTTAAAAGGCAACAGGGGGTGAGGAATGTAAACCCTTGTAGGTGAGCAGTTCCTTTAGGTGATTGGGAACCAGGATGGTAAGTGTGGCCTCAAAGGTGAGTTTCTTTGACTTGTTAATGAGTAAAGAGGCTGTGGCCAACATTGGTAGGTAAGGGTAAAGTTAATTTTTTTTTCCTTAGGCCTCCTATTGAGCCTACTGAGTCTGTCCTTTGTATTTCAATGTTAGCTTCAGTGTGGCCTTGGCCAGGGATATTATGTGTAGGACTTTACCATGTAGGTGAATTCTAGGTCCTTTGTATGTCTAGAAATAGGGTCTCTGGAGGAATCCAGAGTTTTAGTGGCAGGTGGAAGCTGAGGAGGGCAACAAGAGGAGCAAAAAAAGGCTTTGAATGGAGAAAGGAGAAAGCCTGCACATTAGGGATTTTCTTCCATTTTTCTGAGGACTAGCAAAAGTTATGAAGATTGGAAGGTTGAATTGATCAATAGACCTTTAGATCAGAGCCAAATGGAGTGGGGCTAAGTGGGGAAGAAAGTAGTCATGAATCAGGTGGGATTTAAGAGTTCCCCATTGTTGGGTGTGTGTGGGAGGATTTTTGCTGAAGTTAAGTTTTCTTCTAGCGAAAATATCATAGAATCCCTTACTCCTCCCCCTCCTCTCTGAAGGGCTCCAAGCCGAAGAGTGTGCCAAATTCAATGGTTTTTTCAATCAATACCCTCAAGACCCAGTGTCTGGAACTAATAGAGGGAGTCACCTGCTACTTTCCTAGTCTTGGGCTTTGCCTGTAGAGTGTCTTGGTTGCCTGGCGAGGGATTTTTTGCGCTCTGCTGAGCAGCTAAAAACCAAGACCAAAGAGTGAACTTGCCAAGGGAAAGGTGAAAGGCGAGTGACTCATCTGAGATTCAAGCAAGAGATTTTATTGGGGGGCTGCCTAAAGGGGAAAAAAAGAAGAGGTAGAGAGCAGAGAGAGGAGAGGAAGAGGACAGAGAGAAAGAGAGTAGAGAAAGAGAGGTGAGAGAAAGAGAAAGAGAGTAGAGGGAGAATAGAAGGAAGAGGAAGAGAGCAGAGTTTGAGGGCAGAGTGTGAGCTTGCAATCTTAAGCTTAAGAAGGACTGTGTAGGTGCCATGGTAGGTGCCGATTGGCAGGGTGAATCAGGAACAGCAAGTGTTCACTGTGTCCTGTAAGGATTGGTCAAAAAACTTTTAAATTTGGCACTCATAAACTTGGTGCTCTTCGGAGAGGAGAGGGCAGAGTAAGGGATTTTGTGATGTTCTTGCAAGATGGAAACTTCAGTGGGGAGTCTCCCACAAACCTAACAGAAGGGATTGGTGAGAACCTTGATGCTGGGCCAAGAGCTAAGTTCTAGAGAGGAGAGTTGTACCCAAATGAGGCTGAGTGTGGGTAAATAAAAATAGTGCTAGGTTAATGGGAGAAGGGTAAATGAAAACACTTTAGCATTTTTAGGTCTCCTGATGAAGGCTTTATTTCAAAATACTAATCTGGCCCCTAGGACTCCAGATGAAATACAAGTATTAATGACCTACTTTTTCTTCCATAGTATCCCCAATATTAAGGCCTAACGAAGGTACCTCAAGAAGGGGTCCCTAACTCCCCAAGCTGAGGTTGACACAGAGATAAGGGTGGGTCATCAGTAGCCTGTGAACATGGGGCAGGAGAAGAGAAGGGCATAGGAGCCAAGGGGACAGTGCTGTGGCAGCTTCATTAGAAAGAAATGGGATGTGAGAGCCAGGATTCCAAAGCAGCTCATATCCCCAGAGGGGAGAGCAAGACTGATGGGAGAACATGATCAAGGATGCTCTGCAAAATGTTTTGAGATGAATGTGAATGGGCTCATGGTGTGAAGCAATAGAAGAACTTGAAACACCCCAGATAAGTAGGGACCACCTCAAAAGTGGGTAATGGGAAGTCACTGGCACACAAAATAGGGGATGGTCCTAAGGCAAGGGTGAGGATCAGGGGAGCAGCAGGCAAGTCTGGATGGAAGTATATATGAGAGGAGAAGGAAAGCATAGCTTTCAACTTTGTCAGGATGTCCCTACCCATAAGGGAACAGATAATGTGGAATGACCAAAATGCATGGGTGAAAACTAGATATCAAAAGGCACAAACAAAGCTAGATGTTTACAAGGGCTGGAGGGCTGGGTGTCTCTATGGACTTGGGGACAGTCAATGGTGCAGTGTCTCTTCTGATGACATTTAGGACAAGGTCCTGGAGTCCTCCAAGCTTAGGACATGTACGAGCCCAGTGACCCATCTGACCACAATTAAAACAGGGTCCAGGCAGTCCCAAGGGACTCTTCCATGGGCCAGTGGATACAGAGACAGATGCTAAGGTTAGATGGATGGCTTGAGCGAGCATCTGATATTTTTTATTTTTGCTTCCAGGCCGTCTCATCTCTTTTGTAATAAACATTAAAGGCGACTCTGAGAACCTCAGCTTGGGGAGTTAGGGACCCCTTCTTGAGATACCTTCGTTAGGCCTTAATATTGGGGATACTATGGAAGAAAAAGTAGGTCATTAATACTTGTATTTCATCTGGAGTCCTAGGGGCCAGATTAGTATTTTGAAATAAAGCCTTCATCAGGAGACCTAAAAATGCTAAAGTGTTTTCATTTTTATCTTGAATGACTTCCTGGATATTTTAGTAATTGAAAGCCTTATGGGCTGCCTTTCTAAGTCCTTCCATGAGGCAAGTAATGAATTGGGTTTTTACTAGTTACTACTCCAAGCAAATTATAATTCCAATTAGGGATTTAATCAGGTTTGGTTTCAGAGAGATCTCTTTGTACCTCATCAGCATAATTTCTAGCTTGCTTCAAAACTTGTGTATGCTCTTTGGACAGGGGAGTGCTAGACAAGACATAAGGGCATTTATGTGGTGGGACTTCAAGTTTAGGACCTTAGCCTTTTTTCTATCTGTGGAAGATCTAACAAAGAGAAAGGTACATGAACCCAGATTACACCATTGATCCCCGCCACCTTGATAGGGACACAGAGATAAGGGTGGGTCATCAGTAGCCTGTGAACATGGGGCAGGAGAAGAGAAGGGCATAGGAGCCAAGGGGACAGTGCTGTGGCAGCTTCATTAGAAAGAAATGGGATGTGAGAGCTAAGAGGACTTGTGTGGGAGATCAAGAGTTGCAGAGAGGGCTTAGAAGAGAAGAGAAGATCTGAACATATGATATCAATTTCCATTTTCCAGTGTTCACAATAGTTAAAAAGATCCCTAATAATACTGTGATCTAGAGTTTTTTAAATGGCCATTAATAGTTGTTATCCATAAGATATTGATACCAGGTATTATTGCACAAATTGATAAGTTGAGGGGGGGGTAGGTACAGGAAAAGAGACCCAGTAAGCCAGGAGGAAGCCTAGGGGATGAGAGGGAATGGATAAGGAGCCATGATGAGCTGAAGCAGGTGAGGATAGAGGTGCGGTATCTCTCAGTCTCTAGTATCACCAAGTCCAGAGGATAGTTATGCTCAGGGGTTCAACATCCTTCTGAGTAAGCATTGGAGGCACTCGGGCACCCAGCCAGGACTACATAGGGGCAGAAGCCATAGAGGGCAGAAGTCCACTAGATGTTGGTCATGGTTTTTTTCCATGCAAATATCAGAGAGCAAACAAATGCAGATGGGTTCCCAAATGTGGGGGTCACATGCCCTTCAATATGTCCACATCCTTAACTCTACTGCATTTAAAGTAAACTTTGCATTGGCAGTATGGCCTTAGACCTTAGGCCAGGCTATTATATCTGCTTCCTCCTCTTATCAAAATTCCACAACTAATAAGCAATTGGGCATCCTGAAGGATGAACTCATTATCAATTCAAAGCCAAAATACCTCCACCAGACCATAAAACTCTTGCAACATTCCTTATATTCATACTTTAAAAATAATAATTATTTTTAAATATCAAGATTTATGATGCATGTACAAAAAATTCCAAACCATGTATTACATATTAAAACACAGACATAACCTTTTCATAAATCTGAGTCATCTCAGGGCTCCCATTCCAAGATCTAGAGAATCAGAGTTCAGTTAACATCATTGGCAAACACCAGCTAGAATTCATCTCAACCCTTCTTTAAGCATAAAATTGACCTGATATAATTTGGTTTCAAAACAGTGTATCAATTGCAGAAAAAGCTGTTCTAGAGAGATGAAATAGACCACCAAGTTTCATTTTCTATACACAGATGAACACAGGCTATAGAGGCATGTAGCAGAAAACTTCTTTATTTGAGGCATGGAGTAAAAGGAGGTCAAAAAGGACATGTAATTCTTTGCAGTACCATGAATCATTGGAGAATTGGAATCTGGAGTTTAGACAAAGAAGAGGTGATGTACTTGGGCTGGTGAATGACAAGAATGCCCATGGTGACAAAGTTGTAAACTTCTGAAAGAAAATTGGTATAGTTGTCAGATAATGTTTAAGCAGAATCTACACAGTAACTTCCAAGATGTTTTGTAAGCTGTGGAGCCCAAAAACCTACTTATACTAATACCTTCCATGAAGCCATTACCAAATATCATCTAAAAACACCCCATTTTAGACATGAGAAAAGACAGACTTGTAGATATCAATGGCTTCTCAGCAGCATGTATCAGAACTGAGAATTATCCACAGACAGAATTGTATGAAATTCCTCCTAGAAGCTCCTAGAAGTCTGGTTTGCTCCTGCTAGAGACTATCAGTGTGGAGAAATATTTTTATTTCCCTATTTAAAGAGGGAACCTAGATAAGACACCCTAGGAGGTCCCTTTGTATTAAGAGACCAAATTGTTTGTCCTTTGATGTTATGGAAAGTTTTCAGAACCTAAGCTATGTCAATACAGATTCCTCAAAGAAGCAAATGCTTGGAGAATACAAGGTACAAGAAAGCATATCACAGGGCCCAAATCTAAGTATAACTCAGGGAAGAAAAAAATCTAAATGGCTCAAAATCAACTGAAAGGTAACTCAAGCTTGTCAATTGGGAAATTGAAAAAAAAATGGCCCAAGTTGATTTTATTTGCCACAGGGAAAAGAGATTAACCAAAATATTATTTAATGCGAGCCAACACCCAGGGAATTGTGGCTGCAGAGAAATAGCTATCAGCAGAGATTTCTAGTGGCAATGGAACTTTAACAGCACTATGTGATATAATCTGACTATAACTTTAAAAATATTACATGTGCAAATCCCTTTGCTCAGTATTCTTTTTGCCGGGAGCCTGTCTCAGAAGAAGAAGACTATTTTATGGTATGGGCTGCCTTGTGTCCCCTTCCTAAATCTCATATGTTGTTGTTTTAGATACTCAGTACCTCAGACTATGACTCCATTTGAATATAGGTTTCTTATAAACAGGATTAATGTTAATCTAATTAATTTATGTGAGATCTAATCCAGTTAAGTTTTTCTTCTTATAAAAAGTAGAAATAAAGATAAGAGAAGCCCACAAAAATGACTCTCAAACATAGAGAAAGAAGAAAGCAATCTACATGCCAAAGAGTGGGCCACAAAGAAATCATTCCAGCAAGCATTTTGATATATAGCCTCTAAAATTACGACCAACAAATTTTTGTCCTTAAACCCCAATTTGTGGCTTTGTCTTATGACATCCCATGATAGTGATGTAGCTCACTAGGGCACACATTCTTTATCTCTGAAAAATGGCTGAATAAAGGTGCAATTGAATTGCATCATTCTACCAGCATTATGCTCAACTGCTGCAAGAAATGGCATTTGTTACTGGAATAGTATGAAAGCATGTGAGAACACAGCCTGTTACCTGGCGGGGCAATAGAGATTAGTTTATCACATGGTAAATTTACAAAGACATATAGAAGATATACATCACTCTTTTTTTTTTTGAAAATTCTTCCCTGGTATTGAAGTCTTATCAAAGAATTTTAAGTACAATGGAGTTGACTGCTACATTGGCTACCTGGAACAGGTTTGTAAAACAAAAATAATAGCAACAGTGAAGAAATATGCCTTACCCATTTAAATTGAAAACCATGCAAGAATATATTCTCTATTCTTTCTACAAGTATGTGATATGAAGATTTTCACCTTTTAGATTGCCAGAGGAGTAATAGAGTCTAGATTCCTGTGGGAGTACAAATATAGGTCATTCAGAAGTAAAGGGTTAGGGATAGAGTTTAGAAAAGTTCCCAAACTTGGTAAATGTCCTGGCCCCATTCTGGATATTTCAACTTCCTATTTACAGAGTTCTTCTGGAGACTATTCTTACTTAAAAACAGAGATATCATTATTGGTTGTGTTGTATTCTTGATCTTTCCCTCATTGAGGCAGATTTAATAAATAATCCCTGGTGATCTACTTGAAACTCTGCAGAGAAATTGACATGTTGGACAATCTTTAGTGCTGTCTATTCCAGCTGACTCACGTTGAAAATTTTTAGTCCCACATCAGATATACATGAATGTGCACATAGATCTCCATCCAGTGATGACACCAGATTATGGAATGACATATTTTAATAAATATCTGAGTAGAAATACTATTATCCAATATTTACATATCCATCCTTACAGCCATCTCCAGTGGTACAAACGTAACAGCTGTGTCACAATTTCAACATGGAATAACCTATTCTACTCATTCACTTCAGATTCTCTGGAAATTTTTGTGCTACAAACTTGGAAAGTTTGGAATCATCAGGAAAATATTTTGTTTTTTAAAGCATCTCCCTTCACATGAACCAGACAAGGTACTACCTCTAGAATGTGTATGACTGGTTACCAAAGTTCTAAGTTCTGTGAGGTTCTAATTCCAAGAAATTGAGGTCACCTCTTCAATTACTTGAACCTTATCTGAAGTAAGACCACCCCAAAGTGCCTTTCAGCCCCTTGGGACTTGAATTTTCAAAGTATCCATACAACCAAAAGCACTATACTGGTTTAATGCAATTTTTATTAAAGTTTCAATGATGTTCTTTATAGAAATAAAAAATCAGTCATGATACTTATTTGAAAAAAATAGAGGCCCTGAAGAGCCAAAGCAAGTGGCAAAAGTCAAGAAGGAGGCATCATAATATTAGACCTTAAATTATACTATAGATAATTTAGTAACAAAAATGGCATGGTATTGGTACAACAATTAACATGGAGACCAGTCAAACAGAATAGAAGAATACAAATAAAAAATAAACCAAGGCCTAGGCTTGGCCTCCCATATCACTGCCCTTCTTCAGGATTGGAGTTTCTGCTTTCAGATGCAGTCACCCTGACCCTATGTGTAAAGTTTATCTTCATGTTTTTGGTGCATAAAATGCTGAAACTCTTACCACAGTTTGATAGGACAAGATTGTGTTGTGTTTCTAGCACTGACATACTGCAAAGCACTACTGTGCTACTATTGTCTTCTTCATGCATTTCTTTTCAATATATAAAAGTACTTTCCATGCCACAAAAGGGATGATACCATGAATTCCATTGATACATACCACAAATTTCTTAGGAAAGGAGCACCTTGGTTTGGAGATAAAATATTGTTAGTCTGAAATCAATCTGATTCCACACAACTGAGCTTTATAGCAAGCCTTAATGGATTACATAAATTTGAAAAAAAACCAATTATCTCTAGCAAGCCAATCAGAATCACTTTGAATTTCTCAGCACAAACTCTAGAATGCAGGATGACTTGAAATGATGTATTATAAGAACTGAAAGAAAATAACTGTCTACAAAATTTGAGACATTCATTAAAGATATACTTCAATTTCAATGTAGAAATAAAATCCTTCAAAGATGAGCAGAAACTAAAAAAATATGACTACTAAAGTGGCAATACAGAAGACAGTTAAAGAAAAACTTCATAGAGTCCAGAAAAACAAAACAAAAATCACAAATAAACAAATCCCATTTGAAGGTCAGCTAAGCAAATGATGACAAGCAAAACCAAGTTAAACATTAGAAATAAACAAAAATAGTAGAAAGTAATACATAATAAATCACTCTCTATAAACCTTTCCCAATTAAAGACAAAGGCTGGCAGAATAGATTTAAAATGAACCAACAATATATTGTTTGCAAAAAATGCACACTATAGGCAGACAGTCACAGGCTGAAATTAAATAATTGAAATTGATATACTGTATGAATGGAGGCTCAAAAGAGATAGGAGTAGCTACTCTAATATCTGACAAAGTAGACTTCAAACCCCAAATAATAAGAGACAAATGTTAATTCACACTGGTAAAGAAAACAATACAATAAGCAGATATAAAAATTTGAAATGCTTATACTTCAAATTTGGGTTCAACTATTTACATAAAAGTGAAACTACACAGATAGAAGTCTCAGATAGACCTAAGTACAATAAATTCAAGATTTCAACATACCTCTCTCACCATTAGATTGGTCATCTTGACATAAACTTTGTAAAGACTCTTTGGACCTGCAATATATCATAAATCAAATGGACTTAACAGAAATCTATAGAATTTTTTCTCCAATAAAACCTGAATGCACTTTCTTTTCAGTGGCTCCTAGAACCTTCTCCAAAATAGAACATATTTTAGACAATAAACTAACTCTTAGGAAATACAAAACTGATATAATTCCTTGCATTTATTAGATTACAATGGAATAAAATTAAAAATCAATGCAACAAAATCATACAAAAACTATATAAACAAGTGGATTCAATTTTTTTTTCTCAGGAAATTTCTCCTTTTTCCATTCAGGCAAAGCTCTTCTTGTAACCCCTGCTTTCCAGAAATTTTCCATCAACCTCTTATTCTAGCAAGGCGAGGCTTATTCCAAGTTACATAGAGTTAGCTAGAAGTAGACAAGAGAGTTTAAACTTACAGTTTGGGGCCACTCTGCCTGAAATTTAGGTGAATTTTACATTTTCAAATTTATTCTCTTTCTGGCCTGGTCACAGCTTCACTCCAAAACATTAAGAGAGATCACTTGAAGATCTATAAGCATGCAGTGACATTAATCTCATCCCCTGAGCTGGTCTGTCTTCCACACTGACTTGGGCTCCCACAAATAACAAATGTACTATAACATGAATAATGGTTTCTCTGACATACTAGACAAACCTGTATTGGAAATTGTTAATAACGTATGGTTAGATTCTCAGATATTTTCAGGTAAATTGGAACTGCCAGTATTTTTTTTTAAAGAGAGAGTGAGAGAGGAGAGAGAGAGAGAGAATTTTTTTTTATATTTATTTTTTAGTTCTTGGCGGACACAACATCTTTGTTGGTATGTGGTGCTGAGGATCGAACCCGGGCCGCACGCATGCGAGGCGAGCGTGCTACCACTTGAGCCACATCCCCAGCCCGGAACTGCCAGTATTTATTCCCTCACCATAAGCTCCTTCAAGAAACTGGTGTGACAAATAATAAACTTTTCTTAAAGGGAACCACTTATGGAAGTACTTCCTAATGTCCTCATTCTGCACCAGAAAACAGGACGACTTGTATGTTTCACAGCATACAAGATTCCAGGGTCATGTTCATTGCATTCAGCTACACTGTCTCTTTTTCTTTCCACAATGATATTTCTTTTTCTTATATATATATATACAAATACATATATATACACACATATATATGTGTATATATGTATATATATTTAATTGTATGTGGACAGCAGGCTTTTATTTTATTTGTTTATTTTTTATGTGATGCTGAAGATTGAATCCAGTCCTTCACAAATGCTTGGCAAGCACTCTGTCACTGAGCTATAGCCCCAGCCCCTCCACAATAAAATTTCTATTTCTTTTTTTTATATTAAGTGTTTAACCCAGGGGCATTTATTCACTAAGCCACATCACCAGGTGATTTTTTAATTTTTTTTTAATGACAGGGTCTCACTGAGTTACGAAGAGCCTTGCTAAGTTGCTGAGTCGGGCTTTGAATTTGTGATCCTCCTGCTTTAGCCTCTCCAGCTGCTAGAATTACAGGCATGTAATACCATACCCAGCTGGAGTTTCTATTTTGATAATTAATAAGTGTCTTGGCAATTTAAACATTTCTTACCAAGATTTCTGTGAGTTTCCCAAATCATATGTACAAAATCACCAGGGTAAATTCTGTTGCAGAGTAGCCTGAAAGCCTGAAACTTTCCATTTTAAGAACATATAGTTCACAAAGATTTAGCAGAAAAAAAATTGGAAATGCAGTCCCCTATAATATCATAGAAATAGGAGGCAAAAATTGACAGTGGCAAAAGTAATAGGTGTCCATTTTAGACTTTAAAGATAATCAGTGTGCTCCGCTGCTGCAGTTTACATTCAAACTAACATAGTTTATTTCCCTTTCTTCTCTCTCTCTCTCTTATCTCTAATCTTGAGAGAAAAAAGATTATTCTTTTTTTCATCATAGGCTGAGTTAAGCACACATGGCATAGGAATGAAGTAATTAAGATATTAGGGAAGGCACAAGAAATCCTAAGAAACAGCTCTCTCAATACTACAAGTAAATCATGACGTCTGACTTGCCACACCTGGAATTTAGACATCAAAATCTCTTGAAAATTTCTCTGATCTTTTTTTTACTGTCAGAATCACAGCCTCTGAGACATGAGTCTCCTTTCTTCTTTTCAAGGAAAGCAATAATAGTTTTTTTTTCATTTTTTCAAAGTTGTGTTCTCATTTTTGCATTGGCATTATGGACAAAGACTGAGATATTGGTAACAGAGTCCCATGTCACTACACACTCTGGCTCCCCCTAATTCAACATAATTGCATTGAAAATACCCTTTCTTAGACAGATTTAAATTTAATGATCTCTCTGAGGAACCCAGAGCCACAGCTTTTATCTGCAGCAACAACAGAGGAAAATTGATAAATCTGACATAAATGTATCACAAAGAGGTAATAAAACACCAGTATTAAAATGATCAGTTGTACTGTGGCTGAAATAACTCCAGACAGAAACAAGGAGGAGAATTTTCTAGGGGGAGAGCTGCTTTTTTCAGTGGAGGGGTTATCTGACCCTAGGGTAAATATGATTCAAAGTGCACAGGCTCAGAGCTTTTCCCCCTCCAGGCTTTTCATCCAGAATCCAAAATTTCTGAGAGCTTTTCTGGCCCACTATTTGGGTATTGAAAACACCCTCATTAAGCTTAAAAAAGGGACTAAATAAATTGGTCAAACTGGTTGAATGTGTCCAATAAGAGAATGTCTCTTCTTCAAATGCTGAATAAATAAGGAAAGGTCAAGAAGGTTTTACCCAAGGAGCAGGGGACAATCCACATAAAAATTTGTCATTTGTAGGCAGTCTGAGGCCATTCATTATAGGAATAGGGAGAAAAAAATTCCTGGATATAACTATATTCCAGAAAGTTGGTTTCCTTGGTCATGGAAAATTTTCAGGATTCTGAGTTAATATTTGTAGATAAAGTTCTAGACTTTTACAATGCTTAGGGTTCATCTGCCCCAATGATGAGACTATGGAAATTCTCGTTCATAATCCCAGGTTTCTGGTATGATATGTAGTATAAATATGCAAATCCCTATACCATGTCTCATGTCCAAAATAAACACAATACTACTTCTTGAACAATTCTGGGTGACTGGAATTAACCTTCCTTGTGAAACTTAGAAAAATTAGGAGGAAATCATATGTTCAAATCACAGAAGCTGAATGCTGAGGCAAGTGCCTTGCCATGTGGCTAATGCTATGAGCAGAGGGGAAATCCATACTTTATGATTTATCCCATCAGTAAAAAATACAAAGGGAAAGGTCCTGGTATATGCCACCTGAGGCTCTTTGTGACACAAAAAAGGAGTATAATATTACTGAAAAAAATTTTCTCTCATGTTATGAATATGTCTGGACCCACATTTAATCTGGGAGTGGAATTTTGCATGCATGAATACCTGGCCCAGATCTGGAAAAACGTCAGAAACATCTTGGGCCCTTTGTTGCCACCCAAAAACCTTCTATGAATCTCCTTCTAGCTAGAGTAATGAGAATAATTTACCACAGCTAGTGAGGCAGTTAAGACACCAAAGGACATGCCCTGGTCTTGATGCAAAGATAATTGAGAGGAAGCTAATTTAAACATTTCTAAAATGATGAAGAGGAAACTCAGGATGAAAATTTGTGTAATTCATGAAGTCTAAGGGTCTTCTTGGCATCACAGTGAGCAATATATTTTAGTAAGGATTAAATACTTTCTGGTTTGGGGCAAGAATTGTCCCCAGGATTGGCTAGGATATACAATTCACATTCTCATTTCGGAAGACAAAGAAAAGCCTGAGGTAAAGTTTAATCATAAAGGAGAGGGCAATCACAATGTAAATTTTTTAATTATAGGTACCCTTACACCATTTCTGATAAGAAGGAACAAGGCTGGGAGTGTAGCTCAGTGTTAGAGTGCTTAACTTTATGAATGAGGTTATGGGTTTGATTCTAAGCATCACAATAAAAGCAAAACAAAAAAAAACTAATGGGAGAAATTTGTGGAAAAATGAACACTATATATCTCAGGCAGTAAGTTTGCCTTGTGTATAGTCATTTTTTCAGGATTTCCAGAGTACATGCATGGATATCTGCACAATGGCCATCCATGGTCTTATTCCTTTTATTCCTTAGTTTTCATGAGACTACACATTGGGTCATGATGATTATTCTTGGATGGTCAGATTGAGGAATAGATGGATTGTTCAGAGCTGGCTCGTAGGGCCCTAATGAAACTATGTATGTGGGAACTTCTGGGGTAGGCAGAATAAGCAGAACTAAAGTTTTAACCCATCATATGGGAGGCTAACAAAATAAAAGTGCCAGTGTCAGAAAACCTTTTTTTCATTTTTTTCAACACTGTGATAAAAAGACCTGAGAAGAACAACATAAAGTATAAAAAGTTTACTTGGAGCCAATGAATTCAGACTTATTCATGTTTGATTTCATGGCTCTGTGCTCTAGGTGAGGCAGAATATAATGGTAGAATCTAATGGTGGAGGAAAGCAGCTCAGGAAATGTCCACAAGAAAGAAAAAAAAAAGAGATTTCCTCATCAGAAACAAAATATAAATCCCATAGTCATGCCTGCAGTGACCTACCTTTTCCAGCCAGTTTCTTACAGTTAACACCCAGTTGATAGATAAGGGTATTTAAGTACTCATTTGGTTACATTTTACCATTCCCAGGTTGTCTCACACATAAGCTTTTGGGGGACACCCAACATTTAAACCATAACATGCTGCCCTTTGTCCCCAACACCTCATCCCCATCTCACAATGCAATATATATTTAGTGCATTTCCAAGAGTCTCCATGATTTTACCATCTCAAGAATTACCAAAATGTACAGTCCAAAGTCTACTGAAAGAAGGCAAACTCTCAGCTCCATAAAAAGGCAAATTGCATATATCCAATATATAATGGCACAGAGTAAATATTTCAGTGTCACAAAGGAGACTTCTTTCTAGAGAGAAGGATGGGAGCAGAAGAACACTAAAACCTAGCTGGGCAAGCAAGTCTGTATCTCCATATCCAGCATCTGTGGCATATGTCATTGTGATGTTTCCTCCAAAGTGCTCCTGTAGCTCCACTCCTGTGGCCTTGCTGGTAGCAGCCCACATGACCTCAGTCTAGTCTTGTTTCTACTCAATTACTGTAGCTTTCCTAGGCAGATGTCCCTCTTTACTGGCATCTCTTAATCTCAGGTTTCTCTGCTTGAATCTTGGCTTCCTTTGTATATCTTTCTTTTCATATCTTCAGGCATCATAATATCAGGGCAGCCAAACAGAATTCTGATTCTTTCATTTTGCTTGGCCTCCCAAGCCTTCTTTTCAAATTTCATTGCCTGTCTTGATGACTCCCAATCCACAGCCCCATGCATTCCCTTAGAACCATCTCTATGAGGTTGACACCAAATTCTACCACCATTTTGAGCAATAGGCAAGGCTACTGAGATCCCTGTGGCAGCTCTTGCTGAGTGCCTCGACAGTTGAGTATGGTTTAAAAACTTCTTAACCTGCCTCAGTATGCAAGCAGGCATACCTATTACCTCTTCCTAAAGAAATTTTTACCTTTACAACCTTAAGACTGAGATGGGTGTTGTCTTAGTAATTTCTGAGAAGCCCTCAAGTCACATCTTCCATTGTTTCTGGGTAAAATCTGTAGCATTTTTTTGGAGACTATGGTGTTTCTTTAATAACACAAATTTAGTCAGACTTTTATGGCCAAACTCCAAGGTTTTCAAATCTTTCTGCTTTGCTTTCTGCTCCTGATTAACAAAGTAAATTTGATTAAAAGTGGCCAGCAATAACCATACCACCATCTAAATGCTGTACAGATTTGAAATTACATCCATCAGATTAATTAGTACATCACTTTTAAATATAGCCTGGCAAAAAGATGCAGCACAGAAGCAAAATATAGCCAACTTTCTTACCAGAAATTACATGAATTGCCCCTAGTCCAATTTCCAATTAACTGCTCTTCCTCTGAAACCTTGTGAGCTCAGTCTTTATTGTTCAGCATTCTATTGACATTCCAGTTTTGGAGCTCCTCCCAAAGTCACCCATTAAGATCTACTTACAACATTCTGAAACTTTTCTAGCTCGCATATCTCTGAAGTTTTCAAAATTCTTCCCAAAACAAAACATCTCTAAAGGCTTTTGAATACATGATCAGGTTCTTCACAGATATAATCTTATTTCTCAGTAAAAATTTCCACTTTAGTCAGTGTTTTTAATGCTGTAACCAAAAGATCTGACAAGAACAATGTAGAGGACATGTTTATTTGGGGATTCATGCTTTCAGGGGTATCAGTCCATAGATGGCTGACTCAATAATTCTGGAGCTCCAGGAGAGGCAGAATATCATGGTGGAATCCCATATCAGAGGAAATATTCTCAGGCCATGATCACCAGAAAACAGAGAGAGGTCTGTGCAGGAGACAAAATGTAAATCCTTAGACACACTTCCCAGTGACCCACATTCTCCAGCCACGTCCTATGTTCCTACAGTCATCACCCCATTAATTCATATTAGTGGACTAATCCATAATTGTGTTAAAGCTCTAATAATCTAATTATCTAACCTCTAAATATTTTTGCATCAATTAAATGTCCTGAGTAAACTGTATGACCTAGTAGTCATGATAACCTGAATAGCCTCTATGACCTGCATAGGCTTTATGGTCTGAGAAGACTCTGCCCTGCTTAGTCCCTAGGATCTGTGTAGTCTCTATGACAGCCTCTATATCCTGACACATTTCTATGGCTTGGGTAGTCTAAATGACCTAATAGTTTATAAGGTTTTTGTAGACTCTAGACCCTGAGAAGCCTCTATGGTCTGTTCTGCTTTCAAGAACCACCTTCATGACTTGGAGATCCTAAACAATATAGTAGCCTCTATGACTTAACAGCCACTATGACTTTAATTGCCTCTGTGACTGAGTAGCCTCAATGAACTGTTAAGCCTTTGTGACCTGAATATCCTTAATGGCCTGAGTAATCTTAATGTTCTGAGAGTCTTTGACACATTTAGCTATTATCCAAGTATCCTCTATGTCTTGAGTAGATTCTATAGCCTGTGTTGTATCTATGATCTGCTTCAGCTCTATGAGTTTCTTAGTTTCTATGACCTATAAAGCCTCTATGGCCTGAGTATGACTGGGGTAGTCTCTATTGCCTCTGAGTCCTCAATGGATATAGCTCTATGGAACTGAGAATCTTCTATTGCTAGCCTAAGTTTTAGGACATGCATAATCCCTATGACCTGAGAAACGCCTTTAATCAGTGTCATCTCTATGCCCGAGTAGCTTCTACATCCTGTATAGCCTCTATGACCTCTGTTGTATCTATGACCTGAATTGCCTAAATGACCTGAAGAGACTACATAACCTTAGTAACCACTATGATCTTTGTACCCACTAAGACCTACATATCCTCTATGATCTTATAATATGTGTAGCCCACATGACCTTCCTGGCCTGTATGGCCTTATTAGACTTCATTCACTTAATAGCCCCTATGATCTTTGTACCTTGCATGTCCTTCAACAACTCTGTAATCTAAAAAGCCTCTAACATCTGAAGGGCCTCTATGATAAGCATAACCTCTATGCCATTGTGCAGCCTCTAAGACTTGTGTAAGCTTTATGTCCTGTATGGCCTTAAAGACCTGAATAGACCTATGTAAGGTCTATAAGCTAAGATAACTAAGGCTTGTGTAGTCTTTATCATATAGATTATTTTTCTTGCATTTATTCTGTGAACTTCATAGACTTTATGGACTACATAGCTTGCTCTTTAATGTGAGATCCTCTATATTTATGATGCCTCTATGGCCTATGTAGCCTTTATGATCTGAGTAACTTTTATGACCCATGAAACTTCAATGACATGCATAGCTCCTATTGTGAAGCTCCTATCATCTGTGTAACCTCTATTATGTTCATAGCCACTATGGACAGTATAGGCTCTATGACTAAGTAATATCTATGACCTGCTTATCTTGTATGACCTTTATAGCATCTGTGTCTAGTATAATTCTATGACCTATGTTGCCTTTATGGTTTCAGTGGCCTAAGTGACCTCTTTAGCCTCTATGATCTCAGTAGCTACTTTGACATGTGTAGCTTCAATGACCAAGAAAATACCTTGGCCAGCATTTCCACTATTACCTGTGTAGCCTAAAAAATCTTAGTAACCCTGATCACCTTTGTTTCCTCTATTTTTGTGTAGCTTGGATGATCTGCATAGTTTCTGTGTCCTGAGTATTTTGTATAACTGTATATCCTTTATGTCTTGAGTGGTCTAACACAACTGAGTAAAACCTGTGATCTTCTCTCTCAAGGGACCACTTAATCTCAATTTCCAGAATGGCCTCTATGACTTGTGTAGCTTTTAGGATGTACCCATATCTGTGGCCTGAATACTACTTTCATACATCCTATAAACTAAATCTCTCAAATATTTTGCATATCTTCTGTGTCCTAAGTAGACTCTACTACCTGTGTAGCCTCTATTGCCCGAACAGACACTGTGACTTGTATATTCCATGAACTTTGTAGACTCTATGATCTCAGTAGCCCCTATGACCTGAATATATCTTATGGCCTGAGTATCATCTATTACAGGGCAGCATCTATGACATGTGTAGACTGTAAACTAAGTGGTCTCTGTCACAAGCATAAAGTTTCTAAGACTCTTTAAAGTTCTAAAGCTTTGTAGGCTCTATGGCCTGTGTAGCCTCTATGGCCTATGTATTCTATATGACTTGAGTAGCTTCTATGACGTACGAAGTGTTTTCAGCCTGAGTAGCCCCTATGATCCAAGTAACCTCTTGGAACTGATTAGCCTTTAAGAATAGCATAACTTCTATGACCTGCATAGCATATATGGCTTGCACAACCTCTATTACTGGTATATCTGTCAGGTCTCAGTAGCCTCTGTGGCCTGCATAACATTTATGACCTGCATATCTTCCATGTTTTGCATATACTCTATGAATTAAGTACTCTATATAGCCTGAGTTGCTCCTATGAATTATGTAGCAGCTATGGCCTGAGAAGCCTCTTATGCCTGTGTACTCTCTATATGCTTAGTACATTGTAAAAACTGAGTGGCCTCTATGACTAGCGTAATCACTATGACCTCATAATCCTCAAGATTTTTTATTCCCTGTATGGCTGTGTAGCATCTATGACAAGTACAATATCTAGGGCCTATATTTCTTCCATTTCCTGCATAGCCTTCATGGCCTTGGCAGATATATGACTTATATCACCTTGGGTTTGAATAGCCTCTATGACCTGCATAGCATCTGTGAATTCTGGCATTTCTATGGCACAAGTAAGCTCTATGGCCTGAGTCACCTGTATGATCTAAGAACACTCTTTGGCCTTTGTGGCCTTTATGACCTGATTTGCCTCTATGAAGTACATAAATTCTAACAACTCAGTAACAACTAATCCTGCTTAGCCTTTGTGACATAGTAGCCTCTGTATGATCAGGCTAGCCTGTAGTACCTGCAGTATCTTTATGGCTTGAATAACTTAATTGACCTGCATAATCTCTATGTTCTTAGTGACCTAAATGACCTTAGCAGCTCCTATTAACTTTATAGCCTCTATGACATTTGTACACTCTATAGACTGTGTACCCTCTACAGGCTAAGTAACTTTTATGAACTTAATATTCTTTTGGATCTGAGTGGCCTCTATGGGCTATGCAAGGGGGAGACTTTATGACCAAAGTAAAATCTATTTACTGAGTGTCCTCTGTCTTCTGAGTAGCCTCTCTGACCTACATAGCCTTTATCACCTGAGTATGACTACTATAGACTCTGTAACCTATATAGCCTTTATGGCCTGAGTAGATGAAGTAACCTCTGTAGCCTCTGTGCCCTTATTAGCCTAAATGACCTTAGTAGCCACAATGACCTGACAATCCTTTATGAATTGTGTTGCCCTATTCCTGCATAGTCTCTATGACCTGAATAGTCCTTATGGACTATGTAGCCTTTATAGCTTGAATAGCCTCTATAAACTGCATAGATTCTTTGACCTACAGACCCTCTATGACCTGAGTAGTTCCTATGACTTGTGTAGCATATTTTACCTGAGTAGCCCCGATTGTTTTTGTATCATCTATGTCATGAATAGACTCTTTGAACTAAGTAGCTTCCATGACTTTTGCAGTCTGTAAGGCCTGAATAGACTTATGAATATTCTACGTCATTTTAAGACTTCATAGATTACTCCATAACCTCAGAAGTTCTATTAGCTTTGTAACCTCTCTTTATTTATGAAGCCCCAATAGCCTATGTAGGCTCTTTAGTCTAAGAAGTTTCTATGACCAGGGTAATCTCATTGACAGACATAGCTTCTCTGATGGGTAAAGTTCTTATTGCCTGCATATTCTTCACAATTTTCATAGCCACAATGGCCAAAGTAACCTCTATGACCTATATAACATCTATGAAATATGTGTCTTCCATGGCCTGCATAGGTCCTATGACCTGTGTAACTTCTATGATATGTATACCTCTAGGACCTGCTTAGCCTCTTTGTCTTCTGTGGTCTGTATGGCCTTAGAGCTAGGCCATAGATTCTATGGCCTGAATAGACTAAGGATCTTGCCTGTATGATCTACTTAGCTTATATGCTCTGAGTAGTTTCTATGACCTGGGTGGCCTCCATGACCTTTTTAACACCCACAACCTGCCTGTCTGCAATGACTTGCATAGCCTCTATGCCTGAGTAACCTGTAAGACATGAATAGTCCATAAGGCCTGCTTATAATCTATGGCCTTATTAGCCTTTATAGACTCCACAGCCTCTATGAACCTCATAGGCTTTATGGTCTAAATAGTTAAATTACCTCGGTAGACACTTTGATCTTCAAAGGCTTTATGCTCTGAGTAACTTCAGCGAACTGTGTGGCCTCTATGACCTTAGTAATATAGTATAGTAATATAATATAGTATATATATGTATAGTTCTATGACCTGCATATTTTCTATAGCCTGTGTTGCCTATTATGACCTTGGTATATGCTATGACCTCTGTATCCTAAATGAACTGAGTAGTCTAATTGACCTATTTAGCTTCTATGGCCTTAGTAAACTAAATGACCTTAGTATATTTTATGACCTCAGTAGCCTCTGTTACCCACATAGGCTATGAGCTTGAGTAGCCTCTATGAACAGTGTAGCCTTTATGACCTATGTAGCCTTTATGGTTTGAGTAGCTTAAATGACCAGTAGTTTCCATGACCTTTGTGGCTCATATGACCTTAGCCCTTATTACCTGATGAGCCTCTATAAACTATACAAACTGTGGCGTAGAAGCCTCTGTGTCTTCTGTATTTCTATAAGCTTAGTAGACTATGACCTCTGTATCATCTTTGGCTTGGATACTCTTTTAAACCTATGGAAGATCTTTATGACTAGAAGAGACTTTATGGCCTGTGTAGCTTCTATGATATAATTCACCTCTATTGACTGTGTTCCTTCTGTTACCTGAATAGTCTCTATGACTACAGTATGACCTGCAGAGAATCTAGGTTCTCTCTATGGCCTGCAAAGCCTCTATGACCTCTATAGTCTTTATAACCTATGTAGCCTAAATGGCATCAATAATCTCTGTCACAACATAATCCACTATGATCTGTGTATTCTCTATAGCCTGAATTGCCACTATGAACTGCATAGACTCTATAAACTACATAGCCTCTATGGCCTGAGTATTCTCCTTTGCAGAATAGTCTGCATAGTCTCTATTACCTGCATAACCTCTTTGGCTTTATTAGCCTTGAAAACCTACATAGCCTCTTTGGTTTAAGAAACCTTACATCCTAAGCACTCTCTATGACTATAGTAGCCTTTATAACCTTCATAGCCTCTGTGATTTCTAATGTCTCTGTGGGCAAAGTGGGCTCTATGCCCATGAACACCTTTTGCAGCCTGAGTACCATCTTTGGACTATATTACCTCTATGACCTGAGTTGCCTCTATAAACTGTGTAACCTCTATAAGCTGCTTCTCCTATACCAACTGAGTAGCATCTATGACCTGCTTATCTTCTGTGACATAGTAGCTTCTAACCAGCATCCTCTCTATGACCTGTGCAGTCATTATGGCCTGAACAACCTAAATGACCCATGTAGCATAATGACCTTAATAGTCCAAGTGATTTTTGTAGCTATATGAGCTTTGTAGTGCTTATGATCTGCATAGCCTTTATGATTTCTAGCCTGTAGACCCATGTATCATCTTTGACTTGAGCACACCCTTTATTACCCAAGTAGCTACTTTGACTTTCATATGCTCTATGATATCTGCAGCCTTTGTGACCTAACTAGACTCTATGGCCTGAGTAGCCTTTGTGATTTGAGTAGCTTCACTGGCTTCAATACGTCCATGACCTGAGTAGACTCTAGGATATGCATAGCCTATATGACATTGATGATATTTAATTATCAATATTTAGTACTTTTGAAGGCATTGTCCAGTTCTTATGTTTTCTTTGTTTATTCTTTGCCTCATTTACATCCAAAATTTTTCATCCCTGCTATTACTTATCCCAATTTGTTCTATTGCAGAACCTTCAAATATGATTTCAAATCTTTAAACTTACAACATCTCTTTAGGGTTTCACCTAGCATCATAAGAGTCAAGAATTCAGGATTCCTTCTGTAATCTGAAATCTCCTTTTCAAATCGCAGGTCCACATTGTCCCTAAGCATCATTACTTTCCTGCTCTAGAAGGAACACTTATATAGTTTTTAGGCAAGAATGTATCAACTGACAGAATTGGACAAAACTTTGCTTGGGAAAGAAAATCACTGAATATAGCTCTAGATTGCCAGCAAAAAATGTAACAGATAATAAGATTCAGGAAGAAGAAACCACCTAGAGGTCCAGGAAGAAGTAAGTGTCTGAAGCTACATTGGCAATAATAGTCACAGAGCTCCCTGCATCTGCAAAGACTATTCCTGAAGTTTGGAATCTGTCAAACTTGTGTGCAGAATATTCATGCAAAAAAAAAAATTAAGAAAAGAAAGAAAGAAAGAAAGAAAGAAAAGGAAAGAAAAGAAAGCCCTTTGATATGAAGCAAGAATTCCAAACCAAGAGTACATGAAAAGAACTTAGGTTGAAATTTCAAACCAGGACACGAATACCAAGTACAAATACAAACATATATGTCAATCCAAGGGACTAAAATTTTATACCTGGACTTAAAAACTTAGGAAACTACCATCTCATGTGTTGACTCAAAACCAAGCTCATTCATTCTCTTATATGCTACAGGATATAATGTTTCTGATACAAATTGAAGTAATCCATCACTTTCCTTCTTAGTCAAATAGATGCAATGATTATACTACTTGTTGAATCCACTTTCTTCCCAGAGTTATATATTAGAAGACCGTAGCACAATCTAGCATAGGAAAATTGTTTGCCATGCATTCATTACAATTACTTTAAGTAATTGTTCTTTTTGTTATTCCACTGGAGCAAAAATTATGCAACATTTTGACTCTAGGGACCTGAAGCATTGAGCACTGATCCACTTTTGTAATTGTGCTTTTAAATTTCCTTTTTCTGAGAAAGTTCTGGTGAATTTTTTTTCTTTGTAAAAGTAAAAAATCAAATCCAGCTAGCTATGCTTGAGATTTGAAGTGCCCCTCAAGGTTGCATTTTCAGGTCAGAACTTAGTGGAAGAAAACCAGTACTAGCTAAGCAGTGCCTCAGACTTCTTAGTCGAACCTAATACCCAATTGGTGGATGACTGTAGGCATTGCCAGTTTCCTCTTATCTGTGCCAAGGATTTCTTGGTCGCATGAAGCCTCAGTTTGCAACAATCACAGTTGCACAAGTGTACACAAGTTCTTAAATCCTTTTAATTTAGCCTACCCAGCAACCCCAGTTAGCAACAATGCAGGATTAGTTTGCTCCATGGTTAATCAGTACAGCCCAGACTGCACTAGGTGTTGTTTTTGTTTTTTGTTTTCAGTGCCAGGGTATTGAATCTAGGGCTTGGAACATGCTACACTGAGTTCAACCAACAGCACCTGCCCCAAGTTTGCAGTTTCACTTTGTGGAGATGCTTGCCTGGATGTTTTGCTTTTTAAACTTTCTTTTGGATACTTTGGCCCTGAATGAATATGTTTGGTTTGTATTTTTTCCTAATTGCACTGCAGAAATATTTCTTATGACTTGTTTTCTTTCTTTTTATGTAAACGACTACTTCTTCTGCTGGTTGAGTGTCAGGCACATGGCTTCAAGTTTCCTTAGTAACATTTGTACAACAACAGAGCCAGGAAGAAGATGTGGTAGTCTGGCCCCATTTTTTTTCTTGTACCAGAGATTTATTCAGGGGCACTCAACCACTGAGCCACATCCCCAGCCCTGTTTTGTATTTTACTTAGAGTCTCACTGAGTTTTCTAGTGCCTGGCTACTTTGCTAAGGTTGGCCTCATCCTCCTCAGCTGTTTGGCGGCAGATGGTTCACTATTGCACCTGAGCATGTGCCACCACTGTGCCAGGCCCTGGTTTTGTTTTGTCAGCTTTGTCACTATTGTGATAAAAAGATCTGAGAAGAATGATTAGAGAAGAATGTTTATTTAAGGGCCCTCAGTTTCAGAGACGTCAGTCCATAGGTGACCAGCACCCTTGATCTGTTGCTCTGTGCCCAAGGTGGGAAAGAACACCATGTGTGGTAGAGAAAAGCATCTCAGCTCACTGAACTAGAAAGAAGTGAGAGCAGGGGTGGGGTGGCGGGAGGGAGAGCAAAAAGTAGCTCCACTTATAAAGACAAAACATATACTAAAGGCAGCTTCCAGGGACCCACCTCCTCCATCCACACTCTATCTGCCTATACTTACCCCCAAGTTAATACCTATCGGAGGACTGATACATTGATTAGGTTAAGATCTGCATAACCCAGTAATTTCTTCTCCAGACTTTCTTGCTTTATTTCACACATGACCTTTGGGGAGGGGGGCCAACTACTACCTAAACCATAAAAAGCCTGAAAGCAGGGCAACCTGCCATCAGGTCATAAGAGTACAGTTTCCCCCACCTCCTCCAGGTAGTGGGGACTGAAATCAGGGGTGCTATGACACTGAGTTACTACCAGTCCCCAGCCCTTTTTATTTTTTTGAGACAGGGTCTTGCTTGGAATTCCTACATCCGTTAATTGGCTCAAGTCCAGAACCTCTCAATAGGGAATGGAATTGAGAGCACCCACTGCATTCTGAGAAGCAAGAAGAACACTGATATAAAATAGATGATCAGCACAATATCAAAGATATCAGTAAGTGGAAATTACAGAAATGATGATCCTTCTTTTGTGACTGCTACAAAATATCAGGGAATTAGATAGACCACAATCTCCAGCACATCCTCTTCTGCATTTGCAGTCACACTTCTCTGTGTGGCCTCTGCTGATGTGGATGCCATTATGAAGAACCATACACATCCCTATTGTGAATTGCAAAGTATTACTTTTCTCCATATGTTGCACTCCACTGAAGGATAACTCTGTGTTTTCAGTATTCCAGTGAATATTTTTGTGAGTTTACCCAAAAAAGACCTAGGTTAGGAAGTGATGACACAGACATATGTTGGGGACACTGAAATGCCATTATGTAAACCCTAATTTACTTTTTGCACCTTATTTCTCAGAAGGTATAGATAGGAAAGACTATCAGTAATCAATGGAAAGGAATTATTTCCTCAAAATTTTTCTCACTTTCCTCCTCAACTATTTTTGGTATTGACATCAATAAGACCTCTCACTGGAAGGTGAAGAATTTATGTAATATTCTTTGCTTTCACCAAGAGAATGAAAGGCCCCCATAGGCCGTCTCTTTTTGTTTGGTAGAAAGGATTGAACTCGGGCCCTTAGCCACATCCACAGCGACCCCCCCTCCACCATTTTTTAAAATTTTATTTAGAGACAGGGCCTCACTGAGTTTCACATTGTCTGGCTAAGTTGCTGAGGCTGGCTTAAAACCCTTGATCCTCCTTCTTAAGCCTCCTGAGCCACTTGGATTACAAGCATGCACCATGGCACCCAGCTCCCATAGGCTCTCTTGCAAAAAAGAATTTGGAGTACAGTTCCATGATTGTTCATTAGTAATACAATAATTCAAAAGTTTAAACCTAGTGTTTGGAGTATACATTTGACTGTGAAGCTTATTTGGTAGCCAAATCTGTTTGGGATAAGTTGAGGCTATTGTTTTTAAAATCTCAGCTTACATGTACATCAGTAGAAATGATTGGTTATAGGACACTGTCTTGTTTTATTCAGCAGAAGTACACATATACAAGTATAGAGTCTTCATGATTTGCATCCCATGTAGCTGCAGTGGATTGGCCACTTAAAGCTGGGCAACTATCCATTATTGCTTCATCACTCTCAACACAGGGACTTTGAAGAAGTTTTCTTAGAGTTCTGGTGGGGGACCTTGTTAAGCTTGAAGTCTGCACATAAGAGTGAATGCTTAGTGGTGGGTGGTAAGGATTATGAGGGATGGACCCTGGGCAGGTGTGCTTTGTACTCTCTCAGCCTGGAGTCCCTGAGACAGAAACTTGAGATACTACTGGTCTGCTACAAATCCTTGTTGGCTGGATTCTCTCTGGTTTTTAGGGAAGCAAAAGGGACTCTCCAAAGAGGAGGAAGACACATACCAACACATGATTTGACCCTAGTTCACAGAAGACCCAGGAGCCTGAGGTGACATCTCAGGTTCTTTGGTCCACAGGGATAAATGAGTGGGACTTCTGAGACTAGAATTGGCAGTTCCAAGCCATGCAGGAGAAGGTTCAGCTACACCTAGCTGGCTAACATAATCCAAGCTGCCTGAAAACGCCCCTTCATCAGGAATCTGGAGGCCACTTCTTCAAATTCTTTACAATGCAGAATTTTTTTACCCTGGAGGGGTTCCCTCTGCCACCTGTGAACACAGGTATGAAGAAGCATAATCTGAACATGCTCAGGAAAGTTCCAGCTTGTGCCTGTGTTTTTACTTGTGATGACAAGTCTTTCACCCTGAAAAAGTACAACTAATGAAATCTCCTGGGCCATAATGCACCCAGCAAAAAGGCAAAGAATTTGTAGGGAAACCAGTGTGCCATAATAAAATTTCTTTAGTTTATATTATAGCCCAGCAAAAATGATATTTATCTATTGCCAATATACTTCCCACAGCATTAATATGAACACTTGTGAAATCCAAAAGCACCTTGAAAAAATTCAAAACAGGCATCTAGGCTTTAACAAGTATCCACAGAAGCACCTGGGAATAAATGACTGATTCACCAAATTAATCTCCTGGCTCCACTAAGGCATACCTTGTTTTCTTGATTACTTAAATGAGGAATGTCCATTTTACTGATCTGATTTGTGATTTATGCCACAATGAAATGGACTTCAAACTGCTTCAATAAAACAGTTGCAAAACGAGCTTAAGTTGTAGTGTTATAGCTTAGAGTCTATGATGATCCCCAAACCTACATTGTTTTAGCACGCACACAGGTTCACTCAATTGCACACAGTTTCAGGCTAGGAGGGGTCCCAGTGCCTTACTGCCCAGATCTTTGAACTGGCTTTCCTAAGTGGCTCTACTAAGCATTCGCAGGAAATTGCCCACCTGATAATTGTCACAAGTCTTACAAGCAAGAATAGGCATGAGGTCTTCCAAGTAAAGGTTCCCCCTACCTTCTTTCTTTGGAGGACACTGGTCACAGATCCCAGTGAGCCACTTGCTTACTACAAGTAGTAGACTTTTCCCAGGCCTTCTGCCTGTGCCGATTGGCTTTGCAGTCAATGAAGGGCGATCTCTTGGTGTCGGATACCCTTCTGCCTTAAACTCACAGGCGGTGAAAACACAACTTGTGACAGAAAAATCGAGGCCCAGCCCTCTCAGTGAACACCTCCTGAAAGAAAAGTAGCCCTGGGAAAATAGCGATGCTAGGAACAAGAATGTTTGAACAGGGAACCACCAGGTCTCCTGAGAGAGACAAGGTTTGGGGGGCACTTGGAGCAGAGCCTCAACCTGGAAATCCACTAGGCGCTTCCTCCCCAATGGCTGGTGAGAAACCCAGCTCCCTGTAGGGCTAAGAGAGTGCAGGTGCCAGAACTTGGCCACGTATCAGCTGTCCAGAGGCCCAGCTCTATTTCTTGGCTATTTTGCTACTGTTATTAAAAAGAGTCAACCAGCACAATTATAGAGGAGGAAGAGTTTATTTAAGGCCCCACAGTTTCAGAGGTCTTGGTCCATAGAAGGATGGCCTCATTCTTCTGTGCTTTGGGTGAGGCAGAACTTCGCAGTGGCACAAGGAAGCAGCTCATGTTGTAATGTGGTGGTGGTGGTAGAGATTCCACCTGCCAGGTAGGGATATATAACCCCTATCCATGCCCCAAGGGAATGGCTTCCTCAGGCCACATTCCACTGGGCCTCCAGTTACCACACAGTCAATCCCTTCAGGGATCCATTCACCCATTAAATCCATGCTAATTAAGATTATTTCTTTCTCTTCCAAACCTTGCACTGTCTCACACCTGAGATTTTGGGGCGGACCACATATAAACCTTAATACCACCTCCTGGAGGAACAAGTCTAGAGGCAGAAAGCCCCCGGGGCGACACTGAGGGAATCCCTAGGAAAAGAATAACATTTACGTAAATACAAACAATTGATAAAATTATTAAAAGCCAATAGAAGAACACAACAAAACGCACAGCAAAATTTACCAAAAGAAAAATTTCTTCCAAATAAACAAAACAGAGAGACCCCTACAAGGAAACTGCAAACCATGTTTTGTTGCACAGTGTGATCTTGGACTTTAATATCCCCGTGTGATGTAACTGAGACCTTTTGTCCCTTAACCTATATTTCCTAAGATTAAAAAGAGACCGGTATTGGTGACACCTATAAGTCCCAATAGCTGGTGTTCCCTGAGTTCTATGTGAGTAAAAAAATCACAGGCGGCTGCATGTATAGTCAAAGCAGACCTCTCCATTGCAAAACCAAAGTGGTTAGGAAAAAGAAACTGCGGATAGTGGTAAAGTGGAAATTGTTGAAGTGGCCTTTAAGAAAAATGGCATTCGCCTTTACTCACGCTTGTACCCGACTTAACCATCACCCAAAAAGCTGAAATGGAGTTTGTTCTCAGAAATTCGGAACTTTCTTCCACTGAAATTGCAGGCGCTGCTGCTAAACCCGAGTTCTTAGGACTAAACACCAGAAGCTGCAATAAACGCTTAAGAAATGGCTAATCCAGGACTTACTTGGACGAAGAGCTCGCCCTCTGGTATTACTTCCTAACTGGCCATAGACAAACGGGGACTTCAAAGACCAGGAATCCCAGGGCGTTACCCCAGGACGCGATTAGGCTTCTAGCTTCGCCTCCAATCAGGACATTTCAAGGAGTGGAAATAATAGGCGCCTCTAAATTGATGCTTGCTAAGCCAATAGAAGCATGGCGCAGGGAGGCCAGGGATCCTGAGACAGAGAGGCAGCTGCCACTAAAACAAAACTTAGTTCTTTGGCAGCGAAGGAGATGAGGACGCTTGGAACATAGCTGAAGGGCTCAGTGGCAGAGGCGCCTTGGCTCTGCCAGCCTGGATGCCACTAAGGAACTTTGTTCCAGGCAATAGCAGAAACTGCATGTTAGAACTCATCAGTGCTGTGTAGTAGGGGTGCCAGCGAAAAATGCACCTACAGCACAACTAGCTGAGCCCAGACCAGGAGAATGTAGGCAGGAGAGAATGGTGCTCTGGGATTCTGTAAAAGGACCTCAACTAGCCTTTTTGCCAGTGACAAACTTCCACTTTGGTGCTAACCACGGTGCTGTTACCTAGAATCTGGCAAACTAAAGAAAGAAGCCTTACTGCCACCCAGGCTTAGTACAAATATGTGCTATTATTGGAAAACTGTCGGGTCCCCTTGCTGGTCAGAGAGCGAATGGGAACTCCAGGAAAGGCCACTGGGAAAGGCTGCACTAACTCACCTAGGATCCACTGAGAAAGGGACCTCTCAGGGTGCAGAGAAACATTCTCTCCTGAGCCATGGCACGACTAATGGCAGTGCTAAGGGGAAAAGCAGGCTCCTTTCCTTTTGGGTTAGCACTAGTGAACCAAGATTCCAGTTGCTTGCGTCACTGGACCCTGCAAAAGCCAAACCCACCTTATGGCTTTGCCGAGATCAAAGGCATCACATCTGGCTCCATAAGTGGTGCAGCAGGTAAATCTATGCCAGCTCTGAGAAGGCAGCAGCAAAGTCGGTGAGTCAATGAAGCTAGTAAAATTTCCACTCCCATTGGCTGTCCCCAAAATCACGCTTCATATCAAAAACTTTCTTTTTTCTCGAGAAGTCTGGGTCCACGATTACCAAAGCCTCCAGCAACTGACCCAGAGGGCTGCACGTGGTGAGAGCAGGCTGAGTAGCGCCCAAGTTGGGCACCAATCAGGCTGATCTAAGAGAAAAATAAGGCCTACGGAACACTAAAAGCTCTGCTAGCAAAAAGCAGTGATGGGCCCTCATTGCATGCAACCCCTCCGTCTTGGTCTGGGACCCCTCTCCTTTTATAGATACCTCAGTGCTTTTAAGGCAAGTCAGAGAAACACATTGTTTTCCGATAGGAAACTCTGCCCCCGAACCTTAAAACTAGGCCTCCTTAATTGCTTAGCTGGGGTACTTCTGTCAAATTAACTTTTTAAATGAGTCATTGAAGGCTTGTCTGTCTTGAGATGTTGCATTGGTGTCAAAGTTTCAAGCACTTGAATCCTCCCTTTCCACTCACTTTTCATGTAAGACTGTGTTATGCTCAAATTCGGGACCCCCAAACACCACCAGAGACACAAGATCGATGTAAGCAGCAAAGAGGTGTTTATTGCGAGCTAGCTCGGTACTCCGCATGCACACACAGCAACTGGTGATGCTCAGAGGCCCCGAGCCCAGGGTTTGCAGCAGTTTTATACATTTTTTTTTTTTTGGAGAGGGCAGGAACTTCACATACATCATAGCCTCTTTTAGCAAATCTCACGCACCGCGGGGAAATCAAATAACAACTCTAAAACATTATTAGCACATTCACTGGCGGGAACAAGTTGGGTAGGGGTGATTTGTCAGTACAAAAGGGGTATTCTTTTGAACTGATTGGTTTGAGCCAAGAGGGGTGTACGTGCTGAATTACATGGTTTCCCAACTTGTTATCAACCACCATAAACCTCTGGGAGGTTTATCTTGCATCCCAGGTATTTTCCTGTCTCATGCTGATTGGTGGCTTCTAGAAGGCTGCTATGGATCCCCACCTAGCCTGACGGAGTCAGGGATACCTGGCTCAGCAGGCCTCTCCTGTAATTTGTAGATCAACAACTTAGCAGGGTGGGAATGTGCTTAGGAGTTGTCTGTGGGTTTTTCCTATGACTAAGGTCATGTTCCTTCCTTGGACAGGCTTTGTTATGACGTAGAGGCTGGTTTTTCAACTGAAGCCTCTGAATTACTTTTTTTCTACAAAATATGGGGTTGCCACTGCACAGGTGGAAATTACTCTGTCCCACGACTTTTTATGCTTCCCCCAAAGATCTGCACTACTGGAAGGGATGCCCCACAGAGACTGCAGACTCTAGCATGTGCGTCTCCAACAGCCCTTAAGATCACCCACACTCCTATGGCTCTCATCAAATCAATTCCATCCTTTCCCCAGATGAACCTCGATTTTTTGGAGCACGGAACAGGTGCCCCAGAGAGATAAGTGGACTCCATTTGGACCCTTATCTCACCTACTCTCAAGCTGACTACTACAGTCTTCTTACACTATCTTACCATTTCCCCCTCTAGCCAAAACCCTATCTAGTACCTGAAGCATCTCCAATTGCCTCCTTTGCTCTGGATCTGCAGAATGAAGGAAGAAGTGCCTTGTCCCCATAGGAAAAGTTACATCCACCTTATCAGGATCAAGAGGCCAGGGAAAAGGACTGTTTAAAGAAAAACTGGGGGCCCATCAGTCTTATCTCCCACTAGTCCACCCCTTCCTTCCTTCCTTCCTTCTTTCATATTTTGATGTACTGCCGATTGAACTCAGGACCTGAGGCATGCTGGGCAAGTGCTATATCACTGAGCTAAATCCTCAATTTCTTTCTCTCCACCCTAGCCTTGCATCTTAGCAGAAATGTTAGAATTAGCATCCCTAGTGGTAAGGGTGACCAACTCCAGTTTATGAATCTAAAGAGGAGTTTGGTAGGACTTACTCTCCTGAAGAAGTGTGCATCACAGCTACTTCAAGTCTTAAAATTCAGTCTAATTCCAGTGTGGTGTGCACCTGTGAGAATGGCCAGACACTGGTCATGGGAAGGACGTATTACCCACAAGGAGACTCTAAGTCTTTTGCAGTCTAAAACTGGCTACATTCTGGGCAAGCTGGCAATGTCAGGTATATCAGTGCTGGGCCATAGTTTCAACACCCCAAGGCCAATTGTGGGGAACAGAAAAACATGTGATTTGGAGCCTTTCACAGTGTCTGTCCTTGTTTGTCATTGGAAAGAGGGAACAAAGTGTAAACAGAGAAAGATATGTATGTAAAATGTCATTAAGGAAAGCTTTATGAAACCAAGAAATGCAGCACAATAACAAGACTTGTTAAGATACTATTGACTGAAAGAACGTGACACACAAAAGACATTCTCTAACATTTGAAGCAAAAATGCAGAAAGGAAGTTTGGAACCACAGCAGTGTGCACAGGTGAGCCTTTCGGGAAATGTGGACTCGGCTCAGAACCTATATCTATGTCTTAGAGAGATAGTAATAATACATGTTTATGTTTTGTAGGAAAAAAAGAAAAGATTTTCCTCTGCCTTGATAGATTCAGTGGCCTTGGTTAGGACTGAAATAATTAGGAAACAGCTGAACAAGACCAAAGGCATAACCAATTTATGAATTTTAAGTTTTGTGTGTATGCATGCATCACAGACAAAACTAATTCCTCCAAATGAGTGGTAAAATTGGAGAATTTACAATCTCTTTAATAGGAAATTAAGATAGTTTGTAGAGAATGCCTGTTTGAGTGTGGTGGTAAATTCTCTCATCAGAGGGAGATGTAATTGTTCCTGGGGTGAGTATTAATGATGATCAAGTTATTTGGGATATCCCTACTTTTAGGTATAAAGAGAGATTTCAGAAACTCAAATGCCTTTAGTTCAAAATAATACTTAGTCCAAAGTGGCATATATTGAGAGTGGCATATCCTGACCTTTTTTCATAATCCCCTTCATTAGGAGAACTCCTAATTATAACAATTATATTAATTTGGTCCCTGTCACTATAAGAGAATCTCAGAAACCAGATAATTTATTATGAAAATTAACACATTTTCTATAGGTTCTGGAGATAGTGAGGTCAAAAACATGGTGCAGGCAACTGACAAGGGCCTTTGTGCTACTTTATCGTATAATGGAAAGGCACAGAAACATGTGTGCAAGGGCCCACTATTAAAAGCCCTTTTGTAAAGGGCATGGAAGCCATTCATGGAGGCAGAGGCCTGCTGACCTAATCACGTTTTTCAGGCCCCGTCTTCTGATACTGTTTCATGGGGTAAAGATTAAGATTCCTGTGAATAAGCTTTCAGAGATACATTCAAACCATAGAAAGCATCTCCATCTCTTTTCAAATGTGAATTTGAGGCTCAATACTGAGGTAACAGTAATCAACCCTGGGCCTGGTATTTCAGGTGAAGAAAAAGACCATGGCAACCAATGAGCAGCTAGTAAAAGAGAACATTCCCCAGGATCAGTAACATTGAGATAGATAGTTCACAATCCTTTTTGCCCCTTGTCTCAACAGAGAACTCCAACGTGCACCTTATTCACCAGCCAAAAAAAGAGCATTTTCCATAGGTCTCCTGGATTGAAAATTCACCCTTCCCTCTGGCCATTAAGTGTCAGTTTTTCATTCTTATTGCAGCTCAAAGAACTTTGCTTCGAGATGCTCTCTGGAAGAGATGGATGGATTTTAAGTACCCTATTCTCTAGTTCCTGCAGGGTGAAGAGGAGCCTTCTGAGTAGCACTCACAATACATTTATAAAGATTTTTTTCCTAATCCTTCTACATAGTGTCCCGTTCCTGGTGCTACTTTTATTTTTGGTACAGTTGTTTCTAATAATCTGGGACTGTATTCAGTACTGGATCCAGGAGCACACCCAGCTCTGGGATAAAACTTTGTGTCTCTCCTGTGAAAGGAAAAAAGTAGTGCTTGGGGACAGCATGAAAGTGGGCCTAGTTGAGTTCAGATTACACAAGGCATCCTGAGTCCATGAATGTTAGGCATTAATGTGAACCACTAAGAACCTAGAGAAAATTTCTTCTCTCAACAAACTGTGGAGTGAGTCTTAGTGTACTTGCCTGAGAAACATGTACTGAGGACAGAGAATGCAGACATTGCCCCTAGAAAGGGGATTGCATACATAGAAGATGATATTAAACAAAACCCCTTTAAACTGATGGTTCTCTGAAATCACTGTCCACATTGGGCCATGCTGGTTGCTAGCCAGAAAAAGGTCAGGTCCCAAGACAAGTTCCACAACCATCAGTATCAAGGCTGGAGTGTGGCTTGAAATATGTATACCAGGCCTAAGAGCCAAAAGTATTCTTATCATGCAAATGTGAGGAAGGAATGTACATCTACCATCACTGTCAGAGACGAAGAGGATGAGCACCCAGAGAATGGGAAAGCAGTATGAATGAGAATTCTGTGGATGTGTTAATAGAAAAATCATTCATTCATTCATTCAACAAATATGTATTGAGTACCTTCTGTGTACCAGATATTTTTCCAAACCCTGAGAATACAGCCAAGAACAGATTGGTTAAAAATCTTTGTGGAGTGTAAAAATTCAAACAAGAAATGATTCTGCCCTAAATAAAACTAGTTAACAGAAACAATGATATGAAGTGGTATTTCTGAGACATATTTTCTGGTGCTTGGTGGTGGGGGTGGTTCCCAGAGTTTTAACTCAGGGGCAGTTAACCATTGAGAAACATTTTGTATTTTATTTAGAGACAGAGTTTTACTGAGTTGCATAGTGACTTACTTTTTGCTAAGGCTTGCTTTGTGCTATTGGTTCTCTCACCTAAGCCTCTCGAGCTGATTGGATCACATTTGATTGGATTACAGGGTTATAGGTGTGTGCCACCATGCCCAGCTCTCAGATATATTTTGAAGATTGGAAAAAACAAAGATTTGTTGAAGTGAAAGATGAGGGAGGGTTAGGGTAACTTTAAAGGTTGGAGCCTGAGCACACACACACACACACACACACGCACACACACACACACATGCATGAACACACCAAAAAAGATGGAAATATTGTTTTCTTAGATCAGAAAGCCTTTGAGATTAGAAAATGATTTTTAAATTAGTTCAGTCTTGGATATGTATGATTTGAGTTGCTCGTTACATAGCTAAGTGAAGATATTGACTAGAAAATGAGATACAAAAGTTTGGGTTGCTTAAGAATGATGAAAGATGGAGACATACCATTGTTTTGGAAGTATTATCCAAGCATATTTTTAAATCATTAGAAACTATGACAGAATCAATGTGGAACAGTGTGACAGAATCATTGTGGAATAGAGTAAAAAGCATTCAAGAAATGAGGAGTAAGAGCCCCAATGTTTGACAGAGAATAGAGGGCTGCACTAAGAAAGAGTAGTGGGCGGAATGGGTGTGGTGGTGCCCATATTCCCAGCAGATCATCCTAACATCTGAAGGTTGAGGCAGGAGGGTCACAAATTCAAAGCCATCCTCAGCAACTTAGTGAGACCTTAAGCAACTCAGTGAAACCCTGTCTCTAGAAAAACTATAAACAAGGACTGGGGGTGGCTCAGTTGTTGAGTTCCTCTGGGTTCAATCCCCAGTACCAAAAAAAAAAAGTGAGCTCTGATAATATTAAATTCAGAAAGGAGAAAGAACTGGTTAAGAAGTGGCAATGAGGAGCAATAAAAACAAAGAAGAAGAAGAACACAGCAATTGGGAGCAAGAGGAACCCCTAGAAATGCTAGGGCTGTGGAAGACACTCTCCAGTGTTGAAGCTTACAAGGAAAGCAGGGTACTCAGAGCAAGCAAGGTCAATTGTAGAAAGATAAAGGGAAGCTGGAGATTTTGCAGTTTTGAATTATTGACTATGAGCTCCATAATACCAGATAAAAAGTGTAAAAGATGGAGGAGAAGTGAAGGAGATAGAAGATGTCATGTACAGGGTATTTGAAGATTTAAATTTTATGAGATAAAAAGAGATTCTCACCTTGAACAAGGACAAAACACATGAGATTCGTCTTCATAATCCTACAGCAATAGAGGTGGAGGTTTGCAGTGCTGAAGAAAGAACACACCTAGTTCTGGGCATAGTTTTAGCATCCTCTTTAAAGAAGCACAATGATGTTCAAGATCATAAATAAGGACACATTTAGACAGATTATTGTAAGCCTACAAAACACCAAATGATAAGGAGAGGACATATAGAAAGAGTAGGTGAGGCCCTAGGTTCAATCATCAGCACCACACAAAGAAAAGGGGGATAGATTGATGGCAGAAAGAGAAGATGTCTGCAATGAAGAGGCAAAGAGTTGAAAGCTGATTTCTCAATAGGATAAATAATGGAAGACAAAAAAATAGTGGAATAACAGCTGCAAAGCACTGATACAAAACAACTGGAATTCTGGCTGGAATTTTTTACTTAAATGAAAGAATTTTTTTAAGATATGCATAAAATAAGAATGGAAAATTATACTGCATGTATGTATACTATTTCAAAATTCACTCTACTGTGATGTATATCTAGAAAGAACAAATAAAAAGTTAAATAAAAAACAAAAAATAAAATATTAATAAAGCATTTCTTAATTTATTATGTGAACTCCCAGTCAAAATCATAGAAACAGAGAGTCTAAGGGTAGTTAGTGGTTGGGAGACAGTGAATGGTATTGGTCAAGGCATACAAAGATTCAGTTTCACCAAAATAAGTTTTGAGATATACAGTATAGCATGATGGCTATTGTTAATAATTATATATTGTATACTTCAAAACTGCTAAAATAGGTTCTAAATGTTGGCTCCACAAAATGAAAAGTATATGAAGTGGTGAGTATGTTAATTATCTTGATTTAATTTTCCCACAACTCGTACATCTATCAAACACCACATTTTATGCCATAATTGTGTATAATTGTTAGCTATTAATAAGAATAAAAATTGTTACATGATCTTAAAGGACCCTGTCTCAATTTTCTTAAAATTAATTTAAAAGGCTAGGAATGTAGCCCAGTGGTAAAGAGTCTATGAGGTCAGTCCCCAGTATAAAAAAAAAAAGTAAATGTAATAATTTAAAATGTCAAATTTATGAAATTATCTTATCTCTGGCTAAACAGTAAAATCAATGCAACAGAAAGATCAAAAAAAATCCACAATTAAATGAATATATATATATATATATATATATTAATAGGAAATTGTGCAGTTCAGTGGGAAAAGATGAATTTTTTAATTAAAAAATCAGGACAATTGGTTTTGCATATGGGGAAAAATTGGATCACTTTCTCATGATTAAAAAAGAGCCTGGTACATCTGGATAAAGAGTTTAAATTTTGAAAGATGAAGATGTAAATATTGGAAGAGATATAGAATGACCTTGGAATAGAGAGTATTTCTGAAACAATACACAGACATCACAATCATAAAGAATAAAACTCATGGAGTTGAAACCATTTTAAAATTAAGCATTTGTTTAATATAAATAGGTGAATAATAACAAATCACAAAATGGGTAAAGACATTTCAATATATGTAAGTAAGAAACAAGTTCCAAAAATCAGTAACAAAAAAATATGGGCAAACAACAAAAATATTCCACAGAAGATGTTACATGGATGGCCAATACATATGTGAAAACATGATCAATGTCATGAGTAATCAGGGAAATAGAAAACACATGGTATACCATTTCATACCAACAGACTGATAAATGCTTTAAAATCAAACCTCATTAATCATAGTCAAGAATGCGTTACAGAAAGAACACAACCTCCCAGCAGTGTTCACTTACACAAAGATGCTTTGGGGCAGCCAGGTAGAAAGTTTGAATTATCTATTATTGTTTAGATGCCACTCAATACCCAGAAATTTCATATCTAATTGCCCTAATCATAAAGGTTAAAAAATAAAAAATTCTGTCTTATAAAATTAAACATGTGTTTTTTGGGGGACGGGGTGTTTGTTTGGTATGAGATTGAACCAGGAGCACTTCACCACTGAACCATATCCCCAGTACTTTTTAATATTTTATTTATTTAGAGACAGGGTCTTTCTTAATTGCCTTAGGGCCTTGCTAAGTTGCTGCAGCTGGCTTTGAATCTGGCGATCCTCCTGCCTCACCCTGACAATGATGCGCTGGTATTACAAGCTTGAAAAGCTGCAAACAAATAAACAAGAGTATTTGATTCCCCTGTCCAACACAAATCAGGCATTTAATTTGGTAAAACATTCTTTCCTTTTCTTAACTATTTGTGAGGATAAACTAATTTCTACACTTAATAAAGGTCAAATATCAGATTTGAATACAAAAAAAATCTTATTTTTTTTTCTTCTGGGCCTGACTTCCAACAAAATACTATTCTCTTTATTTCCTAAAAAGCTCTTTTATCAAAGAAAATTTTGCATTTCTAATTTCTCTCATAAATGAAAGAAATTTCTAGAACCATATGTAGATAGGCTGGAAAAGCAGTGATGAGTGCTGAGATAAAGCTCTCTTTCATAGTCCATCTACACCTGAGTCTCCAAATTCTGCTCTCTGCAACAGTCCTTCTGCACCCCAGTCTCCAAAATCTTCTCTCTGAAACAGTCCTTCTACACCCCAGTCTCCAACCTTTTCTCGCTGCTACAGTCCTTCTGCACCAAAGTCTCCAAACTCTACTTTCCATATCAGTTATTCCGCAACCCAGTCTCCAACCTCTGCTCTCTTTAACAGTCTTTCTGCACCTCAGTCTCCAACCTCTGCTCTCTGCAACAGTCCTTCTGCACCCCAGTCTTCAACATCTTCTCTCTGCAACAGTCCTTCTACACCCCAGTCTCCAACCTCTGCTCGCTGCTACAGTCCTTCTTCACCCCAGTCTCCAAACTCTACTTTTCATATCAGTTATTCCGCACCCCAGTCTCCAACCTCTGCTTTCTTTAACAGTCCTTCTGCACCTCAGTCTCCAACCTCTGCTCTCTGCAACAGTCCTTCTGCACCCCAGTCTCCAACATCTTCTCTCTGCAACAGTCCTTCTACACCCCAGTCTCCAACCTCTGCTCGCTGCTACAGTCCTTCTGCACCCCAGTCTCCAAACTCTTCTCTCTGTAAGATCCATCTGAACGCCAGTCTCCAAACTCTACTCTCTCTAACAGTCCTTCTGCACCTCAGTCTCCAACCTCTGCTCTCTGTAAAAGTCCTTCTGCACCTCAGTCTTCAACCTCTGCTCTCTGCAAAAGTCCATCTACCCCCCATTCTCTAACCTCTGTTCTCTGCAACAGTCCTTCTGAACCACAGTCTCCAACATCTGCTCTCTGCAACAGTCCTTCTGTATCCTAGTCTCCAAAGTATGCTCTCTGTAACGGTCCTTCTGTACTGCAGTCTCCAAACTCTGCTCTCTATAACGGTCCTTCTGCACCCCAGTCTCCAACCTCTGTTCTCTGTATCAGTACTTCTGCACCCCAGTCTCCAAACTCTGCTCTCTGTAACATTCCTTCTGCACGTCAGTCTCTATCCTCTGCTCTTTGTGACAGTTCTTCTGCACCCCAGTCTCCCACCTCTGCTATCTGCAACAGTCCTTCTGCACCCCAGTCTCCAACATCTGCTTTCTTTAACAATCCTTCTGCACTTCAGTCTCCAACATCTACTCTCTGTAACAGTCGTTCTGCAACTCAGTCTCCAACCTCTGCTCTGTGTAAGATCTATCTGCAACCCAGTCTCCAACCTCTGTTCTCTGTAACAGTCCTTCTGCAACCCAGTCTCAAACCTCTGCTCTCTACGACGATCTTTCTTCACCCCAGTCTCCAACGTGTACTCTCTACAACAGTCCTTCTGCACCCGTGTCTCCAACAACTGCTCTCTGCAACAGTCCTTCTGCACCTCAGTCTGAAAACTCTGTGCTCTGCAATGATTCTTCTGCACCCGATTCTCCAAACTCTGCTCTCTGTAACAGACCTGCTGCACCTCAGTCTCAAAACTCTGCTCTCTTTAAGATTGTTCTGCAACCCTGTCTCCGAACTCTTCTCTCTGTAACAGTCCTTCTGCACCCCAGTCTCCAAACTCTGCTCTCTGTAATAGGCCTTTTAAATCCCAATCTACAACCTCTACTCTCTGTAACATTCCTTCTGCACCTCAGTCTCCAACCTCTGCTCTCTGCAACAGTCTTCAGCACCTCAGTTACAAGCTCTGCTCTCTGCAATGATCTTTCTGCACCACAGTCTCCGAAGTCTGCTCTCTTTTAGATCCTTCTGCACACCAGTTTCCAACTCTGTTATCTATAACATTCCATCTCCATCCCAGTCTTCAACTTCTGCTTTCTGCAACGATGTTGTAGCACCCCAGTCTCCAAACTCTGTTCTCTACAACAGTCCTTCTGCTCCGCAGTTTCCAAACTCTGCTCTCTGTAATAGTCCTTCTGTACCGCAGTCTCCAACCTCTGCTCTCTGTAATGGTACTTCTGCACCCCAGTCTCCAAACTCTGTTTTCTTCAACAAGCCTTCTGCACCCCAGTCTCCAAACTCTGCTCTCTGTAACAGGCCTTCTACATTCAAGTCTCCAAACCCTTCTCTCTGCAATGATCCTTCTGCACCCCAGTGTCAAACCTCTGCTCCTTGCAACAGTTCGTCTGCACCCCAGTCTCAAACCTCTGCTATTTTAAGATCCTTCTGCACCCCAGTCTCCAAACTCTGCTCTCTGTAACAGTCCTTCTGCACTCCAGTCTCCAACCTCTGCTCTCTACAACAGTCCATTTGCACCCCAGTCTTCAACCTCTGTTCTCTGTAAGATCCATCTGAACCCTAGTATCCAACCTCTGCTCTCTGTAACAGTCCTTCGGCACCCCAGTCTCGAAACTCTGCTCTTTGTAACAGTTCTTTTGCACCTCGGTCTCCAACCTCTGTGCTCTGCAACAGTCCACCTGCACTCCAGTCTCCAACATCTGCTCTGTGCAACAGTCCTTCTGCACCCTAGTTTCCAACCTCTGCTCTCTGCAACAGTCCTTCTGCACTCCAGTATCCAAACTCTGCTCTCTGCAATGATCCTTCTAGACCTCAGTCTCCAACCTCTGCTCTCTGCAACAGTCCTTCTGCACCCCAATCTCCAATCTCTGCGCTCTGTAACAGTTTTTCTATATCGCAGTCTCCAAACTCTGGTCTCTGTAACGGTTCTTCTGCACCCCAATTTCCAACCTCTAGTTTCTGTAACACTCTTTCTGCACCTCAGTCTCCAAACTCTGCTCTCTGTAGCAGGCCTTATGCAACCCAGTCTTCAAAATCTGCTCTCTCCAAGAATCCTTCTGCACCCCAATCTCCAACCTCTGCTCTCTGCAACAGTCCTTCTGCACCCCAGTCTCCAAACTCTTCTCTCTGCAACTATCCTTCTGGACCCCAGTCTCCAACCTCTGCTCTCTGTAACAATCCTTCTGCACCACAGTCTCCAAACTCTGCTCTCTATAAGAACTTTCTGCACTCCAGTTTCCAAACTCTGCTCTCTGTAACATTCCTTATCCTCCCCAGTCTTTAACCTCTGCATTCTGCAAGTGTCATGTGGCACCCCAGTCTCCAACCTCTATCCTTTGCAACAGTCCTTGTGCTCCCCAGTCTCCAACCTCTGCTCTCTGTACCGGTCTTTCAGCACCCCAGTCTCCAAACTCTGCTTTCTGTATCAGTCCGTTTGAACCTCAGTCTCAAATCTCTGCTCTCTGTATCTATCCTTCTGCACTTCAGTCTCCAACCTGTGCTCTCTGTAACATTCCTTCTGCACCCCAGTCTCCAACCTCTGCTCTCTGTAACAGTTTTTTTATATGGCAGTCTCCAAAGTCTGGTCTCTGTAACGGTCCTACTGCACCCCAATTTCCAACCTCTGCTTTCTGTAACAGTCCTTCTCCACCTCAGTCTCCAAACTCTGCTATCTGTAACAGTGCTTCTACACCTCAGTCTCCAACCTCTGGTCTCTGTAACAGTCCTACTGAACCTCAGTATGACACCTCTGCTCTCTTCACGATCCTTGTGCACCCCAGTCTCCAAACACTGCTCTCTGTAACAGTCCACCTATACCTCAGTCTCCAACCTATGCTCTCTGTAAGATCCTTCAGCATCCCAGTCTCCAAAATCTGCTCTCTATAACTGTCCTTCTGCACAACAGTCTCCAAACTCTGCTCTCTTTTACAGACATTCTGCACCCCAGTCTTCAACCTCTTCTCTCTGCAATAATTATTCTCCACCCTAGTCTCCAACATCTGCTCTCTGCAACAGTCCTTTTGAACCCGAGTCTCCAAACTCTGCTCTCTGTAAGATCCATCTGAATCCCAGTCTCCAAATTCTACTCTCTTTAACAGTCTTTCTGCACCCTAGTCTCCAAAATCTGCTCTCTCTAACAGTCCTTCTGCACCTCAGTCTCCAAATTCTGCTCTCTGTAAGATACTTCTGCACTCTTTTCTTCTAGCTCTGCTCTATGTAACAGGACTTCTGTACCTCAGTCTCCAATCTCTGCTCTTTGAAACAGTCCTTCTGCACCACAGTCTTCAACCTCTGCTCTCTGTAAGATCCTTCTGCACTCCAGTTTCCAAACTCTGCTCTCTGTAACATTCCTTATCCACCCCAGTCTTTAACCTCTGCCTTCTGCAAGTGTCATGCTACACCCCAGTCTCAAACCTCTGTCCTCTGCAACAGTCCTTGTGCTCCCCAATCTCCAAACTCTGCTCTCCGTAACGGACTTTCAGCACCCCAGTCTTCAAACTCTGTTTTCTGTATCAGTTCTTTTGAACCTCAGTCTCAAACCTCTGCTCTCTGTATCTATTCTTCTGCACCTCAGTCTCCAACCTGTGCTCTATGTAAGAGTCCTTCTGCACCCCAGTCTCCAACATCTACTCTCGGTAACAGACCTATACCGCAATCTCCAACCTCTGCTCTCTGTAATGGTCCTTCTGCAGCCCAATTTCAAAACTCTGCTTTCTGTAACAGTCCTTCTGCACCTGAGTCTCCAAACTCTCCTCTTTCTAACAGTCCTTCTACACCTCAGTCTCAAACCCCTGCTCTCCGTAATAGTCCACCTTCACCTGAGTCTCCAACCTCTGCTCTCTGTAAGATCCTTCAGCAACCAAGTCTCCAAACACTGCTCTGTATAACAGTCCTTCTTCACCCCAGTCTCAAACCTCTCCTCTCTGTAACTGGCCTTCTGCAGGCCAGTCTCCAAACTCTGCTCTCTGCAACGATCCTTCTGCACCCCAGTCTCCGAACTCTGCTCTCTGCAATGATCCTACTGCACCCCAGTCTCCTAACTCTGATCTCTACAATAGTCTTTCTGCACCTCAGTCTCCAAATTCTGCTCTCTGTAAGATCCTTCTGCACTCCTTTCTTCTAGCTCTGCTCTATGTAACAGGACTTCTGCACCTCAGTCTCCAATCTCTGCTCTTTGCAACAGTCCTTCTGCACCACAGTCTCCAAACTCTTCTGTCTGTAAGATCCTTTTGGACTCGAGTTTCCAAATTTTTCTCTCTGTAACATTCTTTCTTCACCCCAGTATTTAACCTCTGCTTTCTGCAAGTGTCCTGCAGCACCCCAGTCTCCAAGCTCTCCTCTCTGCAACAGTTCTTCTGCACCCTAGTTACCAACATCTGCTCTCTGCTACATTACTTCTGCACCCCAGTCTTCAACCACTGCTCTCTGTAACAGTCTTCCTATACTTGCAGTATCCAACCTCTGCTCTCTGTAACGGTCTTTCTGCACCCCAGACTCCAATCTCTGCTTTCTGTATCAGTCTTTCTGTTTCCCAGTTTCCAACTTCTGCTCTCTGTAAGAGTCCTTCTGCACCTCAGTCTCCAAACTCTGATCTCTGAAACAGTCCTTCTGCAACTCAGTCTCCAAATTCTGCTCTCTGTAAGATCCTTCTGCACCCCTGTATTTAACCTCTGCTCTCTGAAACTGTCCTTCTACACCCGAGTCTCCAAACTCTGCTCCCTGCACCAGTCCTTCTGCACCCCAGTCTTCAAATTCTGCTCCCAGTAACAGTCCTTCAGCAACCCAGTCTCCAAACTTTGCTTCCTGTATCAATCCTTCTTAACACCAGTCTCAAAACTCTGCTCTCTGTATCTATCCTTCTGCACCTCAGTCTCCAACCTTTGCTCTCTGTAACATTCCTTCTAGACCCCAGTCTCCAACCTCTGCTCTCTGTAACAGTTTTTCTATACCGCAGTCTCCAAACTCTGGTCTTTGTAATGGTCCTTCTGAACCCCAATTTCCAAACTCTGCTTTCTGTAACAGTCCTTCTGCACCTCAGTCTCCAAACTCTGCTCTTTCTAACAGTACTTCTACACCTCAGACTCCAACCTCTGCTCTCTGTAACAGTCCTACTGCACCTCAGTCTGACACCTATTCTATCTGCATGGTCCTTCTGCACCTCAGTCTCCAACCAGTGCTCTCTGTAACAGTCCACCTGCACCGCTTTCTCCAACCTCTTCTCTCCGTAAGATCCTTCAGCAACCCAGTCTCCAAACTCTGCTCTCTATAACAGTTCTTCTGAACTCCAGTCTCCAACCTCTCCTCTCTGTAACAGGCCTTCTGGGCGCCAGTCTCCCAACTCTGCTCTCTGTAGCACGCCTTCTGCACCCCAGTCTCCATAATCTGCTCTCTGCAACGATCCTTCTGCACCCCAGTCTCCAACTTCTGCTCTCTGCAATGATTCTAATGCACCCCAGTCTCCAACCTCTGATCTCTGCAAGAGTCCATCTGCACCTCAATCTCCAAATTCTGCTCTCGGTAAGATACTTCTGCACCCCTGTATCCAACCTCTGCTCTCTGTAACAGTCCTTCTGCATCCGAGTCTCCAACCTCTGCTCTCTGTAACAGGACTTCCGCACCTCAGTCTCAAACCTCTGCTCTCTGCAACAGTCCTTTTCCACCCTAGTCTCAAACCTCTGCCCTCTAAAACAGTCCTTTTGCACACTAGTTACCAACATCTGCTCTCTGCAACAGTCCTTCTGCACCTCAGTCTTAAAACTCTGCTGTCTGTAACGACCCTTCTGCACCCCAGTCTCCTACCTCGGCTCTCTGTAACAGTACTTCTGCACCTCAGTCTCCCAACTCTGCTCTCTGTAATATCCTTCTGCAACCCAGTCTTTAAACTCTGCACTTTGTACTTGTCCTTCTGCACAACAGACTACAACTTCTGCTCTCTGTAACAGGACTTCTGCAACCCAGTCTCCAACCTCTGCTCTCTGTAACAGGCCTTCTGCACCCCAGTCTCCAACCTCTTCTCTCTGCAACGATTCTTCTCCACCCAAGTCTCCAACATCTGCTCTCTGCAACTGTCCTTTTGCACCCAAGTCTGCAAACTCTGCTCTCTGTAACATTCATCTGAACCCCAGTCTCCAACCTCTGCCCTCTGTAACAGTCCTACTGCACCCCAGTCTCCAAACGCTGCTCTCTGTAACAGTCCTTCCGCACCTCAGTCTACAAACCCTGCTCTCTGTAACAATCCTTCTGCACTCCAGTCTCTAAAATCTGCTCTCTGCAACAGTCCTTCTCCACCCCAGTCTCCAACATCTGCTCTCTGCAACAGTCCTTCTGCACCCCAGTCTCCAAACTCTGCTCTCTGCAATGAACCTTCTGGACCACAATCTCCAACGTCTGCTCTTTACAACAGTCCTTCTGCAATACAGTCTCCAACCTCTGCTCTCTGTAAGATCCTTCTGCACTCCAGTTTTCAAACTCTGCTCTCTGTAAAATTTCTTCTCCACCCCAGTCTCAAACCTTTGTACTCTGAAACAGTCCTTCTGCTCCCCAGTCTCCGCTATCTGCTCTCTGTAACAGACCTTATGTACCACAGTTTCCAAACTCTGCTCTCTGTAACGGTCCTTCTGCAACCCAGTTTCCAACCTCTGTTTTTCGAATCAGTCTTTCTGAACCCCAGTTTCCAACCTCTGCTCTTTGTATCTATCCTTCTGCACCTCAGTCTTCAACCTGTGCTTTCTGTATAAGTCCTTCTGCACCCCAGTCTCCAAACTCTGCTCTCTGTAACAGTCCTTCTATACCGCAGTCTCCAACCTCTGCTCTCTGTAATGGTCGTTCTGCACCCCAATTTCCAACTTCTGCTTTCTGTAACAGTCCTTATGCACGTCAGTCTCTAAACTCTCCTCTCTGTAACAGTCCTTCTACACCTCAGTCTCCAACCTCTGCTCTCTGTAACAGTACTTCTGCACCTCAGTCTGAAACCTCTGCTCTCCATGATATTTCTGCACCCCAGTCTCCAACCACTGCTCTCTGTAACAATCCACCTGCAAGTCACTCTCTAACATCTGCTCTCTGTAAGTTATTCAGCAAACCAATCTCCAAACTCTGCTTTCTGTAACAGTTTTTCTGCACCCCAGTCTCCAACCTCTCCTATCTGTAACAGGCCTTCTGCACTCCAGTGTCGAAACTCTGCTCTCTATAGCAGGCCTTCTGCACCCCACTCTCCATCCTCTGCTCTCTGCAACGATCCTTCTGCACCCCAGTCTCCAAACTTTGCTCTCTGCAATGATCCTACTGCACCCCAGTCTCCAACCTCTGATCTCTGCAACAGTCCTTCTGCACCTCAGTCTCCAAATTCTGCTCTCTGTAAGATCCTTCTGCACCCCTGTCTCCAACCTCTGCTCTCTGTAACAGTCCTTCTGCACCCCAGTCTCCAACCTCTGCTCTCCGCAAGAGTCATTCTGCACCCCAGTCTCCAAGCTCTCCTCTCTGCAACAGTCCTTCTGCACCCTAGTTACCAACATCTGCTCTCTGCTACATTACTTCTGCACCCCAGTCTTCAACCACTGCTCTCTGTAACAGTCCTCCTGTACTTGCAGTATCCAACCTCTGCTCTCTGTAACGGTCTTTCTGCACCCCAGACTCCAATCTCTGCTTTCTGTATCAGTCCTTCTGTACCCCAGTTTCCAACCTCTGCTCTCTGTAAGAGTCCTTCTGCACCTCAGTCTCCAAACTCTGATCTCTGAAACAGTCCTTCTGCAACTCAGTCTCCAAATTCTGATCTCTGTAAGATTATTCTGTACCCCTGTATTTAACCTCTGCGCTCTGAAACTGTCCTTCTGCACTCGAGTCTCCAAACTCTGCTCTCTACAACAGTCCTTCTGCACCCCAGTCTCGAACCTCTGCTTCCTACAACAGTCCTTCTAAACCCTAGTTACAAACATCTGCTCTCTGCAACAGTCCTTCTGCAAGCCAGTCTCCAGCATCTGCTCTCTACAACAGTCATTCTGCACCTCAATCTTAAAACTCTGCTCTCTGCAACGACCATTCTGCACCCCAGTATTTTACCTCTGCTCTCTGTAACAGTCCTTCTGCACCTCAGTCTTTCAACTCTGCCTTCTGTTTGATAATTCTGCAACCCAGTCTTTAAACTCTGAACTCTGTAACAGTCCTTCTGCACAACAGTCTCCAACCTCTGCTCTCTGTAAAAGGACTTCTGCAACCCAGTAACCAACCTCTTCTTTCTGCAACAATTTTTCTCCACACAAGTCTCCAACATCTGCTCTCTGCAACAGTCTTTTTGTACCCCAGTCTCCAAACTCTGCACTCTGTAAGATCCATCTGAACCCCAGTCTCCTACCTCTTCTCTCTGTAAAGGTCCTTCTGCACCCCAGTCTCAAAACTCTGCTCTCTTTAACAGTCCTTCTGCACCCCAGTCTTCAAACTCTGCTCTCTGTAACAGTTCTTCTGAACCTCATTCTCCAAACTATTCTATCTGCAACAGTCTTTCTGCTGCCCAGTCTCCAAGATCTCCTGTCTTCAACAGTCCTTCTGTACCGCAGTGTCCAACCTCTGATCTCTGATTCGGTTCTTCTACACTCCTGTCTCCAAACTCTGCTTTCTGTATCAGCCTGTCTGAACTGCAGTCTCCAAGCTCTTTTCTCTGTATCCATCCTTCTGCACCTCAGTCTTCAACTTGTGCTCTCTGTAAGAGTCCTACTGCATCCCAGTCTCCAAACTCTGCTCTCTTTAACGGTCCTTCCGCATGCCAATTTCCAACCTCTGCTTCCTGTAACAGTCCTTCTAAACCTCAGTCTCCAAACTCTGCTCTCTGTAACAGTCCTTCTACACCTCAGTCTTCAACCTCTTCTCTCTGTAACAGTCCTTCTGCACTCAGTCTGAAAACTCTGCTCTCTGCATGATCCTTCTGCACCCCAGTCTCCAACCACTGCTCTCTGTAACAGTACACCTTCACATACTAGAGTCTCTTCTTTCTGTATCAGTCCTTCTGCACCCCAGTCTCTAACTTCTGCTCTAAGTGTCCTTCTGCACCCCAGTCTCCAACCTCTGCTCTCTGCAACAGTCCTTCTGAACCCCAGTCTCCAACCTCTGCTCTCTGCAACAGTCCTTCTGCACTTCAGTCTCCAACCTCTGCTCTCTGCAACAGTCATTCTGCACCCCAGTCTCCAAACTCTGCTTTCTGTAACAATCCTTCTGCACCTCAGTCTGCAAACTCTGTTCTCTGCAACGGTCCTTCAGCACCTCAGTCTCCAACCTCTACTCTCTGTAACATTTCTTCTGCACTTCAGTCTTCAACCTGTGCTCTCTGTGGGATCCTTCGCCAACCCAGTCTTCCAACTCTGCTCTCGGTAACCTTCCTTCTGCACACCAGTCTTCCATCTTTTCTCTCTGCAACGATCATTCTTAACCCCAGTCTCCAACATCTGCTCTCTGCAACAGTCCTTCTACACCCCAGTCTCAAACATCTGGTCTCTGCAACAGTTCTTCTGCAGCACAGTCTGAAAACTCTGCTGTCTGAAACGAACCTAGTCCACCCTAGTCTCCTACCTCTGCTTTCTGTTACAATCCTTCTGCACCTCAGTCTCCGTCATCTGCTCTCTGTAAGATTTATCTGAACCCCAGTCTCCAACATCTGCTCTCTGTAACGGTCTTTCTGGACCTCAGTCTCCAACCTCTGCTCTCTGCAACAGACTTCGGCACCCCAGTCTGCAAACTCTGCTCTGTGCAACAATCTTTCTGGACCCCAGTCTCTGACGTCTGATATCTGCAACAGTCCTTCCGCACCACAGTTTCTAACCTCTGCTCTCTGTAAGATCTTTCTGCACTCCAGTTTCCAAACTCTGCTCTTCATAATATTCCTTCTCTACTCTAGTCGCCAACCTCTGCTTTCTGCAAGGGTCCTATGGCACCCCAGTCTTCAAACTCTGTCTTCTGCAACAGTCCTTCTGCTCCCCAGTCTCCAATATCTGCTCTCTGTAACAGTCCTTCTGTACTGCATTCACCAAACTCTGCTGTCTATGTCTATCTTTCTTAACCTCAGTCTCCAACCTGTGCTTTCTGTAACAGTCCTTCTCCACCCGAGTCTCCCAACTCTGCTCTCTGTAACAGTTTTTCTATACCGTAGTCTCCAACCTCATCTCTCTGTAACGGTCCTTCTGCACCCAAATTTTCAACCTCTGCTTTTTATAACAGTCCTTCTGCACCTCAGTCTCCATACTCTGCTCTCCGTAACATTCCTTCTACACCTCAATCTCCAAACTCTGCTCTCTGTAACACTACTTCTGCACCTCAGTCTGAAACCTCTGCTCTCCACGATCCTTCTGCAACCCAGTCTCCAACCACTGCTCTCTCTAACAGTCCACCTGCACCTTAGTGTCCAACCTCTGCTCTCTGTAAGATCCTTCAGCAACCCAGTCTTCAAAATCTGCTCTCTGTACCAGTCCTTCTGCACCCAAGTCTCCAACCTCTCCTCTCTGTAACAGGCCTTCTGCATGCTAGTCTCCAATCCCTGCTCTCTGCAACGATCCTTCTGCACACCAGTCTCAAAACCCTGTTCGCTGTAACAGTTCTTCAGGAACCTATCTCCAAACTCTGCTGTCTGCAACGGTCCTTCTGCACCCCAGTCTCCAACCTCTGTTTTCTGCAACAGTCCTTCTACACCCCAGTCTCCAAACTCTGCTCTCTGCAAAGGTCCTTCTGAGCCCCAGTCTCCAACATCTGCTTTCTTTGTCAGTCCTTCTGCACCCCAGTATCCAACCTCTGCTCTCTGTAACAGTCCTTCTGCACCTCAGTCTCCAGACTCTTCTTTCAGCAACAGCCCTTCTGAACCCCAGTCTCCTACCTCTGCTCTCTGCAACATTCTTTCTGCACCCCAGTATCAAACCTATGCTCTCTGTAAAAGTCTGTCTGCACCCCAGTCTCCAACCTCTGCTGTCTCTAATGATCCTTCTGCACCCCAGTCTCAAACATCCACTCTGTAACAGTCCTTCTGCAACGCAGTCTCCAAACTCTTTTCTCTGTAAGATCATTCTAAAACCAAGTCTCCAATGTCTGCTATCTGTAACTGTCCTTCTGCACTCCAGTCTTTAACCTCTGCTCTCTGCAACAGTCCTTCTGCACCTCAGTCTCCAAACTCTTCTTTCTGCCACAGTCCTTCTGCACCCAAGTCTCCAACCTCTGCTCTCTGCAACATTCCTTCTGCACCCCAGTCTCCAAACTGTGCTCTCTGTAAAAGTCCTTCTGCACCCCAGTCTCAAACCTCTGCCCTCTCTGCAACAGTCCTTGTGAACCCCAGTCTCCATCCTCTGCTTTCTGCAACAGTCCTTTTGCACCCCAGTCTCCAACATCTGCTCTCTGCAACAGTCATTCTCCATCCAGTCTCCAAACTTTGCTCTCTCCAATGGTCCCTCTGCACCCCAGTCCTCCAACCTTATTCTCAACAACAGTTCTTCTGTACCGCAGTCTTAAACTACTGTTCTTTGTAAGCGTCCTTCTGCACCCCAGTCTCCAAACTCTGCTTTCTGTATCAGTGCTTCTGCACCACAGTCTTCAAACTCTGCTCTCTGTAACAGTCCGTCTGCACCTCATTCTGCAACCTCTGCTCTCTGCAACAATCCTTCTTCACCCCAGTCTTCAACCTCTGCTCTCTGTAACAGTCCTTCTGTACTGCAGTCTCCAATCTCTGCTCTCTGTAACGGTCCTTCTGCACCCTAGGTCTCCAAACTCTGCGTTATGTATCAGTCATTCTGCACCCCAGTCTCCAGACTCTGCTCTCTGTAACAGTCCTTCTGCACCTCAGACTCCAACCTCTGTTCTCTGCAACAGTCCTGGAGCGCCCCAATCTCCAACCTCTTCTCTCTGCAACAGTCCTTATTCACCTCAGTGTCCAAACTCTGCTCTCTATAAGATCCTTCTAAAAACCCAGTCTTCACCCTCTACTTTCTGCAACGATCCTTCTGCACCCTAGTCTTCAAACTCTACAATAGTTATTCTGCATCCCAGTCTAAAACCTCTGCTCTCTGTAACAGCCCTTCTGTACCGCAGCCTCCAAACTCTTTTCGCGGTAAGGTCCTTCTTCACCACATTCTCCAACCTCTGTTTTCTGTATCAGTCCTTTTGCACCACATTCTCGAAAATCTGATGTCTGTATGAGTCTTTCTGCAACTCAGTCTGCAACCTCTGCTCTCTGCAGTAGTCCATATGCACCCGAGTCTCTAATTTCTGCTCCCTGCAACATTCTTTCTGCACCCCAGTCTCCAACATCTGCTGTCTGCAACAGTCCTTCTTCAACCCAGTCTCCAAACTCTGCTCTCTGCAACAGTCCTTCTACACCCCAGTCTCCAAACTCTGCTTTCTATATGAGTCCTTCTGCACCACAGTCTCCAAACTTTGCTCTCTGTAACTGTCCTTCTGCACCTCACTCTGCAACCTCTGCTCTCTGCAACAATTCCTCTGCACCCCAGTCTTCAACCTCTGCTCTCTGTAACAGTCCTTCTGTATTGCAGTCTCCAACCTCTGCATTATGTGTCAGGCATTCTGCACACCAGTCTCCAACCTCTGCTCTCTGTAACAGTCTTTCTGCACCTCAGAATCTAAACTCTGTTCTCTGCAAAAGTACTTCTGCGCCCTAATCTCCAACATCTCCTCTCTGCAACAGTCCTTCTGCACCTCAGTGTCCAAACTTGCTCTTTGTAGGATCCTTCTGAAACCCAGTCTCCAACCTCGGCTTTCTGCAACGATCCTTCTGCACCCTAGTTTCAAACTTCTACTAGCTGCAACAGTCCTTCTGAACCCAGTCTCCAACATCTCCTCTCTGCAACAGTTCTTCTGTACCTCAGTCTTAAAATTCTTCTCTCTGCAACAATCCTTCTGCACCCCAGTCTCCAACCTCTTCTCTCTGTATCAGTCCCTTCTGCACCCCAGTATCCAACCTCTGCTCTCTTTACAGTCCTTCTTCACCTCAGTCTCCAAACTCTGCTTTCTGCAACCTTCCTTCTGCACCCAGTCTCCAACCTCTGCTCTCTGCAACGATCCTTCTGCACCCTAGTCTCAAACTTCTACTCGCTGCAACAGTCCTTCTGAACCCCAATCTCCAACATCATCTCTCTGCAACAGTTCTTCTGTACCTCAGTCTTAAAACTCTGCTCTCTGCAATAATCCTTCTGCAACCCAGTCTCCGACCTCTGCTCTTTTTAACAATCCTTCTGTACCTCAGTCTCTGCTTTATGCAATTGTCCTTCGTCACACAAGTCTCCAACATCTGCTCTCTGAAACAGTCCTTCTACACCCCAGTCTCCAAATTCTGCTCTCTGCAACAGTCCTTCTACACCCCAGTCTCCATACTCTGCTCCCACCAAACGATCCTTCTGCACCCCAGTCTCCATCGTCTGCTCTCTGAAAAAGTCCTTCTAAACCGCAGTCTCCAAACTCTGCTCTCTGAAACAGTCCTTCTACACCCCAGTCTCTATACTCTGCTCGCCCCAACGATCCTTTAGCACCCCAGTCTCCAAACTCTGCTCTCTGTAACAGTCCTTCTGTACCGCAGTCTCCAAACGCTGTTCTCTGTAAGGGTCCTCCTGCACCCCAGTATTCAACCTCTGCTCTCTGCAACAGTCCCTTCTCCACCCCAGTCTCCAACCTCTGCTCTCTATAACAGTCCTTCTGTACTGCATTCTGCAACCTCTGCTCTCTGTAAGGGTACTTATACACCCGAGTCTCCAACCTCTGCTTTATGTATCAGTCCTTATGCACCCCAGTCTCCAAAACTCTTTTCTCTGTAACAGTTTTTCGGCACCTCACTCTCCAAACTCTGCTCTCTGTAAAAGACCTTCTGCACCCCATTCTCCAATCTCTGCTCTCGGTATCAGATCTTCTGCACCCCAGTCTCCAAACTTTGCTCTCTGCAACGATTCCTCTGCACCCCAGACTCCAACCCCTGCTCTCTGCAACAGTCCTTGTGCACCCCAATCTCCAACATCTGCTCTCTGCAACAGTTCTTCTGTACCTCAGTCTGAAAACTCTGCTCTGTGCAATAATCTTTCTGCACCCGAGTCGCCAACATCTGCTCTCTGTAACAGTCTTTCTGTACCTCAGTCTCCAAACTCTGCTCTGTGTAACAGTCCTTCTGAACCCCAGTGTCCAACCTCTGCTATCTGTAAGATCCTTCAGCAACCCAGTCTCCCAAACTCTGCTCTCTATAACAGTCCTTCTGCACCTCAGTCTCCAACTTCTGCTCTCTGTAAGATCCTTCTGCACCCCTGTCTCCAAGCTCTGCTCTGTGTAACAGTCCTTCTGCACCCAAGTGTCCAACCTCTGGTATCTGCAAGGATACTTTTTAATCCCAATCTCCAATATTGGCACTCTGCAACAGTCCTTCTGCACCCAAGTCTCCAACATCTGATCTCTGCAACAGTCCTTCTGCACCTCAGTCTGGAAACTCTGCTGTCTCCAACGATCCTTCTGCACCCCAGTCTCCAAACTCTGCTCTCTGTAACAGTCCTTCTGACCTCAGTCTTCAAACTTTGCTCCACGTAAGATTTTTCTGCAACAAGTCTCCAAACTCTGCTTTCTGTAACAGCCCTTCTGCAACCCAGTCTCCAACCTCTGCTCTCTGTAACAGGCCTTCTTCACCCCAGTCTCCAAACTCTGCTCTCTGTATCAGTCCTTCTGCACCACAAGTCGCAAACCTCTTCTCTTTGTAACAGTCCTTCTGCAGCTCAGTCTCATACATCTGCTCTCTGCAACAGTCTGTCAGCACCCCAGATTCAAACTTCTGGTTTCTGCAACAGTCCTTCTACACCCCAGTCTCCAACTTCTGGTATCTGCAACAGTTTTTTTGCACCCCAGTCGCCAAACTCTGCTCTCTGTAACAGTCCCTCTGCACCTCACTCTCCAACATCTACTCTCTGTAAGTTCCTTCTGCAACCCAGTCTCCAAACTCTGCATTCTGTAACAGTCCTTCTGCACGCCTTCTCCCATCTCTCAATCCGTAACAGGCCTTCTGCAACCCAGTCTCCAAAGTCTGTTCTCTATAACAATACTTCTTCACCGCAGTCTCCAACCTCTGCTCTCTGTGACACTCCTGCTGCACCTTGGTCTACAATCTCTGCTCTCTGTAAGATCCTTTTGCAACCTTGTCTAAAAACTCTTCTCTCTGTAACAGTCCTTCTTCACCTCAGTCTCTAAACTCTGTTTTTTGCAACACTCCTTCTGCACCCCAGTCGCCAATGTCTACTCTCTGTAACAGTCCTTTCGTACTGCAGTCTCCAAACTCTTCTCTCTGTAACGGTCCTTCTGTACCCCAGTCTCCAACCTCTACTTTTTGTATCAGTCCTTCTGCACCCCAGTCTACAAACTCTGCTCTCTGTAACAGTCCTTCTTCACCTCATATCCAAACTCTGCTATCTGCAACAGTCCTTATGCACCCCAGTCTCCAACTTTTGCTGTGTGCAAAATTCCTTCTGCACCCCAGTCTGCAACGTGTGCTCTGTGTAACAGTCTTTCTGCAGCACAGTCTCCAACTCTGCTCTCTGCAATGATCCTTCTGTACTTCAGTGTTAAACCTCTGCTGTCTGCAACAGGCCTTCTTCATCTCAGTCTCCAAACTCTGTTCTCTGTCACAGTCCATCTCCACCTCAGTCTTCAACCTCTGCTCTCTGAAAGAGTCCTTTTGCACCCCAGACTCAAACATCTGCTCTCTAAACAGTCCTTCTGCACTTCAGTCTCCAACATCTGCTCTCTGCAACAGTCCTTCTGCACCCCAGTCTCCAACCTCTGCTCTCTGAAAGTTCCTTCTGACCCCAGTTCCAAACTCTGCTCTCTGTAATATTCCTCCTCCACGCCAGTCTCCAACCTCTGCTTTATGCAACGGTCCTACTGTACCCCAGTCTCCAACCTCTGTACTTTGCAACACTCATTCTGCTCCCCAGTCTCAGAACTCTGCTCTCTGTAACAGTCCTTCTGTACCGCAGTCTCCAAACTCTGCTCTCTTTAAAGTCTTTTTGCACGCCAGTCTCCAACCTCTGCTTTCTTTCTCCGTCCTTCTGCACCTCAGTCTCCAACCTCTGCTCTCTGCAAAAGTCCTTATGCACCCCATTCTCCAACCTCTGCTCTCTGCAACAGTCCTTCTGAACAAAAGTATCCAACATCTGCTCTCTGAAAGACTTATTTGTATCCTAGTCTCTAACCTCTGCTCTCTGCAATAGTCCTTCTGTACTGCAGTCTCCAACTTCTGCTCTCTGCAACGAACCTTCTTCACCCCAGTCTCCAACATGTGCTCTCTGCAAAAGTCCTTCTACACCTCAGTCTGAAAATTTTGCTCTCTCCAACAATCCTTCTGCACCCCAGAATTCAACATCTGCTCTCTGTAACAGTCCTTCTGCACCTCAGTCTCCAAACTCTGCTCTATGTAAGATTCTTCTGCAACACAGTCTCCAAAATTTGCTCCCTGTGAAAGTCCTTCTGCACCTCAGTCTCCAACCTCTGCTTTCTGTAACAGTCGATCTACACATCAGCCTGAAACCTCTTCTCTCTGCACGATCCATCAGAACCCCAGTCTCCAACCACTGCTCTCTGTAACAGTCCTCCTGCACCTCAGTCTCCAAACTCTGCTCTGTCTAAGATACTTCTGCCACCCAGTCTTCTAACTATGCTCTCTATAACACTCCTTCTGCACCCCAGTATTCAACCTCTGCTCCCTTTAACAGGCCTTCTGCGCCCCAGTCTCCAAACTCTTCTCTCTGCAACGATCATTCCACACCTCAGTCTCCAACATCTGCTCTCTCTGAGATCCTTCTGCAACCCAGTCTCCGAACTCTGCCCTCTCTAACAGTCCTTCTGATCCACTTCTTCAAACTCTCCTCTCCGTAACAGGCCTTCTGCACCTCAGTCTCCAAAGTCTGTTCTCTATAACAAGCCTTCTGTACCCCAGTCTCCAACCTCTTCTCTCTGCAACAGTCCTTCTGCACACAGGTCTCCAACCTGTGTCTCTGAAAAAGTTATTCTTCACCTCAATCTTAAAGCGCTGTTCTCTGATACGATCCTTTTGCACCTCAGTCTCCAACCTCTACTGTCTGTAACAATCCTTCTGCACCTGGGTCCCCAACATGTGGTCTCTGTTAGATCCTTCTTCAACCCAGTCTCCAAACTCTGTGATCTGTAACAGTCCTTCTGGAGCCCTTCTCCACACTCTGCTCTCTGTACCAGGCCTTCTGCACCCCAGTCTCCAAACTCTGCTCTCTGTAACAGTCTTTTTGCAACTCAGTATCCAACCTCTGCTCTCTGCAACCATCCTTCTGCACCCTAGTCTCCAACGTCTCCTCTCCTCTACAGTCCTTCGGCACCTCAGTCTCCAAATTCTGCTCTCTGCAACAGTCCTTCTTCACCCAAGTCTCCTACCTCTGCTCTCTGCAACAGTCCTTCTACACCCCAGTCTTCAAACTCTGTTCTCTGTAACAGTCCTTCTGAACCCCAGTCTCCAACCTCTGCTCTCTGTAACAATCTTTCTGCACTCCAGTCTCCAACTCTGCTCTCTGTAACAGTCCTTCTGTACTATATACTCCAACCTCTGCTCTTTATTACAGTCTTTCTATACCGCAGTCTCTAACATGTGCTCTCTGTAACGGTCCCGCTGTACCCCAATTTCCATCCTCTGCTTTCTGTAACAGTCCTTCTACACCTCAGTCACCAAACTCTGCTCTCTGTAACAGTCCTGCTGCACTTCAGTCTCCAACCTCTGCTCTCTGTTACAGTCCTTCTGCACCTCAGTCTGAAACATCTGCTCTCTGCATGATCTTTCTGCACCCCAGTCTCCAATCACTGCTCTCTGTAACATTCGTCCTGCACCACAGGCACCAACCATTACTCTCTGTAAGATCCTTCTGCAACCCAGCCTCAAAACTCTGCTCTCTATAACAGTCCTTCTGCAACCCAGTCTCCAAACTCTGCTCTCTGTAGCAGGCCTTATGCACACCAGTCTCCAAACTCTGCTCTCTGAAACAGTCCTTCTGCACGCCAGTCTGCAACCTCTGCTCTCTGAAAAGGTATTTCTGCACCCCAGTCTCACACCTCTGCTTTCTGTATCATAATTCTTCACCCCAATCTCCAACGTCTGCTCTGTGTAACAGTCCTTCTGCATCTCAGTCTCCAACCTCTGCTCTCTGAAACAGTCCTTCTACACCCCAGTCTCCAACATCTGCTTTCTGCAACATTTATTCTGCACCGCAGTCTCCCACCTCTTCTCTCTGTAACGATCCTTCTGCAGCCCAGTCACCACCTCTGCTCTCTTCAACGATTCTTCTGGAACTCAGTCTCTAACTTCTGCTCTCTTCAACGATCTGTCTGCACCCCAGTCTCCAACCTCTGCTCTCTGTAACTGTTTTTCTGCACCTCAGAATCCAACTTCTTTTCTCTGCAACCGTCCTTTTACACCCGTCTCCAATCTGTTCTCTGCAACGATCCTAATGCATACCAGTCTCCAACCTCTGCTCCCTGCAACAATCCTTCTGCACCCCAGTCTCCAACTTCAGCTATCTGCAACAGTTATTCTGCACCGCAGTCTTTAACATCTACTCTCTGAAACAGTCTTTCTTCATCCCATCTCCAAACTCTGCACTCTGCAAGAGTCCTTCTGTATCCTGGTCTCCAAACTGTGCTCTCTGTAACACTCCTTCTGTACTGCAGTCTCCAACCTCTGCTCTCTGTAAGGTTAATTCTGGACCCAAGTCTCCAACATCTGCTTTCTGTATCAGTCCTTCTGCACCCCAGTCTCCAAACTCTGCTCTCTGTAACAGTCCTTCTGCATCTCAGTCTTTAACATCTGCTCTCTGTAACAGTCCTTCTGCACCCCAGTCTCCAAACTCTGCTCTCTGCAACAGTCCTTCTACACTCCAGTAGTCAACCTCTCCTCTGTTTAACAGTCCTTCTGCAACCCAGTTCCCAATCTCTGCTCTCTGCAAAGATCCTCCTGCATCCCAGTCTCTAATATCTGCTCTCTGCAACTGTTTTTCTTCACCCAAGTCTCCAACCTCTGGTCTCTGCAACGATTCTTCTGCACACCAGTCTTCAACCTCTGCTCTCTGCAATAATCCTACTGCACCCCAGTCGCCAACCTCTGCTCTCTGTAACAATCCTTCTGCACCACAGTTTCCAAACTCTGCTCTACGTAATATTCTTCTGCAACCCAGTCTCCAAACTCTGCTCTCTGTAACAGCCCTTCTGTACCCAGTCTCCAACCTCTGCTCTCTGTAACAGCCTTCTGCACCCCAGTCTCCAAAATCTGCTCTCTGTATCAGTCCTTCTGCACGCCAGTCTCCAAACTCTGCTCTTTTTAACAGTCTTTCTGCATCTCAGTCTCCTACCTCTACTCTCTGCAACAGTACTTCTGCACACAAGTCTCCAACATCTGCACTCTGAAACAGTTCTTCTCCACACCAGTCTCCAACCTCTGCTCTATGTAACAGTCCTCTTGTATTGCAGTCTCGAATCTCTGCTGTTTGTAATGGTCCTTCTGCACCTCAGTCCCCAACCTCTGCTTTGTGTATAAGTCCCCAGTCTCCAAACTCTGCTATCTGCAACAGTCCTTCTGAACCTCAGTCTCGAAATTCTTCTCTCTGCAAAAGTCCTTCTGCACCCATGTCTCCAACACCTGCTCCCTGCAACAGTCCTTTTTCATCCCAGTTTCCAACCTCTGCTATCTGCAACAGTCCTTCAGGACCCCAGTTTCTAAACTCTGCTCTCTGAAACAGTCCTTCTACTCTCCAGTCTTCAACCTCTGCTCTGTGTAACAGTTTTTTTTGCAACCCAGTCTCCAACCTCTGCTCTCTGCAATGATCCTTCTGCATCCCAGTCTCCATACTCTGCTCTCTGTAACAGTCCTTCTGAACCCCAGGATCCAACATCTGCTCTCTGTAACAGTCCTTCTGCACCCCAGTCTCCAACCTCTGCTCTCTGCCAAAGTCCTTCTATACCCCAGTCTCCAACATCTGCTCTCTGCAACGATCCTTCTGCATCCCAGTCTCCAACATCTGCTCTCTGCAACAGTCCTTCTACACCCCAGTCTCCAACATCTGCTCTCTACAACCGTCCTTCTGCACTCAAGTCTCCAACCTCTGCTCTCTGCAAGGATCATTCTGCACACCAGTCTCCAACCTCTGCTCTCTGCAATAATCCTACTGCACCCCAGTCGCCAACCTCTGCTCTCTTTAACAATCCTTCTGCAGCGCAGTCTCCAAACTCTGCTTTACGTAATATTCTTCTGCAACCCTGTCTCCAAATTCTGCTCTCTGTAACAGCCCTTCTGTACCCAGTCTCCAACCTCTGCTCTCTGTAACAGCCTTTTGCACCCCAGTCTCCAAACTCTGCTCTCTGTGTCAGTCCTTCTGCACCCCAGTCTCCAAACTCTGCTCTTTTTAACAGTCTTTCTGCATCTCAGTATCCAACCTCTACTCTCTGCAACAGTACTTCTGCACACCAGTCTCCAATGTCTGCACTCTGAAACAGTTCTTCTCCACTCCAGTCACCAACCTCTACTCTCTGTAACAGTCCTTTTGTATTGCAGTCTCCAAACTCTGCTGTCTGTAATGGTCCTTCTGCACCTCATTCCCCAACGTCTGCTTTCTGTATCAGTCCTTCTGCACCCCAGTCTTTAACCTCTGCTATCTGCAACAGTCTTCTGCACCTCAGTCTCCAAATTCTACTCTCTGCAAAAGTCCCTCTGCACCCATGTCTCCAACACCTGCTCCTTGCAACAGTCCTTCTTCACCCCAGTTTCTAACCTCTGCTATCTGTAACAGTCCTTCTGCACCTCAGTCTCCAAATGCTGCTCTCTGCAACAGTCCTTCTGCACCCAAGTCTCCAAACTCTGCTCTCTGCAACAGTCCTTTTAGACCCCAGTCTTCAACCTCTGCTCTGTGTAACAGTTCTTCTCACCCCAGTCTCCAACCTCTGCTCTCTGTAACAGTCCTTCTGCACCATATTCTCCAACCTCTGCTCTCTGTTACAGTTTTGTATACCGCAGTCTCCAAACTCTGCTCTCTGTAAAGGTCTCTCTCCACCCCAATTTCCAACCTCTGCTTTCTGTAACAGTCCTTCTGCACCTCAGTCACCAAACTCTGCTCTCTGTAACCGTCCTTCTGCACCTCAGTCTCCATCCTCTGCTCTCTGTAACAGTCCTTCTGCAACTCAGTCTGTAACCTCTACTCTCTTATGGATCCTTCTGCACCCCAGTCTCCAAGAACTGCTCTCTGTAACAGTCGTTCTGCACCTCAGTCACCAACCTCTGCTCTCTGTAAGATCCTTCTGCAACCTAGCCTCTAAACTCTGCTCTCTATAACAGTCCTTCTGCAACATAGCCTCAAAAGTCTGCTCTCTATAACAGTCCTTTTGCAACCCTGTCTCCAACCTCTGCTCTCTTTTACCATCCTTCTGCACCCCAGGCTCCCACCTCAGCTTTCTGTATCATTATTTTTCACCCCAATCTCCAACGTCTTCTCTGTGTAACAGTCCTTCTGCATCTCAGTCTCCAAACTCTGCTCTCTGCAACAGTCCTTCTGCACCCCAGTCTCCAACCTCTGCTTTCTGCAACATTCCTTCTGCACCCAAGGCTTTAACGTGTTCTCTCTGTAACAGTCCTTCTGCACCCCAGTCTCCCACCTCTGCTCTCTGTAACAATTCTTCTGCAGCCCAGTCTCCACCTCTGCTCCCTGGAATGATTCTTCTGCAACTCCGTCTCCAACTTCTGCTGTTTTCAACGATCCTTCTGAACCTAACTCTTCAAACTCTGTTCTCTGTAACAGCTTTTCTGCACCTCAGTTTCCAACCTCTGCTCTCTGCAACCGTCCTTCTTCACCCCAGTCTCCAACCTCTGCTCTCTGCAACAATTCTTCTGCACTCCAGTCTTTAACGTCTCCTCTCCTTAACACTCCTTCTGCACCCCAGTCTCCAAACTCTGTTCTCTGTAAGGTTCTTCTGATTCCCAGTTTCCAAACTCTGCTCTCTGTAACATTCCTTATCCAACCTAGTCTCCAACTTTGCTTTCTTCAACGGTCCTGCTGCAACCCAGTCTCTAACCTCTGTTCTCTGAAACAGTCCTTCTGTTCCCGAATTTCCAATCTCTGCTCTCTGTAACAGTCCTTCTGTACCTAAGTCTCCAACTTCTGCACTCTGTAATTGTTCTTCTGCACCCTAGTCTCCAACCTCTGCTTTCTGTATCAGTCCTTCTGCACCACAGTCTCCAAACTCTGCTCTCTGTTACAGACCTTCTGCACCTCAGTCTCCAAACTCTGCTTTCTGTAAGATCCTTCTGCAACCAAGTCTCCAAACTCTGCTCTCAGTAACAGTCCTTCTGCACACCAGTCTCCAACCTCTGATCTCTGAAATGATTCTTCTTAACCCCAGTCTTCAACCTCTTCTCTCTGCAACAGTCATTCTGAACCCCAGTCTCCAACATCTGCTCTCTGCAACAGTCCTTCTGCACCTCAGTCTGAAAACTCTGCTCTCTGCAACGATTCTTGTGCACCCCAGTCTCCAAACTCTGCTTTCTGTAACAGTCCTTCTGTACCTCAGTCTCCAACTTCTGCTCTCTGGACCACTACAATGCACCAATGAAGTGTGAAAAGAAGAGTTTCACATTACATGGGACAGGCACTATTCTAGGAGGGTGCCCATTCTTTGCCATCTATAAATACCACGATCATTTACCACTGTCTAAAATCTCTACAGATTCGAATGTTCTGATCACTGCTCCACCACATAGCCTCTTCTACTTCAGGGTCCCCTTATTCTCACTGAAATCAGGGAGCCCGTTTCAACTTTGCCATCTGTTAATGTCTTCCCAGGCTGCCGAGGACAGCAGTTGCGGGTTTCACGAGGATCTGGTGCTGCCTTCTGAATGCATGTCCACGAAACCTTGGCGAAGGCTGGTGCTCCAAGCCCTCCTCCAGATCCAGCTGTGAGGCCAGAGAAGGGGTCACATAACACGCCATCCAACACCTTATTTATTTCTGATCACCATCCTCTCCATTATTCAAGGATCATATTGGTCACTGAACTTAAGCAAACACTGAGTCCAGATTTCAGTCCATCAACCAAAGAGAGTCTAATAGCCACTCCCCGTGGCTCAGGAAAATCCTTGGCCCTAACATTTCTGGTGATTACGTCCCTGTGACTGCATTCAAGATGATCCAGCAATATGTCCTGACTTCTTTGGTCTAGAAGACTCAAACAAATTATCTTATATATTCTTAAGGCTCCTATTAACAAAATACAGTAAAATATTTACCTTTTATTTTGGTGTGACCCTTATACTCTCCTGGGCTATATTTTATACTCTTACCTGAGGCATTCTAGGATCAGACCCCAATTAAGAGTCTGGTGGCAATGTGGGATGATGAATGAGCATCTTAAAGACAATTGGGCTGGGAATGTGGCTCAAGCAGTAGTGCGCTTGCCTGGCACGCGTACAGCCCGGGTTTGATCCTCAGCACCACATACCAACAAAGATGTTGTGTCCACCGAGAACTAGAAAATGAATATTAAAAATTCTCTCTCTCTCTCTCTCTCTCTCCCCTCTCCTCTCCTCTCCTCTCCTCTCCTCTCTCACTCTCTTTAAAAAAAAAAGACAACTGCCCAGGTAGAGTCACCATAGGGTCTTCAATTTAGGGAAAGCTAGTCTCTTTGGGGGAGGAGGGGCTGCTTCTGTTAGCAAAGAGGGTTAATGGAGATTTCAGGGTTCAAGGCTCTGAGATTTGTCTAATTCCAATGGTATTTTGCCATTCTAATTAACAGGGTCTCAATCATTTCCCCATTAATGTCCTAATTGACATAAGAGAGACCTGGAGAATTTGTGGATTTATAATTTTCTTTGTACTTCTGCAATTTGGAGAATCGGATGTTTTATTCTGGTATTAACCTTTATCAGTTTCCAGAGAGAAAATATTTCTGATGATTTGAACCTGACTTGAAGGAGGAATATAATGCTTGAACCTATCATTTTCTTTCTGTAAGTATCCCACTCCAGTCAGTAACAGCAGTCTGTAGTCATGTTGTAATGTTCATTCCCACCCTGAAGGTCGATGGTGTTATTCCAAAGATCAGTTTTCCATAGACATTTGATTTCTTAACTTAAAGTCTCTGTTGGGTCATTGCATACCAGGAATTATCAGGTCTCCTTTCCCATGGGTTGTGACATTATCAACATATTCAATTCCCTCAGGTCAGACATCCAACATACCTTCTCAGATCTGTTATCTAGAACCACCTCTGATGAAAACCACTATTGTGGTCAGTACCACCGTGGTCAGGTAGAGATAAAGAATGACTCTTGATGTCTTAGGGTAGAGGAAGTTGACACAGAAAAAAGTTATAAAATGGTTGGGAGATCTGGAAGAAAAAAAGGAAAATAGGGCAGGTGACACCACCCCATATATGGAAATACTAACTTTCCTGGAAAGAGACGCTCATTCCATGCTACTGTTACCCACATTAAGGAACAGCTGTCTCGGAGCCTGCACACACAGCTCCTGGCACCAAGGAGATTAGTTCCTGCCTCTACAGGGCTGGTTTTCTGCTGCTGCTATGGGATCCAAAAGAACCCGCTTTCTTTCTTTTCTTTCTTCCTCTCTGCCTAGTGTTTGGCTTATTTTGACAGAACCTCCTAAAATGGAGGCCTGCAGGCAGGGGCGTGTGGGAAACGAGGTTCTCGTACTTTCTGTCCCTCTGGTGTGGGGAGAACACAGAAAAAAAGAGATGGTGCTGAATAACACACAAGGTGTCCGACACACTTGAACCTGAAAGTGGGAAATGGGTGTTTGTGAATAGAGAGGAGAGAAAGGAGTATCAGAGAGTTTAAAAGCAGGAGTTAGAGTTGAAGCTCCAGATACAGACTCTCTAACCAGGTGCCTACAAGTCCCTGGGAGGCATCTTTTTTCAGATGAGTGTATACTCCAGTTTGAAGATTGGTCTAGACTTTGATCGTGCAAAGGGATGCACACCCTCCAGCCAGCTTCCTTAGGGCACTCTGGGCCTCGTTGCTTCTCAGGCTGTGAATGATGGGGCTCAACAGGAGGCTCACCACACAGAAGAGCACAGAGACCAGGGTGTCCATGTCCAGCCTTCTCTGGGCCTGTCATAGTGGAAGTTGGCTGTTCTATAGAAGACCACCACGACAGTGAGGGAGGATGCACAGGTGGAGAAGGCCTTCCTCATGCCCTTGGCAGAGGGAATCCCCAGGATGGCTGCCATGATGAGTGCGTAGGAGCCTGCAGTAAAGAGGAAGGGGCTCAGGCCCTTGGTGGCACTGACCACGTGGAGCGCAGACTCGTTGACAGAAGTGTCTCAGCAGGAGAGCTTCAGGAGCAATGGGGTGTCACAGAGAAAGTGGCTAAACTGGTGGGGCCCACACAGAGTGAGTATGATGGCCAGCACCCTGTGTGTGACCAAATTCACCAGCCCACACAGCCAGGACCCAGTCACCAGGCCAACACAGACCTTCACACTCATGATGACTGGGTACTGAGGGGGACGGCAGGTGGCCACACAGCAGTCATACTGGCCACACAGCCAGTAAGACGCCTTCTGTGCCAGCACTTGTCACCAAGAAGAAGATCTGGGAAAGGCAGCCCTCATAAGAAATGGCCTTCTTCTCCCAGAAGAAGTTAACCAGCAGTACTGGGAGGGTGGTGGATGTGTAGCAGATGTTCAAGAAGCTCAAATTGCTGAGGAAAAAGTACATTGGACTGTGGAGAGCAGGACTGACCCTGGTGGCCACTATTATGAGCATGTTCCCCAGGAGAGTGGTCAGGTAAATGACCAGAAAGAGAAGAAAGAACCAGCCCTGTAGGTTTTAGTGGTTGGAAAATCCCAAGAAGATAAATTCAGTGACAAATGATTAATTGCTCATTTCCAATGGTATCATACCTACAAAACAGAGAAAAAGAGATCATGACAAGAATAAACTGAGAGCACCCCAAACAGGCTTGTTAATCTGCAGCAACATGGCAAATAATATTGTATACAGAGATGCCTGGACTCTGGAAAGAGACGTATAGGAGTGACTTTAGAGATAGCATAACTTCTCACAGACTTTTGCATGGGTGCTCTTTTGTAAGAATAAATGGAGACTTGGTCAAAATGCACAACCAGCTATCAACCCCTGTGTCTCATTGAATCTTCACTATCTCCCTTTTAACACTGTGCTTCACTGTGATGAATTCTTTTTTGTATGTCTGTTATTTCAAGTAATAAGGTTTCATTGTGGAAAAATGAACAAAATGCAGAAAGTTATTCAGAAGAATAGAACAGGTCACAAAATCAAAGCTCTCTTTGCATTCATTCCATTCTACCTCTATCTATCTTTAAAATATCCAAAACAAAATTTCCCAATATTGTTGTACACTATTTAGTTGTTTGCCTTGTAAATTAATTTTCTAACATGAAATTAAGTTAATATCTCCCTTTTTATTGAACATAGAACCTTCCATTTGATTTACTATCATAAATATTGGAATGGAAGCTTTCATACATATGTATCTGTGATCATCTGTGATTGTTTCTTAAAAGCAAAATTATAAGTCACCTGCTTTTAAATACATTGATCTATTTTTTTTCAGTAGAAACTTTTAATTTTTTAAGTTTTATAAGATACAAGAAATTTTGACAAATGACATATACTTAGGTATTTTTCTTCTTTTGTATTATAAGATTTACCTCACCAAACATTACATTTCCTAAAAAAAAAATGATTGATACAATTACTGATTTTCTATCATGTTACCCATGCTAATCCGTGATCCATTGTTTTGAACTAAAATTTCTGTTTCATTTTCAATCTTAAATGAAAAATATTATAGTAAAACAGTAGGCTGTTTGTCCAGATAGATGTGGATTGAAATCCATCTGTTGTTTACTAGATGTTGTTTGTAAAAAAGTCAGCTCATCTCTATTCCTCAGTTTGTTCCTTGCTTAGGATATTAATGATGTCTATTTCACAACTGCTGAAAAATTTTTGAGATAATATAAGCTATGTGTCTGGCACATTACATTTACTCAATGCCTTTTATCAAGTTAGAAAATGTCTATCCATTTTTTACTAGTAGTTTTTTTTTTTGGTGTATGTGTGCTGGGTTTTGAATTCAGAGCCTTATGCATACTAAGCATGCACTCTACCACTGGACTTTGCCCCTAGTTTCATTTAGTTATAGTTTTTATCATAAATAGATATTGAATTTTCTTATTTACTTTGCATCTATTGAAATGATACATACATATATATATATATATATATATATATATATATATATATATATTTAGTCTGTTACTATGGAAATTCGGTTGATTGAATTTTTGAATATTGAACCAGCCTTGCATTCTGGGATTGATCTCAATTGACTGTAATGTTATCCTTATTCTATATGGCTGAGTTCAGTTTGTTAATATTGTTCCCTGCTTGCTTTTGTGTATTCTCTTTTCGCTGTTCTCCAGAGATAATCTCTTTCTTGAAGAATTCTCAGCTGTATTCTACTGTTATTTTCAGTCAATGCATGTTAGTGGACTAGTGTGAAACAGAGAAGGGATTTCTGATGTTTCCAGGAAGCCCTGCCTTAGGTACTGTAAACTCAGTCACAGGCATATGGCCTCCATAGTGACCCACTTTCTAGCAATATGGCTGAGCCTAGTTCTTATATCTCCCGACGTTAGACATTTCGGCCTGTACTTTTCCATAGCTGCAAAGGTTTTCCGTTGAATGTCCTAATGTAACAGTTTCTGTTACACTTGCCCCTGAAGATTACAGCTTTTGTTCTATGCAAAAAATCAGGAAATGTAGATCGGAGCCAACTTTTTCTTCTATCAGACGCAGAGTCTCTGATTTGATATCAAACTCCTTGATCTGTTTAGAGTTAACTTTTGTGCATGGCGAGAGGAAGGGATTCAGTTTCATTTTTTTGCATATGGATTTCCAGTTTTCCCAACACCATTTGTTGAAGATGCTATCCTTCCTCCATTGCATGCTTTTAGCCCCTTTATCAAATATAAGATAGTTGTAACTTTGTGGATTAGTCTCTGTGTCCTCTATTCTATACCATTGGTCCACTCGCCTCTTTTGGTACCAGTACAATGCTGTTTTTGTCACTATTGCTCTGTAATATAGTTTGAAATCTGGTATCGCTATACCTCCTGATTCACACTTCCTGCTTAAAATTGCTTTTGCTATTCTGGGTCTTTTATTTTTCCATATGAATTTCATGATTGCTTTATCTATTTCTTCGAGAAATGCCATTGGGATTTTGATTGGCATTGCATTAAACCTATAGAGAACTTTTGGTAATATCGCCATTTTGATAATGTTAGTGCTGCCTATCCATGAACAGGGTATATTTTTCCATCTTCTAAGATCTTCTTCTACTTCTCTTTTTAGGGTTCTGTAGTTTTCATTGTATAAATCTTTCACCTCTTTTGTTAGGTTGATTCCCAAGTATTTTATTTTTTTTGAGGATATTGTGAATGGAGTGTTTTTCCTCATTTCCGTTTCAGAAGTTTTGTCGCTGATATACAGAAATGCCTTTGATTTATGCGTGTTGATTTTATATCCTGCCACTTTGCTGAATTCATTTATTAGTTCTAGTAGTTTCTTTGTAGACCCTTTTGGGTCTTCTAAGTATAGAATCATGTCATCTGCAAATAGTGATAATTTAAGTTCTTCTTTTCCTATTTTTATGCCTTTAATTTCTTTCGTTTGTCTAATTGCTCTGGCCAGTGTTTCTAGAACTATATTGAATAGAAGTGGTGATAGAGGGCATCCCTGTCTTGTTCCAGATTTTAGAGGGAATGCCTTCAACTTTTGTCCATTCAGAATGATGCTAGCCTGAGGCTTAGCATAGATAGCTTTTACAATGTCAAGGTACGTTCCTGTTATCCCTAGTTTTTCAAGTGTTTTGAACATAAAGGGATGCTGTACTTTGTGGAATACTTTCTCTGTGTCTATTGAGATGATCATATGGTTCTTATCTTTAAGTCTATTGATGTGGTGAATAACATTTATTGATTTCCGTATATTGAACCAGCCTTGCATACCAGGGATGAATCCTACTTGATCATGGTGCACAATTTTTTTGATGTGTTTTTGTATCCGATTCGCCAGAATTTTATTGAGGATTTTTGCATCTAGGTTCATTAGAGATATTGGTCTGTAGTTTTCTTTCTTTGAGGTGTCTTTGTCTGGTTTCCGAATCAGGGTGATGTTGCCCTCATAGAATGAATTTGGAAGAGCTCCCTCTTTTTCTATTTCCTGAAATAACTTGAAAAGTATTGGTATTAATTCTTCTTTAAAGGTTTTGTAAAACTCCGCTTATACCCATGCGGTCCTGGGCTTTTCTTGGTTGGTAGTCTTTTGATGGCTTCTTCAATTTCATCCATTGATATTGGTCTGTTCAAAGTGTGTGTATCCTCCTGACTCAGTCTGGGCAAATCATATGACTTAAGAAATTTATCGATGTCTTCACTATCTTCTATTTTATTACAATATAGGTTTTCAAAATAATTTCTAATTGTCTTCTGTATTTCTGTAGTATCTGTTGTGATATTGCCTTTTTCATCCCATATGTTAGTAATTTGAATTATCTCTCTTCTTCTCTTTGTTAGCATGGCTAAAGGTCTGTCAATCTTATTTATTTTTTCAAAGAACCAACTTTTAGTTTTGTTAATTTTTTCAATAGTTTCTTTTGTTTCAATTTCATTAATTTCCGCTCTGATTTTAATTATTCTTGCCTTCTGCTACATTTGCTGTTGTTTTGCTCTTCCTTTTCTAGGGCTTTGAGATGAAGTGTGAGCTCATTTATTTGTTGTTTTTTTCTTTTTTTGAGGAATGACCACCAGGCGATGAATTTTCCTCTTAAAACTGCTTTCATTGTGTCCCATAGATTCCGATATGTTGTGTCTGTATTTTCATTTATCTCTAAGAATTTTTTGATTTCTTCCTTTATGTCTTCTGTAACCCATTGATCATTCAGTAACATATTGTTCATTTTCCATGCGATGTAGGATTTTTCCTTCCTTCCTTTATCATTGATTTCCAGTTTCATTCCATTATGATCAGATAAAATGCATGGTATTATCTCCACCCCTTTATATTTACTGAGGGTTGCCCTGTGGCATAATATATGGTCTATTTTTGAGAAGGATCCATGTGCTGCTGAGAAAAAAGTATATCCATTTGATGATGGTTGATATATTCTATATATGTCAGTTAAGTCTAGGTTATTGATTGTGGTATTGAGTTCTATAGTTTCCTTATTCAACTTTTGTTTGGAGGATCTGTCCAATGGTGAGAGAGGTGTGTTGAAGTCACCCATAATTATTGTGTTGTGGTCTATTTGATTCTTGAACTTGAGGAGAATTTGTTTTATGAATGCAGCGCCATTATTTGGTGCATAAATATTGATAATTGTTATGTCTTGTTGGTGAATGTTTCCTTTTAACAGTATATAATGTCTTTCTTTATCCCTTTTGATTAACTTAGTCTTTTTTTTTCTTTTTTTTATTGATTGTTCAAAACATTACAGAGCTCAAGACATATCATTTTTCATACATTCGACTCAATTGGGTTTTGAATTCCCCAAATACATAATACAGAATCACTTCTGTTACATACTCACATTTTTACATAATGGCATATTAGTGACTGTTGTATTCTGCTACCTTTCCTATCCCCTACTATCCCCCCTTCCCTCCCCTCCCCTCCCATCTTCCCTCTCTACCTCCTCTGCTGTTGTTCAATTCTCTCCCCTTTTTTCCCCCCACCCCCTTGCCCCTCATAACCTCTTATAATTTTGTGTATCACTGAAGGTCTCCTACCATTTCCATATGTTTTCCCTTCTCTCTTCCTTTCTCTCCCCCCATTCGTCTTAGTTTACTGTTAGTCTTTTCTTCATGCTCTTCCTTCCTGTTCTATTCTTTGTGGCTCTCTTTATATCAAAGAAGACATTTGACATTTGTTTTTTAGGGCTTGGCTAGCTTCACTTAGCATAATCTGCTTTAATGCCATCCATTTCTCTGCAAATTCTATGATTTTGTCGTTTCTTAGTGCTGCATAATACTCCATTGTGTATAGCTGCCACAATTTTTTTATCCACTCATCTATTGAAGGGCATCTAGGTTGGTTCCACAGTCTAGCTATTGTGAATTGTGCTGCTATAATCATTGATGTGGCCGTATCCGTATAGTGTGCTGTTTTAAGGTCCTCAGGGAATAGTCCAAGAAGGGCAATAGCTGGGTCAAATGGTGGATCCATTCCTAGCTTTCCCAGGAATCTCCATACTGCTTTCCAAATTGGCCTCACTATTTTGCAGTCCCACCAGCAGTGAACAAGTGTGCCCTTTTCCCCACATCCTCGCCAACACTTATTGTTGTTTGACTTCATAATGGCTGCCAATCTTACAGGAGTGAAATGGTATCTTAGGGTGGTTTTGATTTGCATTTCTCTGATTGCTAGAGATGGTGAGCATTTTCTCATGTGCTTGTGGATTGATTGTATGTCCTCCTCTGAGAAGTGTCTGTTCAGGTCCTTGGCCCATTTGTTGATTGGATTATTTGTTATCTTATTGTTTAATTTTTTGAGTTCTTTGTACATTCTGGATATTAGGGCTCTATCTGAGGTGTGAGGGGTAAAAATTTGTTCCCAGGATGTAGGCTCTCTATTTACCTCTTTTACTGTTTCTCTTGCTGAGAAAAAACTTTTTAGTTTAAGTAGGTCCCATTTGTTTATTCTTGTTATTAACTCTTGGGCTACGGGCGTTCGATTAAGGAATTTGGAGCCCGACCCCACAATATGTAGATCGTAGCCAACTTTTCCTTCTATCAGACGCAGTGTCTCTGTTTGTATATCTAGCTCCTTGATCCATTTTGAGTTAACTTTTGTGCATGGCGAGAGAAAGGAATTCAGTTTCATTTTGTTGCATATGGATTTCCAATTTTCCCAACACCATTTGTTGAAGATGCTATCCTTCCTCCATTGCATGTTTTTCGCCCCTTTATCAAATATAAGATAGTTGTAACTTTGTGGATTAATCTCTGTGTCCTCTATTCTGTACTATTGGTCCACCTGCCTGTTTTGGTACCAGTACCATGCTGTTTTTGTTACTATTGCTTTGTAGTACAGTTTGAGCTCTGGTATCGCTATACCTCCAGATTCACACTTCCTGCTTAGAATTGCTTTTGCTATTCTGGGTCTTTTGTTTTTCCATATGAATTTCATGATTGCTTTATCTATTTATACAAGAAATGTCTTTGGGATTCTGATTGGCATCGCATTAAACCTGTAGAGAACTTTGGGTAATATCGCCATTTTGATGATGTTAGTTCTGCCTATCCATGAACAGGGTACATTTTTCCATCTTCTGAGATCTTCTTCTATCTCTCTCTTTAGGGTTCTGTAGTTTTCATTGTATAAATCTTTCACCTCTTTTGTTAGGTTGATTCCCAAGTATCTTATTTTCTTTGAGGATATTGTGAATGGAGTGGTTTTCCTTATTTCCATTTCAGAGGTTTTGTTGCTGATATACAGGAATGCCTTTGATTTGTACGTGTTGATTTTATATCCTGCCACTTTGCTGAATTCATTTATTAACTCTAGCAGCTTCTTTGTAGATCCTTTTGGGTCTGTTAAGTAAATTATCATGTCATCTGCAAATAGCGATAATTTAATTTCTTCTTTGCCTATTTTTATGCCTTTAATTTCTTTTGTCTGTCTAATTGCTCTGGCTAGTACTTCGAGAACTAAATTGAATAGAAGTGGTGATAGAGGGCATCCCTGTCTTGTTCCAGATTTTAGAGGGAATGCCTTCAGTTTTTCTCCGTTTAGGATGATGCTAGCCTGAGGTTTAGCATATATAGCTTTTACAATGTTGAGGTAAGTTCCTGATATCCCTAGTTTTTCTAATGTTTTGAACATAAAGGGATGTTGTATTTTGTCAAATGCTTTTTCTGCATCTATCGAGATGATCATATGGTTCTTGTCTTTAAGCCTATTGATGTGGTGAACAACATGTATTGATTTCCGTATATTGAACCAGCCTTGCATCCCAGGGATGAATCCTACTTGATCATGGTGCACAAGTTTTCTGATATGTTTTTGTATTCAATTCGCCAGAATTTTATTGAGAATTTTTGCATCCAAGTTCATTAGAGATATTGGTCTGTAGTTTTCTTTCTTTGAAGTGTCTTTGTCTGGTTTTGGGATCAGGGTGATGTTGGCCTCATAGAATGAATTTGGAAGAGCTCCTTCTTTTTCTATTTCTTGAAATAGTTTGAAAAGTATTGGTATTAGTTCTTCTTTGAAGGTTTTGTAGAACTCTGCTGTATACCCATCAGGTCCAGGGATTTTCTTGGTTGGTAGTCTTTTGATGGCTTCTTCTATTTCTTCCTTTGTTATTGGTCTGTTTAAATTGTGTGTGTCTTTCGTTCTCAATCTGGGCAAATCATATGCCTTAAGAAATTTATCGATATCCTCGCTATCTTCTATTTTATTAGAATATAGGGTTTCAAAATACTTTCTAATTATCTTCTGTATTTCTGTAGTGTCTGTTGTGATATTGCCTTTTTCATCCCGTATATTAGTAATTTGAGTTCTCTCTCTTCTTCTTTTTGTTAGCATAGCTAAGGGCTTGTCTATCTTATTTATTTTTTCAAAGAACCAACTTTTAGTTTTATCAATTTTTTCAATGGTGTTTTTTGTTTCAATTTCGTTTATTTCTGCTCTAATTTTAATTATTTCTTGTCTTCTACTACAATTGCTGTTGTTTTGTTCTTCCTTTTCTAGGTTTTTGAGGTGTAGTGTGAGTTCATTTATTTGCTGGTTTTTTCTTTTTTTGATGAAAGAACTCCAGGATATGAATTTCCCTCTTAAAACTGCTTTCATTGTGTCCCATAGATTCCGGTATGTTGTGTCTGTATTATCATTTGACTCTAAGAATTTTTTTATCTCTTCCTTTATGTCTTCTGTAACCCATTGAGCATTCAATAACATATTGTTCATTTTCCATGTGGTGTAGGATTTTTTCTTCCTTTTTTTATCATTGATTTCCAATTTCATTCCATTATGGTCAGATATGGTGCATGGTATTATCTCCACACTTTTATATTTACTAAGATTTGCCTTATGGCATAATATATGGTCTATTTTTGAGTAGGATCCATGTGCTGCTGAGAAGAACGTGTATCCACTTGATGATGGTTGGTATATTCTATATATGTCAGTTAGGTGTAGGTTATTGATTGTGCTGTTGAGTTCTATAGTTTCTTTATTCAGTTTTTGTCTAGAGGATCTGTCTAATGGCGAGAGCGGTGTGTTGAAGTCACCGTAATTATTGTGTTATGGTCTATTTGACTCTTGAACTTGAGGAGCGTTTGTTTTATGTAGATTGCAGCTCCAATGTTTGGTGCATACAAATTGATAATTGTTATGTCTTGTTGGTGGATGGTCCCTTTTAACAGTATATAGTGTCCTTCTTTATCCTTCTTAATTAACTTAGGTTTGAAGTTGATTTTATTTGATATGAGTATGGCCACTCCTGCTTGCTTCCGAGGGCCATGTGAGTGGTATGATTTTTCCCAACCTTTTACCTTCAGCCTGTGTATGTCTTTTTCTATCATATGAGTCTCCTGAAGGCAGCATATTGTTGGATTTGTTTTTTTGATCCAGGTTGCTAGCCTATGTCTCTCGATTGGTGAGTTTAGGCCATTAATATTTAAAGTTACAATTGAGATATGATTTGTACTTCCAGTCATGCTTCTTTATTTATTTATTTTAGTTTGGCTAGTTTTACTTTTTTGGTTATTTTCTTCCTCCTTTACTGAGATACCTCTTGTTGTTAGTTTTGGGCACTATTTTTCAATTCCTCTTCTTGTAGTATATTGCTCAGAATGCTTTGCAGTGCTGGTTTTCTTGCTGCAAATTCTTTTAGCTTTTGTTTATCGTGAAAGATTTTAATTTCGTTGTCAAATCTGAAGCTCAATTTTGCTGGATACAGTATTCTTGGTTGAAATCCATTATTTTTCAGCGTTTGAAATACATTGTTCCAGGATCTTCTCGCTTTCAAAGTCTGTACTGAGAAATCAGTCGTTAACCTGATTGGTTTACCCCTTAATGTAATCTGTCTCTTTTCTCTGGTAGCTTTTAATATTCTTTCCTTGTCCTGTATGTTGGCTATCTTCATAATTATGTGTCTTGGAGTTCTTCTATTATTGAGTTGAATGTTTGGGGTCCTGTAGGCTTCCAGGATTTGGCAATCCATTCCATCTTTCATCTCTGGGAAGTTTTCTACAATTATTTCATTTAATATGCTGTCCATTCCTTTGGTTTGAATCTCTGTGCCTTCTTCTATCTCAATGACTCTCAAATTTGGTTTTTTAATGACATCCCATATCTCTTGAATAGATTGCTCATTAGATTTAAGCATCTTTTCTGTGTTGACTATACTCTTTTCAAGTTGATAAACCTTGTCTTCATTATCTGATGTTCTGCCTTCTACTTGATCAAGTCTATTTGTAATATTCTCGTTTGAGTTTTTAATTTGGTTTATAGTTTCCTGCAATTCTAGGATTATAGTTTGATTCTTTTTTAAGATCTCTATCTCCTGGTAGAGCTCGTTCTTTGCCATTTGAATTTGTTTGTTTAATTCATTTTCAAAATATATTTTTATTGCTTGGACTTGCTGTCTCATGTCTTCTCTAATATTCCTTTCCATTTGAGTTAGGTATGCCTTGAGTTCTTTCCCTATCCCTGCTTCTGATGTTTCTATGTCCTCTTGTAGAATTAAGTTGTCTTGCATTGTTTGTACTCCTTTTTTCCCTTGTTTTCTCATGTTGTCCCCGTTGCTTTCCAGCTCTATTTGATTGTCATGTTTCTGCTCTCTTCTATAGATTTGTTTTGGTTCTGTATTACTCTGATGCCTCTCCTTAGTGTTGTTAAACTATGCCTGCTGACATGGATTCCACTGTGAAGGAAGATCTGACGTCCGAGCTCCAGTGACGACACTGCTTTGCTATGACCGGCCCAGGTTCCTTGCCGGGGTGTCCTGATGAGGTGGTGTGACTGGACTGTCTCTGTTTGATTTCAGCTCCCAGTCGCGGCAGGCAGGCGGTCTCCAGCCGCCCAGTATCACAGGCCGCGGGCGGGTGATCGGTCACATGCAGCCGGGTGTTCTCCTACCGCCCAGCTATGCAGACAGTGGGTGAACTGTCGCCGGCGGGCCTGCAATTTCCAGCTGCCCAGTCTCGAGGGCCTTGCCTCTAGCCTCCTGGTTTCTCCTGCTAGCCTTCTGTAGCCACAGGGCAGGCCGCACGAATCAGTGGGCCTGGATCTCCGGGGTCCCACAGTTGGCAATTGGGATCCCAGGCACTCTGTCCTTTGGATTTTTCCTGCTTGCCCCTCCCCCAGCTCTAGCTAGACAGGTTTCCTTTTGGCTGCAGATGGGTAGGGGGGGTTGCAGGTAAGGTGCCTCTAGTTCCCCCCTAGTCTTTATGCAGGCTCACTCTGATTCTCCCTCCCCCAGCAAGCCTAGGAGAGATTTTATGCGAGTTCCCGATGTATGGGGGATGGGCTGAGTGCCACACACCTGTTTTGTTGTTGAGATCTGTCGGAGAATGGCGGTGGATATTTCAGCTGTTCAAGATGCTGACTGCTGATTGCCTTGGTGGAGTGTCCGCTGTGGGGGATGGGACTGTACCGCTTCCTTCCCGTCTAAACTCCCGTACTCAGCCCGGGGGTCAGTGGGGGCTTGGCTGGTGGGATTCCACCTGATCGCAGCCGAGCCTCTCCCTGCTTGGTAATTAATGGCTTCCCTGGGGCGCCACGCCTTCTGTAGCCGCAGGGCAGGCCGCACGAATCAGTGTGCCTTGATCTCCGGGATCCCACAGTTGGCGATTGAAATCCCAGGCCCTCTGTCCTTTGGATTTTTCCTGCTTGCCCCTCCCCAGAGCTAGCTAGACAGGTTTCGTTTTGGCTGCAGATGGGGAGGGGGGGTTGCAGGTCAGGTGCCTCTAGTTCCCCCCTAGTCTTTATGCAGGCTCACTCTGATTCTCCCTCCCCCGGCAAGCCTAGGAGAGATTTTATGCGAGTTCCCGATGTATGGGGGATGGGCTGAGTGCCACACACCTGTTTTGTTGTTGAGATCTGTCGGAGAATGGCGGTGGATATTTCAGCTGTTCAAGATGCTGACTGCTGATTGCCTTGGTGGAGTGTCCGCTGTGAGGGATGGGACTGTACCGCTTCCTTCCCCGTCTAAACTCCCGTACTCAGTCCGGGGTTCAGTGTGGGCTTGGCTGGCGGGATTCCACCTGATCGCAGCCGAGCCTCTCCCTGCTTGCTAATTAATCCCACCCTAGTCTCTAAAGTCTGCTCACTGCAAAAGTCTTTCTGTACTGCATTCTCCAATCTCTACTCTCTGTAACGTTCTTTCTGCACCCCATACTAGAGTTTCTGCTTTCTGTATC